>NC_048447.1:9210609-9810609 GCF_004353265.1 Vitis riparia | reverse complement strand
TATGAATTTGTACAATTGTACAAGACTATTGTATTAATTATACAAGGGTAATTAACTAAGTGTAAAAGGTCAATAACCATGAAGGCATGTTAGTTCCAAAGGTGTATTTGAATGACACACATTTGCACCGGGTCAAGCTAATACACTCAGTAAAAAAGGAACCCACCTTTGACTTGACCTAAGAGGCAAAAACTCTGCATGAGTGCCATGTCATTAACCATGAAGACTATAAAATCAAAAACCTAAAAAAATAACTCAAAGGGAGAGGAAACCTTCTAGAAGCTTCATGCAAGAGGAACACATAAGTACCTCCTCCCCAACCAAAGGGAGAGACCACTACTCGTTAGCTCTTCCTTGGGAAAACTCTCCCAAAACCCAAAAACCCTTTTCTACATCAAGGCACCTCCTTTGAATCTAGAAATGGAACAACCAAAATTGTCAATTATTATGAAGATTTTGGAGCATCTTCAATGCTCATGATGCAATATGACTTGATTGGGTTTGCCCCAATGCTTCCTATTGTGTTTTGCCCTAAGTGAACCCGTTCATATGCTTGAATCAACCCGTGCATTTGATCTAATCAAGCCTTGCAACCAATCAACTTGTTGCATCCATCTATAGAGTAGACGACAACCCGTGTGCATGCATGCCAAACCCCCTTTTTGGTCCACACTCCTAACATGTCTTGGTGCTAAGCCCTCCCTTGGCTCATGGCCCTTGGGGCATGCTAACCATGCTCATATACATTCCCACATTTGGATCGAAAGTGAAGACCATCAACTCATGTCCATTTTCTGCTCACACCTCATGTCATTGTGCCCACCCTCGTGTTATAGTCTTGAGGACCATTATCACATTCATCTACTCCTTTAACATAATCGCCCTTTAAAAAAACTGAGGTATTAAACAATTTTACTAATTACCTCAATTTTTTTTTTAACTTTTTGAAGGTAATTTTTAAAGATACAATTAAAATTTTTAAATTAAGACAAAGTATTGAATGAAAATTTGTTATAATTTTTTTTCTTAATGCAAGATAAATATAAAAAAAATAAATATTTAATTTAAAAAATTTATACTTTTGTAAATTCTACTTTTAAAATAGAATTTATTACTCCTTTTTATTTTTAAAAATATACATAAACCAATGCTAAGATTTTTAAAAGTGATTTTTAAAATTCCATTCATCACCATACTTTCTAGATAATTCTCTCCATCAATTAATGTTATTATGTTGTGTTCAGATTAAAAAGAAACAAAGAAAAAAAGAATGCTATAAAAGTGAGAGAAAAGAGAAATATTTGGTTAAAATGATAAAATAATCTATAAACTGTGAATCTAATCATTCTTATATTTTTTCCTAAAAAGTAACTCATTTTTTACATAAATATCTGTGAAACAAAGGTTTGGTTAATCTTGATTTTGATGATAACAAAACAAAATTTAGAACTAATGATCATATTTCAAGTATGATTAGGCAAGACGATTTCTAAAGTGGCAATCACAAAGATAAATAAAGCCAAAGAGAAATCATGAAAAAGAAAACCACCTCAAAGAGAAGAGTTTTTCAAGACCAAAACTTCATAAGATTTCTTTGTAAGGTTGTTGGTGCACTAGGACTTTCATGCATTTCAATTCTTTATTTATGCACCAAAATCATCCAAGAGTAATATTGTTTTAAATATCTTGTGTTAAATGATTTTCAAACTTGTGTTAAAAGGTTTTAAGTTGAAAAAAGTTGGGTGTTGAGCCAAAAAATGGCTCAACCGGTTCAACCTGTCGAGGACCGGTTGAGGGAGGCCAAAAAGTTTCTCTCTCTCCCAGTGGCCTTCTCTTCCCAGTCAAGGTTGAACCTCAACCAGTTGAGGTCCAGTTGAGGTCTGGTTGAGGTCCAACGGTCACTTGCCAAGCATTAAATGTTAACGGCTAGTCAATCGGTCGACCCCTAACTCGACCGGTCGAACCCCCAACAGTTAGTTTGACTTTTTTCTTCTATAAAAAGGTTTTAATCTTCATTGTTTCAATAGTTTAACCTCCCCAAATCTTTCTTGATTATATTTGAGCCTTGGAAGAGTATTTTTTAGTGCACCATTATTTCAAAACTTGCATATCTTTAGTGTACCATTCAATCCTAATTTTTCTTGTATCATTTGAGTTTAAAGTTCTTGTGCTAGGATTTTTGAGAGATCATTCATTTGTAAATCTTTGAGAGGAAGTTTCTCAAGTGTGGGGTATCACTTGAGAGGTTGTTCAAGAGTGGGATATCTCTTGAGAAGTGTAAAGGGTGTTTGGAGCCAAAAGTCCAAGAGGGTGAATTGGAACCATAATTCAATTGTATTGCTTGAAGGCTTGGTTTGGAAGCCTTGGATTAGTAGAACCTCAAGCTCGGGATTGAAGTTAGAGGAGAGTGGATGTAGGCCGGGTTGCGCTGAACCACTATAAACTCTTGTGTTTGCATTCTCTCTTCCTTACTCTTTAATTTATATGCAATTGTCTATATATTGATTATTATATACTTGCATATAATTGTCTCTTGCATTCACTTGTTTAAATTTGTAAAAAGATACCATCACCCTATTCACCCCCCTTTAGGGTGATTACCATAGGTTGGATTAGCCTCAAATTTCCTAACAATATCTTTTATCATTTCAAGTATTTACATATAAATTTTAAAAGAGATGATTATTTTTATAATAAAAAAAAAATAATGAGGATATTTTTATTCAAATGAGAAAAAAAAAATGGTGGAATGTCAAATTCAAAAATTGAATTTTCAAAAACTTTTTTAATCAAATAACGTAGAAAAGAATGTTCATGGAAATATGCTTTCACGAGAAGAGTGAAATTTCAATGGGCAGGCGTGAAGTCTTCTCCGTATTGGGTCTCTTGTCAATTTTGACTTCCCTACCAATCCGTCTGTTGTCTGGGCACATGCAGTGAAATTATTAGTTTAGCCCATAATTAAATTAATTAAATGCTAATATTAAAATTAAGAAAAAAATTAGAAAAGAGTGAAGAAAAATTATTTCCTTATATTATTTTGTAATAAATATAATTAAAATTTTATATATTTTTAAATTATTTAATTTTTATTCAACAAAAATAAATAAATTTAATATATACATATGTAATTTATTGATTTTAAATTTATTTTTTTATTTTTTATTTTTTTCAACTGTGGTATTTCCCAAGAACCAAACATAAGGTGTATGTTTGTCATATCACCGAAAAATTACAGGGTGTGTTTGGATCTTGTCGACACTTTGGTGGGAAGAGAAGGGGGGAGTTCAACCGTCCACCGACGTTCATAGACTTTTCGTTATAATAGCATCCAGCTATGTTTATACCGTTTCCTCCATGCTCCGACAAACCATTCAGCAGTACACATCAGGCTCACATGACCTAATTACTAAAATAACCTTCCCACCCAGTCAAAGCTTTATGTTTGGGTCCGATTTTACACCAATTACAAGATTCGTTCAAGATTGTGAAAAAGGAATGCACGTAGATCCAAATAAATTAGGTAATGTTTGGCTGGGATAGATAAGTTATCGTATCTATGTTCAATTAAATATGGGATAAGATAAACGATGAAATATATTATCCATTATTTGTTTTTTTTCATCTCTTTCACACATAAAATGTTAATCTCATGGTAAGATATGAGAAACATATGATCAAAAATATATTTTTTATATTTTTAATGGGAAAAGCAAGTTTTGATTCGCAAATTTGAAAAAATATAGAAAAAATCAATTTTATTTTCATCAATTTAAAAATATTTTTAAATACATGTACTTTTTTCATAACTTAAATAATTATTTTCTAAAATACCCTTTTACGTGATAATATTAAATAAAATTATTCAAAATTAATTTATTATTTTAATTTAATAAAAGTGTTTTAAAAATAAATATATTGTAAATTTTTTTATTATATAATATCATATACAAATTATTATGAAAAAATTCTCTAGTTTGGTTCCCGGAAAATATTAAGGAAAGAAAAAAAATGTCAAGAAAAATGATTTTTTTTATATTTGGTTATCCTATAAAAAAAAATATAAAAAAAAAATCAAATATAATTAAAATTAATTAAAAACTTGTGTATTTTTAAATCATTTAATCTTTATATTGATGAATTAAAATAAATAAAATGAGTTTGAAGTTACAAAAAAAATAATTTATCGATTTTTAATTTATTTTTTTTATTTTCCTTCACTTTTTCTTTCTTTCTACTTCTCCTCTGTATTTTCCTCAAATTTTTTGGGAACCAAACATATCTTATGATTTTCAAGTGACAAGTAAAAAATTTTTAATCCCCTAATTAATAATGATTTTATATCATCTTCTTATCTTCTCATTTTATTTAATAAAATTAAATAAAAATTTTATTAGTTGATATCAATAGTAAAATAAGAAAATTTTAAAATTAAAAATACAATAAAAACTTAAATACATAAAAATTAAATACAATTAGAAACAAAAAAAAATGCTTAAAAAAATGAAAAATAAAATATTTACTCCTATTTTATTTTCAACTCTTTCTCCATATTTTTATTTTCTACTGATGTTGTAATGAAGTGAAAGTTAATATTTTTAGCTTTAAAGCTTTTTCTTTTTTAACTTTTAATTGTATTTTCAATTTTTAAATTTTCTTATTTTATTAATTGGTTCTCACAATAAAAAAAAGTTGTTAATTGATGTTATTAATTTCTAAAAAGGTCATCTTAGGATTTAATTATTTAAATTATGAAAAAGTACATGTATTTTAAAATATTTTTTAATATGTGAAAGATAAATATGATTTATAAGAGTTTTGAGTTTTTTTTTCTATATTTTTTCAAATTAATGAATCAAAACCTATTTTTCCCTTTTTCATATACTCATTTTGCAAAATAAAAAATAATAATAATAAATTAAATTTATGGTTAAAAAAAACAAAAAGAAAACATTTATAAATAATATTAATGTATAATATATAAATTATTTTTATATATTAAATAACATAATATACAAAGAAAAATATTTGTAAAGCTTAAATATTTTTTATCATGAATATTATGAAACATAAAAGAAATTTTATTTTTAAAATTAAAAAATATTGAAATGTAATATGATTTTTATTTTAAACATTAAAAACAATATATATTTCATATTATTTTTTATTCATTTTCATAACATATCCCACTAAATATGGTACTTTAAAATATCATGAAATATGTATATTATTTTATTAGATATATTATCTTAAAATATCATATCAATAGTATATATATATCTCTCTTCTTGTAACCCTGAATCCACAAGTACCGGAAAATGAATAACCCCCTTTGATATTCTACATACAATCTTACATGAACCAATGCTATTCTACGTATAATCTTACATGAACCAATGCATCCATCCACAAGTACTAGTTGAGGACCAAGAAACTAGCCGACCCCATACATTTGTAACGAACACAATGGTATTATTAAAACTTACTGGAAAATGAATAACCCCCTTTGATATTCTACGCACACTCTTACATGAACCAATGCATCCATTCCTAGGTGAACCAATTCTTGGTATAAATATTTTATCATCTCATAAATATGAGTAAGAGAAATTTTGGCTACTTTCCTAGTTCCAAATATAAAACATTACCAAATTAAGAGCTTCGTAGTGATTTTAGGAATATCTTATGAATAATGGTGGTGATTTTAGGAATGTTTTACAAGTATTAGAAAGGTTAGAAACACTTTCTTACAAATTATATATTTGGTTACCGAACTAACAATTGCATTTTACCAAAAAACACTTCTTTTTTTAAGTTATATCTAACAAGTTCTTAAACAAAAAAGTCACAAATAAAAAAGTTTTAATAAGAATCAGTCAAATAGGACCTAAATATCTTTCATGGAAACAAAAGATACAAGGATTTAAACAGATTCATTGAAAATGCAAATGATACAAATTTGAGATGACATCATTCATCTTTCCAGAATTTGTACAATAAAAGATAGAAGTTTGGCTAGTTTGAGTTTTAAAGATCTTTCTATTGATTCTGAACATCAAGATACATACACAACAAAAACAAGGCACCAGCCCCCTCCTCTATTTCAAGTTTTCAACAAGTTCATTAACAGCCTCATGCCCATTTCACAATTCCAGTGACCATGAGAGAAGATATTTTTAATTCAAGGTAAATCCTGTACTTGAAAAGCGGTAATGAAACTTGCAAGTGTTTAGTCACGACATGAACACTTGAACACTTGCAGATTTCATTACCTGACAAACCGGGCAAACGTCAATAAATCCTTCACAATCCATGCACAGACACAAGTGTCTACAAGGCAGTAATAACACACACACTTCTCTAACCTTGCAAGCTCTGCAATTCACCTGCTTCTTCATGGATGTAGGATTTCCAGAACAGCCCACAACGCCCAATTGGATATGGTCTGTGTAAGATGCTGCATCATCTACCTCACTGTCCCCACAGCCTTCCTTCCCTTGCATGGCACCTTGTGCCACAACCTGCTTCAAATTGCTCTTCAGCACATTGACTAAAGACTCATTGTACTTTGCTCTGTAGTGCCATGACTGAACTTCCATGGTCACCTGCTTTACTCTCTCCACTAGTTCTTTGTTCTTGCGGTTCATATTTTCTATCTCGAATTCTTTCTCACGTAATTTCTTGCCTACTCCTTTTTCTATAGCACTTAGGAAGGAAACTGTTTGTCTCTGCTTCAGTTCCCTTACACCCTTGATGATGTTTTCTTCCTGCATAAAACAGACTAATTGAGAAATGGATGTGAAAGCTACAAAAACCAACAGTTGCATCAACTCAGTACAGATTAAATATGGAACCATAGACATGAACCTAAGTGCATGTTTCTGTACATGTAATTAGGATCACTTGCCATACAAGATCAGTAAAATCTTATTGTCTTCTTAATATTAGTCATTTGGATAGGATGTCTTAAATGATGGGATAAGAGATGATATTGGATTGTGTCTAGTATAAATGTTTGACATGTAAATGAATGACACAAGTAATGGGGTTCTGTTCTGTTTTTGTTTTTTTGTTTTTGTTTTTTTTTATTTGTAGGCAAAAGGATTACAATAAGGAGTAAAATTTATTTCTAAAAATAAAATACTATTAAATAATATATCAGGAAACAAAAGTTTATCTATTTATATTTTTTAAGAATAAAATTTTTTAAAAAAGACTTATTCAAGATACAGGTCCTGATATATGCCTATCCAGGAATTTATGTTCTTGACCGGCAGACCCTAAAAACCAAAATCCTCCCTCTCAATAGATATGAAAGTCACCAAATATGGCAGACCTTTTGATCCTGAATCAGCTATCTTTAAAAAAATGACAAACACATGCATTTGAGTGGAATTTCCATCTTCAGTGGACAGCATGACAAAAGATTCCAATGCAGGGCATGCAACAAGACAACTTTAAAGCTTTTGTCCTCATCCATTTTAAATCAAGATCAAATAAATTAGTATTTATATCTCAGAAAGATAAAGAAGACCAAGTCAAGACAAAAACGTCTGCAATATTTAATGACCTTTGCACCAGGGGAAGGTTTTGTTTATGATTTGTAAATACATAAATCCTCCTACACTTTATCTGGACCCTTTAGAATATAAATGTTTGTACAGATTCTAGAATTTTTTTTTTTTTTTTAAGTCCTAATAGCTTTCAAACCTAATAATACAGTTAGTTAATTTTTTTCTTTTACTGATATAATCAATCTAACCAATATTTTGATATTTAAAAAAAAATAACTTCATTGTTTATTATAAGCTTTTTTTTTCTTTAAATAAAAAAAATTATGTATTTTCCTGATTTAGCATATCCTATAAAAAAAAACAAATATTAGAAAAATGAAAACAAAAAATTAGAAATCAAATTTAAAATCAATCTAACCAGATGTGCATATGTAGAAAAATCTATATCCAAGTTATCATGAGCAACCCATCTATTGTAAATAATTCCATTCTTGTGTAAAATCACAAAATTGATCTTAAATATTCCAGAATAACAAAATTACCACTCTTCTCCTGACTCATCATATGGCAGTTTACCATTCAAGTGTTTTTTTATGAGATGTTCATTATTCAAGTTTTCCCAACTTAGTCATTATATTACCGATTAATTCCCTAACTTCCAATTATTTCTTCACTAAATTTTCTCATATTTTTCAAAAGCGATATTTGCTATTAAATTATTCAAGTTTTCCCAACTTACTCATGGTATTTACCAATTAATTTCCACTTCTTAATTGTTTCTTATGGAGAAATCACATATCTCCAACTAGAAATCATACAAGTGGATCCATCAACTGGTCATAGGTTGTGGAAGAAAAAGAAAAAGAGGATTGGATCATTCTTGCAAGTCCTTTCCAAGTTTGATAATACTTGCATAGGGGTAGACTTTGCATCTAACCAGAAGTTAATTAATTAAAATCAAATTATTACCTGAACTCTGATATAGTGATCAAATTCCTCTTTCTGCCGATCAATCTCTGACTTCAGATTATCACCAAGAGATGAAATAACAGGGAGCGCGGCGGTCATGCTATCACTTGCGGAAGTAATAGAAGAGTTGTGCTCATCTTCCTCATAAGAAAGTTTCAGCCCAGTTGATACTGGGTTTGGATTCAGGATGCTCCCAGACTGACCAGCTTCATCATGGCAAAGGTTATTATTATTCAAAGATATGTGAAGTTTTTGATGTCTAGAAAAAGATTCTGCCTCCCTGCTTCTTTTGATTGGTCCATGCAGAGCATTTGCATGGTCATTTCTCATGTAGTTTAGGGGATTACCACCACATCCAACTGGGACTGTAACATAGAATGCAAAAGTGCTTTATGGAATTAAACCAACCATAAAACACTCAAGAATATCAAGAAAAAACACCAAAAATGATTATAATTCTGAATTAACACGGAGGGCCAAAGAACTTATTAAGTGTGGTTCAAGTTGTAAGTATGTGACCAATAACATACAGCATAGAGTCCAAAGCAACCAAAAAGGAAGTGAAAAAAACACTCTTAAGCAAATCATTACATGGGAACAGGGCTTTATACGTTGACCTTAAGCAAAAGTTTGGCACTCCAAAGTCAGTATCAATCTCTAGTATTGTGTGTATGTATATATATATTTAGAACCAGGATGCCAAATATAACCATTTATTGATTCAAATTTTAATATAGTTCTTCAAACTAAATTTGAATTATGAATATTTCTAGAAGCATATAAAAATACATAATAGAAAGGGGAATGATTTTTGGAAGAGCTGAAGCAAGCAGAGAATCATAACTACCCTAAAGCAGTAATAAAAGATGCATCAGAAATATAAGCAATCACATTGTTCTACCACACTAAGACTATGAATGACATGTAATTTTTTTCGGATAGGTAAAATAAAAGACTATATATAAAAAAGAGACCAAATGAGTGTCCCAAAGTATATAACCAAAAGTTAGAACCAAGAGAAAAGAGGGTTTACAAAAAACAACACCGGCCTCATTGGGAACCAAACCAATCAATGATGTTGACTATAGACAAAGGATTGTCAAATGCTAGAACCACATGAATGGCATATAATTAATATAGAAGACCCAAAACCAATGTGAACACTGAATGCAATGTCTTCTCTACCATTATCAATATATTTACTGTGCTTGAAATTCATGTGTGGCTTAACTCAACACAGAATCATCATCCCAACAAAGAGTAAAAATGCAAGATTAAGGTCCTCAAGTAATAATTCCAGTGAATCCCATGAGATGTGCAATGCGTCTCATAAATTGCATCAAAATGATCTTAATTTAAAATGTGACATTTGTTGCCCATATGGCACAAGCATAAAGTACTTGATCCTTACATTCAAGCACTACCTTAAAACTTGAGCTTAAATTGTGAACCAAGGAAAAATCTTTGAACCCACTTATACAACTTGTGAAGCATGGATACCCCACTCATAAAATTGACCTCCCAGCAAAGCAGAAAACAAAAGGAATAATAAACACAGAATACATATGAACAAAGATAGACAACTGTTTGATAGCAAACCAAGTTTTGAGAACTAGAAATTTCTTAACCATAAAAAAGAAAAGTAAAAAAATGCTGAAGTAAGGATAAAGTTTAGGGGAACACTCACAGTCTCCAAATAACTGCAACTGGGGCATTGCATTAGTATCATATTGGTAACGATTTTCCTCAAGGAAAACTGGAAAAACAGGGTTGTTGTTATCGCCTCCAAACATATTCCTATTACAATTGAAGACAACACGATAATTCCATGAGTTAATCAAACCAATCACTGTCAGTAAAGACAAGAGAAGCAACAAGAGCATTGTAGTAATTCAAAAAATTAACTCATGTTCAACATTATTTTATTCCAAGACAAAGGAAAAATGAGGATTTGATCCTATTGAATGTAGTCAAAGCACCTTAAACTTTAATGCTTCCGAAGAAGGGAGAAAGCACAACCAGACTGTACACCTGCAATAAAAATAACCCAAATAAATTGCTTGTAAGATCAAAACTAACTTCGCTAAGAACAAGAACTGATCCATAGATAATAACCCAAAAACAAATTCAAAGACAATAGAATTTCACATATCTGTCAAACCATCAACCTTCTGTTTGCTTCCAAGATAATGCAGACATGAATTTATCATTCAACATAATCAAGACTAAGATTGGTGTTTCCTTTTTCTTTTCCCATTTCATCTCATCAATCAAAAGCAAGCTGAAAAAACCAATCCCCCTACCAATCACATCCAACCACCAACGGAAGACTTTCAACCCTCCCTGATATGATTCATTGACATATTCAAACAACCAAATACGAATCCATAAATTTAACAAAATAAACAAGAAGCAAAACCTATCATCCGATCAAACATTCCTCCACCATCCAAAACAAATATACACCGTCTGTTGCATACAAGACAGAACAGACTACCATCAAACAAAAAGAAAAAGAAAATCCTCAAAACAAAACCAAACAGATGCGTTAGGCACTGGAAATCAACCACTAAAACACACCGTCCATGTCCATTTTCCAATATTTTCTTGGCATCCAAACGGAGGAAAACCAGGTATAAAAACAAAAAAGAAGCGATAATCGATACCTGGAAAGCTCAGATCTCAAGACAGAGATGAAGAGAGCGTGGTGGTTTGGATTCGTCGGAGCGAGCGATCTGAATCGCGGAATAGTGGTTGGGGATGACGATGAGGGAGAGACAGAGAGAGAAAGAGAGAGAAGGAGAAGAAATAAAATGAGGAAAAGTGGTAGGGGTGGATTCGGTTAAGAAGAAAAAAACCGATTCCATTTGTACGGGGACTTGAAATCTTCATTTCCTCTCTCTATCTGCTTTCTTTTCGTTTTCCAACCAGTAATTTGATTTTTTATTTCGGTTACTCCTCCCTCCATCAATTTACCAAAATAACCCCCTTTCTTTTAAACCCCGATTTATTATTATTATTATTTTTAGTATGTTTGGAGCAACAAATATTATTATTTTGATATTTTCTTATGTTTTAATAATTAATTTTTATTTTTATTTTTTTCTTATCAAATCAATGCGGGGGTATTTTGGTCATAGAGAGGGGAATAGCAGGGTGATTGGAGAGCGAGAAAGGATGGAGAAAAGCTGTCCGAAAAGGAACAATAAAAACAGGAAGCAAGCATCATTTCCAAACCCGTGAACGAGGGTCAAAGCCACCCACCCACCCACCCACCTCTTATTTATTTGAGATCACGATGGGCATTTTCGTACACACAGTGTCATTGTGATCGCCACCCCTCCAATCAAAACCCTAAGATATGTAAAAAAATAAAGAAATAAAGCGCCAAGACTCAGCCGTAGCACAGAGGCTAGACGGCTCGCTCAGACGCTCTTTCACAGCTCTTAGTTGTCTCGGTCCCACCCTCCAGTATTTTTGGCGGGTAAATTGAAGACCGGCGTCGTGGACCGTAATTCACGGACGTACACCCACCCGCATTTTACGTGGCTAGGATTCGGTGTTGTACGGTGTTTGATTTTTTGGTACGATACTGGAGGGATAGCCCTTTGATTGCTCTTGGGAGTTGGGACGCACACCACACTCCCCACATTTCACCCATCAGATTTGAAAGTCGTATTTTTTACATCCAAATCCTGACCGTCAAATTCATTACTTTAAATAGGATCCACAACATGTCCTAATTTTGATTGCCCAAATCGACTATAAAGACACAGTGGTAGAGAATATCATCCTAAGAAAAAAAAAAAACCAAACCATACAATAAATAATATGGATTGGATTTTATTCTAATTAATATAATTAATATATTAATTTAATATTTTTATGATTTAATCAATTTATTTATTTAAAATCAAATTTTAAATTAATTATTTTTAAGGTTAAATTATATCAAATATATTTAATTTATTTAAAAAATTAAAATAAATTATTAAGTTGATTTATCAAACATCAACTTAACCTAAATATACTAAAAATTCGTAGGAATGGACTTATATTCATCAAATGATATCTAACTTTTAAGACAAGGAGGAAGCGTGAGTCGCGTGACTACAATTTAATAAGGAGTAAAGGTGGATAGACAATTTTGCCACTCCCGAATCGGAGTGCAGTGGTCCCAGGAAATCACTTATGGAGGTCCAGACTCCAGACTCAGTCACCCATATAACCATCAGGATACGGAGCCCAATGCAGTCTGCAGGTCTCCTGCATTTACTACTCTGCTTAAACGGCGTCGTTTCGTCTTGGCCAGCCCCACTCTGCAACCACTTCGGGGTCAGCACATGCCTAAAACGGCAATGTTACCATGCGGGGCTCCACACCCGCTGCCAGGTATACCTCCGTGATGCTTGCTTTTCAGTTTCCGCTGTCAGTGCCATCTCCCTCTCCTGTGTTGGCAGTTGGCACCACATGCAGAATTGGAAACCCACCCCAAATTATTTTGAGATTCAACTTTCGTATTTCTTATTTAATTATTGTTTTTTATAAATGATTTTTAATTTTATTATATTTTTAATAAAAAAAATTATAATTTATGAGAATTCAAAGCTTTAAATAAAAAAGGTAAGTTATAATTATGGTTTTATAGAAAGTAATAAAAAAACACGCTTCATGAATTGATATACGTAATCAAGTGACAAGTCATAAAATGACATGTATTTATGAATGGTAAAATTATATTTTATATGATACTTCAAATTTTTTTCACTTATTTTAATTCTTTAATATAAAAATATATAATTTGAAAATATATAAGTTTCTAAATAATTTTACCTATATTTGATTTTCTATAATATTTTCCATAACACAACAAACATGACAAAATCATTTTTCTTATGCTTTGTTTGGTTCTCAAAAAAATTAAGAGAAAGTATAAAAGAATGAAAATAGAAAGGAAAAAAAAAAGTGAAGGAAAATAAAAATTTATATATTTGAAGTTAATAAATTATATTTTATATATTACTTCAAACTCATTTAATTTATTTTAACTTACTAATATAAAGTCTAAATAATTTGAAAGTGCATAAGTTTCTAACTAATTTTAACTATGTTTGATTTTCTTTTATATTTTTTATAAGACAAACCAAATATGAGAAAATAAATTTCCTTGACATTTTTTCTTTAGTTTCTCAATGTTTTCTAGGAACCAAACATAATTACCTAATACCATAAAATGAATAAAATTTAACATAGGTTCAAGTCTTGGCTTTTTTATCTGTTTGATTTCTTATGGCTTTGTCTCAGGTAGAAACCGATTCAATAGTTGGGGCAATGAAAAAAAAATCATCTTAAACGGATCAATGGCATTGAACAAAACATTTCTAGCCCTAGATTTAGGATCTTTCCCATTTACCATTCCTAAAAAACAGGATATTCGATTCAATAATAATGTTTTTTCCTCATTTCCTCCGATCTTGAGCAATTCATGTGAACATATTTAGAACGAATTTCCATTATGCCTATCACCTTGAGCTTCCTCCCTTTTCTAGTCTACTTAGAACTTCTGACAACAACTAAATCTATGGCATTTGCCTTGGCTTATTCCCTCATGATATGGATTATTCACTCCCTAAGATAGCTTTTTAGCCTCTCATAGGAGTGTTGTCACATATACAATTCATAATAGCCCTATGATGCTTATATTTGATATCAAAATCCTTAAGCTCAATAGACCAATTAAATATCTTTCCTAAAAGATTGAGACTTTTGTAGAATTACTTAAATAAGCATTTAAGTTAAAATGATTATTATATGGGCTTCAAAGTATGGTGTAAGCCTAAGAGCAATTGCAATCAAGGAAAAAGTTAATCCTTGAATTGGTGAATATCAATTTATTATTTCAACCAATATTGTTCTCACATAATAAATAAGGGCATGAGAAGCGTCACAATTCCGTGTTAGGACAACACTAACAACATGTCTTGAAGCGACCAAGCATAACACTTACAGTCGCCCAACTATTAGGTATAATAGAGTTAGTGGACTAGACAAATATTTCTTTAACTATAGAAAAATAGTCTCACTTTACATTCTACTCAACCCTTTCCTTTTGATAATAAGCTTATAAAAGGCAAGAATTGATCCAAACTTTAGGAATGAAGCTCCTCAATGCAACAATTGACCCATTAAGTGTTGCATATCATTCAAATTTGTTGTGGAAGGCATTTCTATTAGTGTCCTAATTTGGGCTGGGTTTAATTTCAATTACCCATTAGCTTACTATGTGCCCCAAGAACTTTCCGCGTTCAATCTTAAGGATGCATTTTTTGGATTCAACTTTATCTCATGTTGAATTAAAGTATTAAAAGTTAATCGCAAGTCTTCATACTGTGAACTGTCCTTACTTTTAACCAACACATCATTGATGCAAGGCTACATATTTGTCCTTAACAATCTATCAAATATTATGGATGTAGGAAGCTAGTAATTGGTGTTTACACTCTCTAATTCAACAATATAACTAAGTAACAAAGATCCCTTTTTAAGTAATAAATGTTATCTTCTCAACATCATAAGAAGGATTCATCTTTATTTGATTATAGAATATGTACCCATAAAGGATAACTTTTGGAAACCAGTTGATCCATTCATGGTAATGGAAAACAATCCTTCAAACATACATTATTTAAATCTTAGTAGTCCATGTACACTCTTTATTTACCATTCTTTTTTAGGATACCAATTATATTGGCTAACCAACCTAGATGCTAAATTTCCTTGATAAATCCAACTTCAAAAAGTCTTTGAACCTCTAGATTTATAATTCATTACTTATCTAAAAAACTTTCTTATTTCTTATTGAACTAAGATTGCCTATGCATCTACCTTTATTTTATGCACAAATACTTTCAGGTTTATCCCTTATATATCAACTACTTATTTATCCTTTGTATATTAGCTACATCTTAGGAAAACACAAATAAATAGGTAACCAACTCTAATCACTCAAAGTCTATTAGGTTCATACCATTACAAACTTCCCTTCTAAGAGGGCTCACTTATTTGTCAACTAACTTATCATCCAAGCTAGCATATAGACAAGGAAGTTTCGAGTTAGTGGAACCCTCACTTAGTTAGGAGATTGAGGAGAGTGGATGTAGACAAGAAAGTTTCGAACCACTATACAATCTAAGTTTGAACTTTCCAACACTTTATATTTGCTTCTATTGTGCTTGAATTTGTTGTGTTGAAAAAAATTTTGAAAAACCCAATTCACCTCCCTCTTGGATGTTTTTCTTATTTAAGATTAACCTTTATTTTCTCATTCATAAACCCTAGAACAAAACATATATGTAGCCTAACCCTAAAGAAAACATGTGACATCTTCTAATTTGTCATTAATTTTTATTTTTTAAAAAAACAACATAAATATCCTAAAATAAAAATAATAAAAATTATGATTTCTAAATGATCCAGGCCCATCTCGGGTTGGTTGAGTGCCAAAAATATCAAATTCAAGGTGGAGGAGGTTTAAGCTTAAAATGGCCGTGGACAAATTCACATTGAATGAAAATTTGAATTACATTTGAATTAAAGGTTAGTTTTTTTTTTCCTCGGACAATAGATGAATTTGAATTTGGTTAAAATTTGAATTAGATTTGGCTAAAATTCGAATTGGATTCAAATTCATTAAGTCTAATTTGAATTTAGAATTTGGAATTCAAATTCAACAACTATTCTACTTAGTTGACTTCAATTAGCTATAACTTTCTTGTTTCAATTTCGACATGGAAAATGTTTGAAGCATTGAGCTCCTATTTCTCAAGATTTGAAAAGAGATATAGCTTACCCCAAAACTATCTTAGAAAGTGCTCCATAATTTACCTCAAATTGAAGGTATGTGCTGCAATCAGATTTTGAATTCCAATTCCTATATTAAACTTCAAGTTATGGCCCCCAACCTTCTTTCGCATGTTTGCTTACTTTCTAACTATCTCTATAGCATTCAATACTTATATTTCATACCCATGACTTGCTTGTTTTTCTCTTGATTATGTCTTCTCATACTTCATAAGTCTTAGATCTCTCATTTTTGCATATTTGATGCACTTTCTCTTCCTTTGTTGAAATGGACTTTTACAACTTGCATTTTTTTCATCTCTTAAAATTGAAATTAAGTTTAAAATGTATATTATCCCATAACTTGGGTTGTAACATTAATTTGAGTTAAGTCGGGTGATTTAAGTCTTTTATATAGTAGAAAACATATCATCCATGTGTCATTAGAACACATATTTTGACTTTAATAAGACATTTAAGAAATAGTCCCCTTTTTCCCTTGCCATTGACCGTAATTATTATAACTATAGTGCTCCTATTTCTAGCTTCTTAAATGCTTCTTTCAAAGCTACATTATAACATTTATTTTTATTTAGTAGATCATTTAACATCTTTATTACCCTATAGTTTATAGAAATGAGCAACTTGTAATGATAAGTTGATGAGACCACCTTTAATCGATGAATCCAAATTCTCTTAAGCATAGCATTGCAAGTAGAGGATACACATACTATTCAATAAATTAACTCCAACTATATGCAGTCCAATACTCATGGGAATAGCCAATTCTCCCTTGGTGCATTTATTTTCTGCCAATTCCCTTGGTGCATTTATTTTCTGAAGTAGTTGCAACCTAACTCCAACTTGTTTAGCAGGTTGAAGACACCTCCATTTGTGGTAATTTTGATAAATTGTAGCACTCAATACCTAAAGTCTTATCTCCTTTGTAGATAACTAAAGTGATCCTTTTTGCACATTTGTCAATGAAGCTTCCATATTCTGCTCAAGAACTTCTATTTATATTCCTTTAGCAACAAAATTATACAACTGCATCTTTCTCACATACATCTCATCATGTGCTTCAAGCTTTAGGGATTCATCAATGGTATGTCCTTGGACTCGATGATATCACACAATATTTAGCAATGTTTTCAAAACTAGACCGATCATTGAACCGGAAAAAGTTATCGGTTCACAATTCACTAGTCGGACCTGCGGTCGAATCAGTGACGTCATAAATATATAATTTATAAATTATTAAAATTTAAAATAATTATAAAAATTAAAATAATAATTTATATATTATTTAAAATTTAAAATTTTATTTGAAAATCATAAAATTAGTTTCAAATTATAAATTTAAATTAAAATCATAATTTTAATTTAAAATTTAAAATTTTAATATTTATTTTTAAATAAAAAACTTATTTTAAAATAAAAAATTTATTCAAAATGATAATATTTTTACCATTAAATTATATCTCATACATATAAAAGACATTTTTTTTATAGGATTAATTGATTAAAAAAGATGAAAACATCCCAAATTTGTAAAACTAACCTTTCCTATTTTTGAACTTGAAGAGTAACCCATTTTTGATATAGATACCCTTCAATATTTTCATTATTTACATGTGTGTTTTAAAAGAAATTGTTACTTTTGCAAGAAAAAAATGAGGGCATTTTTGTCAAAAATGAGTATTTTTTAGGTTGAAAAAAGGTGAAGGATTAGTTTTCCAAAGTGGGGAAGATTTCATCATTTTTAATCTATTATCCCTTTTTTGTATGTATAAAACTTTAAAATTTTCACATTACACATTTGGACTCCAAAGACTCCATAAGCACGAATTCAATAGCCCTAACACGTCCGACAACACCTTCCTTGTCAAGCCTTTGTGGTTGCTCGCCACCATGTCTTGTATAATCTCCGCGGTCTCCGCCGCCGACTCTTTCCCCGGGACGTCTTCGTTATTGTCCTCTGCCTTTGTCTCCTCGCACCCATCACACGTTATCAGGGCGTGGCTCTTCGGGGTGGGTGCAACGCCGGCATCATCAGTATTCAGCACTTCATGAATTTCTTCCTCCGCTACCAGCATTTTGAGCTAGCAAGATACATGATCTAGCTTATTGGCAATACAATGACCAACACGCTATTTCTTCTTCCCTTTACCACCGATTCGGGGCAGGCTGAGATGCAGGCAACAACTACGGTTTGGAGAGGGAGGGTTTGGAATGAGGTTTTATATCCTCTAAAATGGCATCATTTTTATGCTTAAAAAAAAAAATTAATCGAATCGTACGATTTGTCCAGTTCACAAGTTGGACTATCGATTTAGTCGATTCGATCCCGGTTCAACTTATTTTTTGTCTAATTGACCGGACCGGTCCAGTTCGGTTTTTAAAACCATGATATTTAGTGGGGTCTCTCTTAGAGGAATTCATTTCAAAATGCGAGGCCGCTTGAAATCCAATATCTTGACAATTCCTTGAAAACTTGTGTATCTTTCAATTTAGTAAAATCTAGGTTAAGGTCTCAAACTATTGCCCTAATATTCCTTGTAGAGTTGGTAGACCATTCCACATGTTGTCACTTTCCTTAACAAAACTCCCTAAATTTTCATCTATCTTTTTTTCTTCATGGTTGGTAACTGCAACCACCTTAGACATAGAAGTTTCCATGTCTTCTTCTAAACTTGCATATTTATAGCCTCTAGTGAATATTTCTTTTATACTTGATCATTAACATCATCACAACTTTTACTTAGACCAAAGTTGCACCTAAATCACTTCACATACTTCTATATGCTCTTGCATTTAATCATGCAAACATTGAAAAAGGAATTCTTGTCCTTTCTTTGTCATAAAGAGCATATGTGTTGAGAAACAAAAGTGCACAACTTCAAGAAATGAGAAATGAACTCGCTCAAGAGATTATGAAACTAAACCATGTGGGCCCTTGTAAGCTTATCAGGCGTACTTTGCATGAAAATTAAAGAATGCAAACCCTGGTGTTATGTTCACTTCTAGTTTGTTCGTAATAAATAAAGCATTAACCAATCCACGAACAATTTGATTAACAAAATGGTGGACAATTTTTCCTCTCATTGAACAAACTTTAGTCTTCAACTCATCTAGTTATTCTTCCATAGCAACCTTCTCCTTGTAGGAATGAATGATCCTTCTCCAAATCAATTTATCCTCTTTCACGATCATAAGCAAGTCCCTTTGGTGTGATTGGTTAATTGTGTCTAGCATGGATAAGGTTGAAAGTGAAACCAAATACCCCAAATGTAAGCATACTCTTAACTTATCATTGTCTTGTCTTTGACCAAAACCTTATTTTCTAGTTAAAAAGATCACATTCTCGACATCAATCATCTCTATTGAAGCTTCAATTATATTTACAATCGAGAGTGTAGTTCTACTTTGACCAAATGGTTAAGATATGACATCTTGGCTTCCCATTCTTCTCACCCATTCGATAGTGTTACCAAAAAAAAGTAGCATTTTGTTTTGTTTTCTCTCTCTTTCTTTCTTATGTACCCACCAGGGTGATGGTACATTTGAACATTTGGCCTGACTGCTCCTATATTTATGGGATAAAACGACGTCGTTCAATAATAATGAAGAATTGGAAAGGTCACTCGCCCTTCATTTTCAATCGACGGCTGATATTGTGGATGCCAATGGGTGATGGACTCACACTTGATCACTGTGGAAGAGAGTATTGGGGCCGTCCATATTTTCCACGGTGGACATCTCCAGATTCACTACTTGGCGACACGTGTAAGGTTCTCTACCATAATCACCAAAATCTGCTGGTGTGGCTCTGGCGGAAAACCAACCATGAGCAAATAAAAAAGATTCCTTTTGTCATTACCCAAACTACCCTTACCTTGGTCTTAGATTAACAACGCTGTCAGGGCTGGTTTAGTAATTGCATCTACCAGAAGGCTCGGGGCACTCCATCATGACACTTCGCTGTTGGAATTCTCTGATCCTCTACCGCACAAATTTTTCCCGGAAAAATTTTCTAATTCGAAGTGGGTGAGAAAGTGGAAAGAAAAATTCGAGAAAGGGAAGGGAAATGCATGCATTGAGTTTCAAAGGGTTTCCCGATTTGAGCCGGGAGCGCTCTTGGCCTGGTCGACTCAGCGGCGGGTTCGGGTACCATTGTACAGGGACGAGAAAGGATGATGGGAATTGTAGGGATTTTAGGAGAAATTGCAGGATTGTTGCTTGTTCTTCGGGGGCAAATGGGGATAATCAGAGCCCGAGCTCGTTTCTTTCTCGCAGTCAAACTTACGCTCTTCTGAAGCAGCAACTGCAGGTTGCTGCAAAATCTGAGGTTCTCTTCTCTCTTTCTCTCTATGTATAGTGATGTGGGTTGTATTTTGGTGTCTGTGTTTTGCCTTTCTACATCCCACTTTCGTTCGTCGGAAACCCAACTGAGAAATGGAGTGGTTTGTTGGGATTTATATGTCAATTATTAGAAAATGGAGGAAAATACTAATTTTGAATCCGATATTATTATTATTTTGATAGAAGTGGGTTTTCATTAAAGAAGAAGAAGAAGAAGAAAAAATCTGTACTTGTATGGAACATATGATTTTTGAATTTTGGGGAACCAAACAGTTGATTGTGTCAGGTTTTATTGATAGTCAATCATGGAGAAATGGATTAAATATGCTTAGTTATTATGAGTTTATTTTGGTTGTAGGATTACAAAGAAGCTGCTAGACTACGCGATTCATTGAGATTGTTTGAGGAAGAGGAGCCGGTTTTGCGTCTTCGCAGATTGATTAAAGAGGCAGTCGCCGATGAGAGGTTTGAGGTACCTGATTTGAATGCCCAATTCTTCTTTTCCACCTTTTTGTTCTTCAAGCATGTTATTTTGCTTTCAATTTGAATGGGAGGTTTTGGAATCTGGGTTAATTGTCAATGCTGCCTAAATTCCATTTGGAAAGTTCATGGTTTGGTTCTATCTTGTGTTCCACTGTGCAATGGGCTTTGTGATCTTTGATAATGTCATTTTAAATGTGTAAAGCTACATTTTTAATGTTGTTCACATTAATTTTGTCTGTCTATCAGCAGGGCATGGCATTTGGCTCCTTATGTGGTCAAATACCGAAGAGATCGATGTCATTTCCTGTGCCAAAATAGGCCTTTTATCCTCTTTGTTGGGATCCTTTCCTATACTAGGGAATTGTTGAGAACACCGTTCTGTATATAAAATGGGCCTTTTGTCCTCTTTTTAAGAACCTTTCCTTGTCTAGCGGAATTGTGTTGGGTTACTCCTTGATTGCATGAGTTTAAATTTCATGACTGGCAGGGTTTGTTTGCCTAACCACCAACTAGTCTCAGCCAAATTTCATGACAGCCCCTTTCCTGCCATGATTTGGCATCAATACCTAAAAGGTTAATGTCAGGTTGAGAACCAATTATAAACCATCAGGTTGAGGACCAAACATAGACCATTCTCAAATCTTGATGGATGGTACTTTTTTCTAAAAGTCAACACTGAATCTTGGGGCTATTTCTCTCTGGTTCTAGTTCTTATTGTTCCCCCACCAGCTTTCATTTAAATATTTAAAGGACATCATGATTAGAAACCCTTGGCAAAAGACATGTACCTTGATTGATTGTTTTATGATAATGGACAATGCAACATTTCTATTTTCTGGTTTCAAATTTTGATATTAAGAGTCTAGTTGCTAGGAATCATATTCTGAAATCTGATGTCTGTTCATTTCAAGTTGTTACATCTACTAATTTTCTGATAGATCTGTTGATTTTCGTAACCTTTTCCCAGGATGCAGCTAGATACCGTGATGAGCTTAAGGAAATTGCACCGCATTCTCTCTTAAAATGTTCAAGTGACGCAACAACCGTGGTATGATTTAAACATCCTGATTTGTATGTGATGGTTTTAAGGTTAATTTTCTCATATTTGCTGATTATGTCACATGCAAGTAGTTTCAATCTTTGCCTTATTAAGGTCCTTTCAGTTTTCCTTATGAAATATAATTTTCATTGATTGTCAAAAATTATCGATGCCGAGTGTTGGTCGATATGGTTTGTATGAAACTCCCCTCTGTCATAATCAAATTACTAACTTTTCTTGAACAATCAATTACTTAATCATAACCGTCCAAATAGTAATTTTGAAAAAGAAGGAAAAAGAAAAGTTGTTACTTTTAATCAAATGTAAGTAAAAGTCACATTCATTCTTGATCCTGTCATACTGTGGGATATTTTGATTAGCATAGATACAGAAAATGGAAACTGTATTAATATACCAGTGTTAAATGGCTATTTGATTCTAAGTGCTTCATGGGTATTATCTAACAATTCATTCATTAATGAATTTATGGCTTGGAGATTCTTTAGGTTGTTCAGGCATCCCAAGAAAATGAATTTATTTTATTGTCTTTCCCTGGTTGGAACCTCTACCTGTTGTTATTTCTAGATTTTATCTGCAAAGCCAGGTCTCAACCTCAGATAAATTCTGCATGAAATTGCATAAACCGAGGAATATGTCTAAAGCAGAATTTTCCTAATTGTTCAGGGGATCAGGGTTCAAGTTAGAAGTGTGTACATTGAAGGTCGAAGTCAGCCTTCAAAAGGGCAGTTCTTTTTTGCATATAGAATAAGAATTACCAATAACTCAGACCGCCCTGTTCAACTTCTCAGAAGGCATTGGATTATAACAGATGCAAATGGAAAAATTGAGCATGTCTGGTTAGGTTTTCCTTCTTCTCGTTTTCCCCTTTTTATGCTATCTATGATCTTCATAGATATGTTGCTGCTTTTTCATATTACTAAGGGGCATAAGATACATTTGTCTTTCCTCGAATTGAATTCTATATTTTTCTTTTGTTCACAGGGGGATTGGTGTCATAGGTGAACAGCCAGTTATACTTCCTAGAACCGGTTTTGAGTACTCATCTGCATGCCCATTAAGCACTCCAAATGGAAGAATGGTAAGATGGAATAATTTTGCTTTCTTTATTTGTTCCATTAAAATTAATATTTGGGTTTTCATCTGTTCTTTAAAAATAAAATTCGGAGAAAAAATTTATTTTATTTTTTTGCTGAAAGAAGCTTTGACCATTGCACTGGCACTGAATGATAGAAAAAAAAAAAAACCTAATGATGATATGGCATCATTGTTGAAGTAGTATATGATATAAACCTCTATAAAAACTTATCAGGGGTATGGAATTCCGTCATTTTGGAGGATTTTTATGGAACTTGGTTTTGATGAGTATTTAAATTTTTTTTCACCTCCAAGCACAACATAAGTTGGGTTTTGCTGTTTCGGAAAACTTTTCATGTATCTGCCTTTCCACATCATGAAATTCAGCCTTAATAATTTTTGTTGGGCATGTGTCAAAGGTGTATCCATATGACTGAAATTGCCATAACTCCATGGTGGGTACCATCATAATCATGTTGCTTGACTTGCATAAGAGGGGGCAACACCTTATTTGGCATGGACTTTCCACATGACTTTTTCTGATATAGAGGAACTATTTGACCTATTGAAAAATCTAGTTTTCTGTCCTGAATGCATTGGTGCAAGTTCAATGAATGGAACTTCCTGAAAAGTATCCAAAAATAAACTCATTTTGTGCATGTTTTTATGCTTGTTATGACTGGTGACATCTAATTCTTTTTACGATAACAAGTCAAATTATTTTTTTGATCAAGAAGTCCTAAAATCAATTTGCACAATTCTTTTCGTTGAAGTTGACTTTGATTTTATTGCTGTGCAGGAGGGTGACTTTGAAATGAAACATATTGACAAAGTGGGTTCTCAAACTTTCAATGTGGCAATTGCCCCATTTTCTCTCTCCACACTCGGAGATGAGTCTGATACATTTGAGATGTGAATCATTATACCACAATGGAGAAGCAGAGAAGTGTTGCATCCTAAAGATGCTGTAGATTTTGGTCAAATTGAAGAGGTGAAAAGGCCATTTTACTTTCAATTTGATGCTCTGAAGTATGAAGCATTGTGTTTGGTGATGCTGTGTATTGATTTACCTGCATTATCAGGATATTGTATAGGGATATGCTCTCATCAATTATTGTAGGTGGAGCTCTAACTGGTGATGTACTTTGTTGAAAAGCTTCCAAAAGAGAAAAAATGGAAAAGAAAAGAAAAGACAACTGATAGAGCTGAATGGAATAATGTCACAGTCCCCAAATGGGTTCTCCAAATTACTTCTCTGTTGATTTTGCAAGAAGGGAACTAGACATCGCATTCATTTGTGAAGCTGTTTTGGAGAACCCATTTGGAGAGTATGATTTTTCGAATGAATGTATAGGCAGTGTGCCAGTAACAAATAAAATCTATTTTTGACATTTCTACAACAGAACTCTTTCCGCTCTCCTTTTTTTTGCTCTTTTTTTTCCCCTTGTTTGTTCTCTCTGATGCCTTCTTAAATGGTGTACTAAGTGATCTATGTATTATCTTTGGTGTCATTGTTGTAGGGGTTTTAGGCATTTTTCAATGATGTGGGAATTAGGGTTTTGAAATTCATACTTGTTTCACAACAGTTGCCTCAATGTGATTCCACACACGATTCCCTTATGCTTAGGGGCACACAAGGACAATGTGCAACATCAATGATGCTGCCCCCCACAAGTGAGCAAGCACTTCTCCACATCTTTGTTCTCTCACCCACCTCCTCACTGCACCAGAAACATGAAACAACCAGCTTGGTCATGCTTGCCGACCTCCTAAACTGGCCCATACTATTTGCACCTTCCTCATCATCAACCCCACTTATTTTCCTACCGTATTTTTCCTGGAAAAAAGGCTAAATGTGCAGTTGGGTTTTGGGTTACTTGCTTGCTTGGCAAGTTTCCGTGCCGAATACGCGAAACCGTGTGTGCCGAGTGCCAAAGTCCTTCGTACACACATAGAAACTTGTAAACTGGCCTGAACATGTTATTTATCAATTCCTCGCTGTACTTCCTCCTGCATTTTTCTCTTTTCTGAAACTCCAGTGGGTTCTGCATTGTGTTCCTCACCATGGAAGGTATGTACTGTTTCTTCCGCACACAGAGTTTATTTATTTATTTATTTTTTGATTCTTGCCCGCCATGATTGAGCTTGCAGTAGAGTCAAAAGTGATAGAAAACATGCTTGTTCTTGGACTTGAATGTCTATAGAAATAGAATACCTTCTTTGCCTCCATGCTCAAGTTTTCTTCATTCATAAACTCTGGAATGAAGAATGGGAATAACGAATCAATTCCATTCATTACTGTTTTGGACTATATTCTAGAACGAGAATGAAAGTAAAAAATTCAATAGCATGGAAATCAAATTTTACTTTTTTTAACCTTTATTCTTATCCTATTTTTATTCTTATTTGGATGGTGCAAACCCATGTGAATTCAAGACATCATACCAAACTATCCATAAAGGGGAATTAGTATCCTTCATTCATTTCCCATTGCCAAGAAGATAGAGGTATTTCCATAATTTCTCTCATTGTCATGCTCATATATTCCATTGTAATGGGTAATCGAAGCATGATGAGAATTTGCCAGAAGAGTAATGCTGTAACTTCCCTGAATTATTCTTCACTTTACAGAAATTTACATGCCATTTACTTTACATTTTCTAGCCTCTTTCCAGGAGGCCTAGAAGCAACCAAGCCCACCAAATTCAGCGTAACCCCTTGATGGAAGCAACGTGTAGAATGCAGACAATGGAGAATTTGGATTGGGTGGCTTGGGGATCAAGTATGACAAAGCATTAGACATGTCACAATCGTCCTAAGCTTGACACCTGTCCTCCAGACATCCCTCCAAATCACCAGCCTGTCAACCTCACCCCACCCATTTCCGATATTTTCTCCTTTTAACTTTCCATCATTTTCTTTCCTTTTCTTTGCTTTTCTTTCTCTCCAATCCAACAAAACCCACCATTGATTTTACCATGTGATTCTTTACTTCATTTTGCATAAAAGAGAATAAAAGATATTTGATATAATCACAATAAATTTGACAGAAAAACATGACTAATTAATTCAGACAAGAAAATCTTAGAAGTATGTGGATCTAATTTTTCTTTCAATTAATTAAAAAATGAATTATTTCTGTTTTTATTTTTCTTTTCTTTCCCTCAAATGGGTATAATTATATCCAAGACATGGAAAAGGGCATGCCAACATTAGAAATCTGTCGCCTGGACCACAAAAATTGTGATTTCAGCTAAACATTCAAACAGTACTGATGAAAAAGAGACAAGCCCAGTTCCCAAACACAGGAACAGGGGTTGGTAATTTCAGGGTGTGTTCTGCTTCTACAAAATCACCAAATTGCCCCTTACAGATGTCATCACAGGGTGTCAGGTTGTACCACAGCTGTGACTATTTTATATCACAGGCCTAACTTTTGTGTCCTTACGGCCCATGGGTCACCAACTCATGGCTTGTCATCACATTTTCATTTTGGCATGTGGCTGATTAGTGTGACCCATCAACGGTGGAGATCATGGGTTGATGGGTCAGAGGAGGTTGTAGGAGAAGGCCATAGTGGTTGAATGTAGGATTTAATTTCTCTCCGTGCTCCCGCTGCTTTATACCTTTAACGGAGGGCACAGTGACATGGAAGAAACCAGAGCTAAATTTATATAATGAAAAAGCATCTCAAGACAATCCAGCATGAAATCCAATTAAAATAGCAGATGGGTCTCCGTCTGTGATCCAAATATCACTTTCTCTCTCCTCTCTTTTTCTCTCTAGATTTTCTTGAAAGACTGAGAAAAGGTGACAAAATCTTGAAGAATGAGATTTTAAAAAATTTGCATGGAGATGTATGGAGATTGAAGCATGCAATGCAATGCAGTGGAGGTCCAGAGTGTGGGGAGAGTAGTGTATTTTTATTTATGGGGATGATGAGAAAAAGAGAAGCTTAAGCTCAAAGCAGAGCACCCTTTTCTCTTCTATGTCTTGCCTTTACTAGTTTTCTCTACAAAGAAACACAAGCAAAGAATCTCTTCTTACACACCACCACCACCCATTCTCTTTGCTTTCTCTTGTAAGTATCAGCCCTTTTCTTTGCTTGGAATTTAGCTTCTTCTCCTTCTTGCCTTTTATCTTTAATGTCATTTAGTGTATAATATTGTGTTTTTTCTTTCTGGGCAAAAACCCACCTAAAGTTTGGAATCTTTGCGTTGTTTTAGGGGATAATGAGGTCAAATTTTTTATGGGTTTTGATGTTTTCTGACCTATATTGGGGTATTTTGAACTGCATGTCTGGGTCTTGGGCAGTCATTGGGTTCTGAGTTAATGGGAGGTTTGTTGGGTTTCGAGCATTTGAGCTTTCCTTGTCTGTCTTTTTGTTCTTCTAAGGAATGGGCTTTCTGCAGCACTGTTTTTGGAGCTTTATTTTGATAAACTATTCTGCGTTTTGGGTCTGTGGGGGTTGGGTTTCCTAGAGTTTTTCCTATAGCAGAAGATTTTTCTCCTCCTGGTTTTCCCCGTAGTGAAAATTCTTTCATTTGTTAGCTTCTCTTGGTTTTTCCCATCTGACTTGTAAACCTGAAATTTTCCTCTGCTTTTTTCTTTCTTTCATTGGGAATCGCTTCCAGGGGCCTTTGATTCAATTAAAAATTTGTTCAAATTCTTTCAATTTTTTTTTCTTAATTTTCTGGGCTTTTGGTGATCTAAGTTTCTTTTCATTTCTTTCCCATGTAATGATTTGGAAATAAATTGGGCATTGTGGCAAACATAAAGTCAGTGAAAAATCAGAGAAGTAGAAGTAACTCCATGGATTTTTTAACAGGAAACTCCAGAGCTTCTTGGCAGCCAGTCATGACTGCCGATACAACCACGTCAAGTTACTGGCTTAACTGGAGGGTACTGCTTTGCGGCATATGGATCTTGATGTCCACTGTCTTTGCTTCCTTTCTCATATGGAAATACGAAGGTTTCCGCAATTCACAACATGAAAACAGAGAATCCCAGAATGACACTGCAGGAGCTTTGTATGAGGATGAAGTTTGGAAGCCATGCCTGAAAGAAATCCACCCTGTTTGGCTGCTGGCTTTCCGGGTCTTCGCATTCTTTGTTCTTTTGGTACTGCTAATCATCAATGCCATTGTGGATGGAGGGAGCATATTTTTCTTCTATACTCAGTAAGTTGTTCTCTTTCAGTTCCACCTATAATGATGATACAATAGGAATTGGCATCTGTATTGTCTTTACTCTCTTAATCATATGTTCATACAGTTTCTTCTTTAAGTTCAACTCGAAAGAGGGCTTTTATGGTTGAGCATCAATGGCTTTGAAACAGATTATATATTTAGGTATTGGGCATTACAGAGATGGCAGCTTCTGCCAACTAATGAGTAGACTTATGTTGGAAATAATTCTGATCTTTTGGTCCATGGCTATAGAGGTGTTTGAAGGACTCACATAAATTTGAAGAAAGATGAAAGCTGGTTTTGATATTCATTCTCACATGATTCTCAGAACAATGCCGATGTTAATTTAATCATAAGCCATCCTATTTTATATTGTTCTAATGAGTGACTTTCCTGTGTTGGACAGGTGGACTTTTACATTGATCACAATTTATTTTGGGGTATGTCATCTACCTTCGGATGCATATTTCTTTTGGGCTATTTGAATATCTACATCTTCTCTTGAACATTGTTCTTCTTTTTGTCTATATATTTCCTCACAATCTAACTTACATTTGACTATTTGTAGCTTGGGTCGTTGCTCTCCATGTATGGATGTTACCAGTATCACAACAAAGTTGGTGGTGAAAGTGTTGATGATGCGGGTTTAGATGCAGAGCAGGGCAGGGTGCATGGAGAAAATTTTAACTTGTCCAATACAGCAAAAACTTCACATTCCCATGACAGACAACATGTCCGCAAAGCTGCCGGAATTTGGGCTTATGTGTTTCAAATTATTTTCCAGGTAAATTGATGAAAACTCGTAAACAATTGGAAAGCTTTTGTGTGTTCCTATCTCTTAGCACTTTTCAGTTGAACTCTTTGTTGAATTTAATATAGTGCAAGTGTATTGCAATCATGATTTTGTTGGAATTTTTAGTTGCATAATACAATGTCTGGTTCTCATGCAGCATGTAAATTTGGTTATCAATTTCAAATTTTCATCACTACTGCTCATCTCTGTTTTGCTCATACTGGTTCATCTTAAGTGAAAAATTGGTGTGTCCCACCATGGCACAAAGGTTGAAAAGCTTTAATGTTTGTTCAGTTTTTCTTTTCCGAGAATTGATTGTGGCACCCCTCCATGGGGTGCCACACCATGATGTAGCCTGCTGTAATTGGTTATTGTATGAAATAGCGATTCACCAAGCAGAATGGAGCTGAACCCTTGACAATAATGTTGAGATCTTTCTGTTGGTTTTAATGTTTATACACTAGATTTTTTGACATTTTCTGTTTCTTTTCTCGTGAACAGATGAATGCAGGTGCAGTGATGCTCACAGATTGCGTGTTTTGGTTCATAATAGTTCCATTTCTTACCATCAAAGACTACAATTTGAACTTTGTAAGTATCATATACTTCATGCAGCTCTACATTCATCATCATACAATTCTATCCAAAAAAATACATTTTTCAAGTAGCCTGGAATATTGATTTTTTCTTGAAATATGAAATTTTTGTAGAAACAATTAAAACGATCACCAAAGGTATCATTGAAATAGCATGATTTTTCTGCATACTTACTATGCCAATACTACAAAACAGACATTTACCAATGATGCACCTTCTGTTTTCTGTTTACGATCTGAACAATGGTGGGTTAATTTTTTTTTTTTTTTTTTTTTTTTGTGGCAGTTGATTATAAATATGCACACTATCAATGCTGTGTTCTTGTTTGGTGATGCTGTTTTGAATCGCTTGGTGAGTTGCAGTTCCATGGTGGTTTCTATTTCAATTTGTTTTCTAATTTCATTTGCTTGATTGTCTCTGAATGGTTTTTTCTTGATCAGCGTTTCCCCTGGTTTCGGATCGCATACTTCTTTCTGTGGACAATTGTTTTCGTTGTTTTCCAGTGGATCGTCCATGCTATTGTCTCACTTTGGTAAAACCTGTCTCTTTTTTGTGTTTATGCAACAAACACATCTAATTTCAATTCTTTCTTTAACTCTTTTCCACTTTTATAACAGGTGGCCATATCCATTTCTCGACTTGTCATCTCCTTTTTCTCCATTATGGTATGTAATAGAAAACCTTACTCTAAATTTTATTTGAAAAGATTGCTTGCTTGTAACAGTTTCATGAGCTTGCTAGCAAGATTTATCTAATAATGGACATTAATACCGTCTTAGGTAATAATTTATCTACTAAGTTTGGCTGAATTGGAATTTTCAGGTACTCGTCGGTAGCACTGATGCATATCCCATGCTATGGCGTCTTTGCGTTGATCATGAAGCTGAAACACTTCCTTTTGGCTAAATGGTTTCCTGAGTCCCATCACATGTGAGGTAACTCAGGCGATTACCCGGTTTCATGGTCCCTATTATTTGTGAATTTTCTTCTTAGTAGCAACAACTCTAGCATACAAGAGAAAGAAAGATGCACACAGATTATTGTTTTAAGTCCCAAGTCATAGAGAAATGGTTCACATTATGGGAAATGTAGTGAGTTTTGTTTTTGAAGATAAACAATGACAACAACATTCTTAGTTGTTCATATAACCATTCCCAAAGGAGTGGCATAGTTGTAATTACACACAAACTCAAGTTGAAAAATGAAAAAAAAGAAAGAAATCCACACAGAAATTCTTCATTTTATATGGCCTCCAATATGTATTTGTATTTTATTTCTTCTTCCTTTTCTTGTTGGTTGGCTTCCTAAAAGTTCAGCATTTCATGCCACTTGGGTTATGCTACTCATTCATTTGTTCATCTTACATTGACCATCATATTCATTGTTAATTAACAAAATGTTAGAGACTGTAGGAACACGGACTTAGAGGGGTATTACGGTAACTTGAACTCCTAAATCCATTCCCAGTTCACAAACTAGTTCTTTTTACATGGAGTTGGTCTTAGAGGGTTTCAAAAAAAAAAAAATTCAGTTTTCAAATAATTTTTTCATTGAGATCGAATCTCATCATCAAGTAGGAATATGTGAAAAATGTAGGTCCACAAAAGTAAGAGTATGTTGGGCTTAGGATGGATTAGGACTAAAATTGCAACCTAAAATCAACGAGTCTGCCGTTTGGGAAGATCTCAAATGATGACAATCTTTGGCATCATTTAGATAACTAGGTGGATTCCAATCATGAGAGACAAGCAAAGGAAACTAATTTAGAAGACAAGCAGCCCCAAATCAAGGGCTAAAGTCCCTGCATAATCAATAAGAAGATAATTTTAACTCCAACTATGACATATCTCCCAGTTCATAAAGTTACTCATTATGGGCCATGGTTCTCTATAAATTCTCCTACAGTGGGGCATAACCTGTCAAAAAAGATCAAGTCAAAGAACGACCACTTGCTTGAACTTTATAAAGCACTCATTCAGCAGAAAGGGGAAAAAAACAGTATAGTAATATGGTGCTTTCAAGCAATGATCAGCCCCCCTGCTTTTATGTTTAGGTAGGTTGAATTAGCCCCAAAATAATCACAAAAGAGAGATTCCTAGTTTCCAAATTGTTTTGTGATTTATTCCAAAGTGTGAAGAGGCTGATGCAGCTTCCACTTGAAGGAGGTATTTTGTACTAAAAGGGATTGGTCTAAAATATAGATCTGGTAAACGGATTTGATAAGAGGTGTCAGACCAGACATCCCTCTTTTTTAAAGGAGAATGAAGATCTTTGGAAGGTGACACTGGAACTGGATCAAAAGGACATTATACAAAACCAAAACTCAGCTTTTGCCTCCCTTTAATGCAATTTGCCTGAGGAGTTTGCAAAAGGCACTTATCTGTAAGTAAAGGTATCAATTAGGATAGCCTGCCTTGGGCAGTTTGGTTTGTGCAGTATGCATTTAGAATAAATTTGCGATAAATTTAAATGATAAAAGCTTCTGTATTGAAAGCATGGGAAAGGATCTACAACCGAACCAAACTCGATCTGCAGATGGATTTCCAAATTCTTCTAATTCGTTGGGTATTGACCAGCATTGACTTCAAGCATTCGATGACCAAATTCATCCATAAATCTGCCTTCCAATAAACAAGGGCTACCACACTTCATGCCTCTGGAAATGGCAAACAGGATTTCAATGAAGGTATTGTAGCAGAGCCTAAGGCTTTAGGTGCTTTGTGATGAACTGCTCAACCTGAGATATCTCGCCCACCAGTCCGGAAGCTTCTTCAACAGTAACCATATTGCAGCACTGGGAGAAGGTAAAGGCTTCTCCAGTTACACCAAGTGTGTACTCATTAGCAATATCAGCTTCTGACATGGCAGTTCCTGATGCCCTCAGCTTTTGACTGTAAATAATGGGGAAAATTTGGGAATGAAAACAAAAATTGTTTTAGTAATCAACAAATGGTCGTATAATATCATTAGAAACTAACTAGCAAACAAATCGAAAGCAAAATTGCAGTGTTCAGAAATCACATGGAGCATCCACTCAATAGCAACCTATAAATAAGCAAGCAAACAATATTTGGGTTCATTAGCTTACTATGACTAAAATAGCAAGAAATTATTTTTCCTAGTGAAGCATACTATGTAGACAGATTTTGTGGATTATTCTCTAAAAATAAAGGAGAGATAGCAACATAAGAGATGAAGTGAATCAGCTGGCTATGAACAAATTCCAGAAAATGCCATCAGTTTAAACTTTCAAGCTCCAAATTCCTGATGCAAGCATAGAAGGGAATTGGAAGGAGAAAAGTTAAAAGAGAAAGAAAAAAAAATCTCCATCCAGTCCCACGACTCCCACCTGTCACCTAACAAGGTGGCAAAAAGGGATGAGAAGACGGGCATTTCTATGGATATATAATAGCTAAATTAGATATTACATGTATTTTGCAGCTTGTAAGCTCTAATATGATGCGAATTCGAGTGGTAGTTATTGAAATATTTAATATCTAGAGAAGAAAAAGGAGTGAAGTCATACATTTCCCTTTCCAGTAGTTTTTGAATGAATTCCTTGGTATGTGCAGTTACTTTATCAGTTTTGTTGCAGACAATGAGCACAGGGATTTTTCTCTTCACAACGGTAGTATTGGTCAGGATGTCCAACAAGTACCTTTCACATAAAATACCAAAGAAACTTTAGATACTGCAGATGTGTGAAACAAACACACACATATGCACACAAATAAGCACTCAATGTGTGTTTGGTGTGTCAAAACCAGACATATGGCTTGTGAGTACTCAGCAATTGCAGGGCAATGTCGTAAAAACTCTAAACCATCCACCAAAAAAATAAGGCCAGCTGCTTGGGGCAAGTATTTATCAAGTTTAGATCGAAGATGGGATTGCCCAGGAACATCAACCAAGTGAATGAGCCTTCGCTTTCCCTTCTGTTCAAAGAGAGAAGAAATTGTATATAAGTGTGCAGATACTAAATAATTATGCACATACATGGAAAAGAACCAGATTTTATAATGAACCAAGAACGAAATCTTTACTTGCAATAAAGAACCTCTGTGAGTACCATTTCACTAAGAAAATGCAGTGTGATTGATTTAAAAATAACATTTCAAGACATTACAATGGAACTTCTGAGGTTTGATATTGGAACCTTAATGAACAGGGCATGCTTATGTCCATGGCAACAGAGTCATGTTTAGATGTCTTACAGATGCTATCTTTTCTACTGGAGGACTGAGGTTCATGTCAGGACCAAATAAAAACAAAGGCACATCAGCAGGGCGGTTACTCTACCATTCACCACACCCAACATAAAAATTCACCAAATTATTCTAGGGGATCTAAGAAATTGCAAAAATCTCATCTACTTTGCCTTACGAAAAAAAATATTGAAGCACCATATAAAGTTCGTATATTAAATTGCCACTGGAGAAGGGAGGTACAGAACAAGTAGTGGCAGTCAAGATGGATAAGAAATGCATCGTAACCAGCACAAGAGTTTCTGGATTCCTCATGGGCTTGATGCTTGAACCCATGAGTACTGGCCGGCGGTCCTGGGCTACTCCCAACAAAGTTTCTTGAGAAATTACTTAGAATTTTTTGGCGTTATAGGGAATAAGTCCTGAATTCCCTCCATCCCACCCTAACCCCTGTAAACTAACCATGGCCTTAGAGGCAAATTATAATAAACAAATATATCAGTGACCAATGCAGCATGAAAAGTGATGCCATGGAAAATGCAGTTTCTAATGTCATAGTGAGCATAGGTCAAAAACATCTATTGAAACACATTATATTACCCAAAAGGGATCAGTTTGCAGCACAAAAGTGGCTTCATTTGTATCCGTCGAAGTAACAGTTCCTTGATGTGAAGAACCATCTCGAAGCTGGCACATGAAAGACTGACATAACTATCATAAAATGCAAGAAATATACAAATTTATTTACTTTGAAACATGGTCGGATTCTCCTAATGATTCCAATAGGTATGGATCAAACAACAGGTCCCAGAAACCTTGATAGTTCCCCCATAGAGCAAACAGGTCAACGAATGAAAAGGCTTTTTTGACTATATCTCTGGTACAGATCCATCTAATCATCTTACTCATCCCCATAATCAGATCTCTGTTCCAAGTTGGAAAGGAAATAAGACCAATAGAAAATAACAGTGTTTGTACTGCTCCAACAACTTTTATTTGATAAATAATTTTTTTTTTTGTAAATGACCCCTTGTTTTACCAGCATTTGCAGGAAAGAATGGAATTGTATAGTTAAACTAGCACATACAACTTTTATGTTGTCTGATTAACCTTATATTGATTGTTGTCACCACTATGTAGGATGGGATCAAGGTATGCAAAATTAAACCAGGAAAGGAAGAAACTTAGCAGGACATCCAGGGCATCCCTTGTTGGTTTATTTGGAAGCCAAAGAAACCACATAAAGCCTTCCGTAGTTTAAATCCTAGAGTGCACATTTTGCAACTTAGGCTTTAGCCAAGGTCTGTGGTGCAACAATCAAATCACTTTTCTCGATAGGTGCTCCCGTTAGTTTATCTACAACCAAAGACCATTCCCGGCCATATAAACATGAGTAAAATGACCATTTATCCCTGATATCAAGAGGATAAAAGATATTAGATTCGACTAAATGAAATCCAACCAGAAATTTTAGGTAAAAAATGTGAAATTACTTGTAGAATTGGATTCAAGTTATTACTTAGTCTAGGACTAAGGAAATAATGTGAAAAAGACCAAGATTAATGAAATGATGGAATGGTTTGTTTAAGAAAATTGTAGAGTACAAAGAAATCTGGAGTGGCAAGAAAGAGGATTCAAAATTAAAATAAATGAGACCACAGAGGAAGCACCTGTTCTGTTATATGAATAAATTAACATATTTGAAATGAGTAGCTAACTGTTTTTTTATTATGGGCATGGACAAAAAACTTTTCAAAAGCATGTCAGAAGTTTCATAGAAGACCACAAAAATTTCCACAAGCAATATTTCTGATTTGTCTACATGACAATCAAAATGAAGTTCCTACCTGATAGAAAAGTACGGTTTTCCCACTACCACTTAGTCCAGCAAGAATAATAGTATTGGATTTTCTTGGCTTCAACCAACGAACTGCAGCAATCAGTTAGGAGAAGAAGGTCAGTAAATGTTTGAATCATCTAAGCTCTATTTGAATCTCAAGGATGAGGGAAAGGAAAGGAAAGGGAAAGTTCTGAAAACAGATTGATACAGGAATCGATCTTTAAATAAGTTTCAACATTTTCTTTCCCATACCCTCTTTCTTTTTAAGATCAAAATGAGGTCTCATTGCAGAACATATTGGACTTAGTTTATGATGAGTTAGTGCCTCTTGAGAGGTTAGAAATCATTTGCAATTTTTGAAAAATAGGAAGCCAGGATTAAGGAAGCCTTGTTAACATTACAACATGAAAGGCTTTTAGGTCTTATGGCATTCCAGCTGAGGCAACAATGGTTCAGTCTAATAATTCAAAGTGGCACCAACCTTTATGAAGTTATCTGAAAATCAGTTATGGTAAAGACCCAAAAAAGGGGGTTTCTCCTTCCACTTTCCGATTATTTTTCATCTTTATAACAAGTAAATTGGACTAGAAATATTTCTGGGTCAATTCTTCACACTTGTCGTGCGAGTCAAGAATATACAGAACAAGAGGTGAGGGAAACGAACTTGAAAAAATGACGATGGTTGATAGGGATACAACGCCAATGGTAGTGTAAAGTGGAGTTGATGACATCCGTTGAAGCCATTGTTGTGCTTGATTTACATGTTGTAGCAGTTGATTTTTCCATTGAACAATTCCATCCATTTTTTTTGGTTTAACTAATCAAATCAATGACAGAGTCTGTTCCTGTAACAACTGAGGAATTAAGTTAGAGAAGAGAAATAATTTACTTTTCGCTACGAAAAACTATGATTGTGGACTTCCCAAAAGCCACAAAAATGAAAGCAGCAAAATAAAAAAAGAATACAAATCATATACAATCCAAAAAACAGAAAGAAAGAAAGAAATCTGTGTCTTCAAATAAATTTTGGGGAAACAGTTTCTGCAAACGATCTTTGATATTCATTTTCAACATCAGTTCACTTTCTCCATTTCTAGAATCCAGAAGCAAAATAAAATAAAACAATCCTTTTAGACACAGAACCAAACAGAGCCTTAATTTCTCTGAGATTCTCCATTTCTGTTGCAAACACCGGATTTTCAGAAAAAAAAAAAAAAAAAATCAGAAACTAAGATCTTTAAGAAAATCATGAATTCATATCCACCAACAAATGACAGTGAGCTTCATATTGCCATAATTCTTCTTCCATCCTAATGTGTTTCGAAGATCCAACTACGGTCCTGTCCGTTTTGTTGCCGAGAAAATACAGGAAACAATACAAAACTTGAATCTTTCTAAAATTTCCCATCATTAAGGACCCGGGAAGACGAACAAGCTCCACTCGATCATAGCATTGGGCGGAAAGCAAACGCATGAAAAAGAAAAGATTAAAACTTTTCTCTTAATTTTCGTTAGCTTTCTTGGAAACCAAACGGAAACCCTAGAGAATGGTGTACCTGAGCAGCTCGGGAGCAAAATTGGATCGATCAAGGAAAAAACTAACCGTGACCTCGGTGAAAAGCCAACCAACTGTTATCAACAATCATATTAAGGGCGCGTTTGGATGCTGCCCTTTTGATATTACACTTTATTATGACAACTAGTTTGCACGTGCATGGCTTTGTTGATTTTTGGTCGATGATTGTCATCGTGTACAAATGTTCTAGTGAATAAATGATTTAATATTTGGGTATAAATTAAAAAAATATATTTTTAATAGTATGCTACACAACAAGACAGTGATTTTTTAAGAAAGACAAAGGCATGAAACCAACAATTTCATAAAAATAATCAAAATATTGACCCGACATTCATGTAAAAAATAAGTTACTTAGTTCAAATATGAACTCAGATCAACAAATTTAAAATCATTTCATTAATTTTAATCAAATAATACTATAAAAATAATTTGATTTTATCCCTCCCTCTCTCGTAAAATCAATAATTTTATGAAAATAATCAAAATATTGAACATTTTTTATATCAAAAATAAGTTATTTAGTTCAAATATGAACTCATTTATCCTCCTCTCTCTTAAAAAAAATCGCTACTTTATTACGTAACATATTATTAAAAATATTTTTTTAATTTATATCCAAAATATTAAATTAAATTTTCACTAAAACAACTAGGGGTTAGATTAAAAATTCGGGATGTTAATCAAATAACCCTAATTTTAAAATCGTGTGATGATAAGTTTGTCTGGCTTTAGCTTTACCTTTACCTTTACCTTCCAACTAAAGCCAAAAATATGAAACTACCCAAACAAGGCCAAAGTTTGGTCAATTATTTTGGCTTAGAAAATGAGTGAAAAACAAAGGGTAGAAAGTTCCATGGTGACAGGAAGTGCTCCCACTCATGCACCTGCAAAGTAACCTGTATCAAATCCAAACTGTGAAAGATCAACCAAGCAGAATCCATGGCAAATACACCAACTCAATGAAAACCAGTCACTTATATCATATTATTAACAAACATTATGTTACAAAGAATCACAAAAGGGAAAAAATATAAACTCAAAGTCTGGTCACAAATTATTAACAAGAGTTGCAAAAAATTTGAACCAGATTCTGTGGTTTTTACAAACTATGAGTACAAATTGGTAAAATACAATTAAGAGGAGATCAAAGAGAAGTGCTAGGTAAAGAACCCATTAAGATGACATTGTCGCTTTCTTTATGGTCCAATGCTTTTTCCTGCCTTGCCCTTGCAAATAGTCCAGTCAGGAATCCACCACCCAAACCAGTACTTAACTTCCTCCCAAGCAAGTCCACAGCTTCGCCCTCCTTGCGCCCACCCCGACCACTTGCCTTCTTGGTGAGCCCTGTGACCTCCTCGGCCCTTAGTTGTACCCCGCAGGGACAGTTTGTGAGCTTTCTGAAGCAAGATTTGTGGAAAACCAATTCACAGGATTTGCATCTTTCAACCTCACCTTCCTGTTGATGATATAGCATATGGGTTGATCATATCAGTCATGATTAATAGACAATAACTTGAGGCTGGTTTTGGGCTGTCTTAAGGGCAAAATGAAAATAATTAAACTTTCAGGAGAATTTAGTTTTACGACAATATACAATCTTATGGTGCCCATGCTCATCAAGCCATACAGGCCCTAAAAAAGGAATCAATACGATGAATAACCCACCTGAAAAGGGAAAATGAAAGAAGACGGGTCATTACAGGCTTGCCGACCATTACAAGGGACGCCAACATCACAGCATATGAGGCATTGCTCTGTGATATGCTCCAATATTTTCCTTGAAACAGTTTCTACCATCACCGGTAATGCTGCCACAAGAGTTCTTATACATCAAAAATGTCTAGAAACATGAGATCAAATAACAAAAATTGTGTCAAACATCTACAAAATATTCTTTTACAAGTAACAGTTAATTTGATGAAAGGAAGATGTTTGGCAACCTTTTTATGCTGCTCCATATTAGGTTATATAAAAAATAGAAAATTAAAGGAGCCAGGTGTAGGCAAAAACTGAACTCTAAAGCACACAAAGAAGAAAAAGCAAAAAAGGCCAATATTTTAAACTGAGGAAGATCAACAGCAAATATTGACTTTTGAAACTTTGAAACTTGTCATGCCCCTAGCTAAAAATAAAAAAATAAAAAATAAAACTTGACAGCTTGAGAGGCACATTGTCATGCCCCTAGCTAAATGATAAAACATTTCACTGGAGCAACTCAGATCTGATGTTTTACTCACTAAAAGAGTTGTCCTAGAGATAGGTTGTGTGAGGCTTATAAGATTGGCCATCTGTTTCTTAGAGGCGTTTAGTTGATTTTGAGTTGAGCTTCTAGAATATTTAAATGATCATATATTTATGCACCAAACAGGCCCATTTCAAAAGCTGTATAAAGTACAACTGAATAGAATGTGGGTATTATTGCACCTTAGATAATTCTGAAACCTAAGTAGATGCAATACATTAGATGCATCTGAACAAGAGGGTATGGCTCCTAATAGGGCAATAACTGAATCACTGAAAAAAAAGAATAGGATTTATATAACAGCTAACCTGAAAATGCCCCCTTGGACAGATCAATAAGGTCTCTAAGTGCAAAAAAATCATTGCTTTCAAGAAGATATCGTCGAGACCCCAGTCCTTTGTTGACAGACCTACGGAATGGACAGCGAATGTATGGAAGAATAGCTCCTATCTTCTTTCTGACACCTGTAACATGAAGCAAGGCTGGGACCTTCGAGAATAGGAAAGGATTAACAGCACTGACACAAAGCATGGGCTGCAATAAAGAAACTTCTGTCAAGGAAATCTAGCAACAGTTAAAAAGATCTGAGAAGGAATTGAAAGCATAACCTAATTTCTAATATAGAGAAGTGCACAATTAAAAATGCAGCTGAGGTGCATGAGCCATCTGAATACCATAAATGAGTGCAGGATGCCTCTTGGTTGGATAGTTTTCATAAACAAAATTGAAAACTTAATCTTAGTTTCCCTGAATAAAACACTTCACAGACACTTTAGAGAGGTTTTGACATCTTCGGGAAATTTAGGCTTTGGGAAAAAAAATAAAATAAAATAAAATAAAAAATAAAATAAAATAAATGAAGAAAAACTAGCAAACGCTTAGATAGGAAAACCCAAATATTTTAACTTTTAAGTGTATACTAAAATAAATATTTGGTCCATGAAACTGAAATCTATATTGGCAAGGCCATCAGCCACTTGGTTCTTTCCAAATTGCTTTCAGGCCATGGTGTCAATATCAACTATGATTGTGCTTTTTCTACTATGCCAATGGAATTAAGTTAGCAGTGAGACTTCAGACTTAAAAAGGAGGAAACCTGAGAAAAACTAAATGATATGCAGCGTGCTTAAACATCTTCTAGCAATGAAATATACATAAATATAATAATTTCTGCTGCTTACTCTGGACTCTGGAGTAAAATCAACTGATTTACATGGACAGATATCAATAGATAGCAATATAAACTACAAAAGACATGAGAATCTTTAGATTACCTGATCATGGATAGAGTCCAGATATGATTTAGCCAATTGAGAAATTGGATATTCAGTAAAATCCCAGTGATGTAAAACTCTGGCTGGCAAGACTGCAGTATCATTTGTATGACACATGGAACAAAACAATTGACCAGTGTATTCACAAAGCCGAGGTTTGCCCCACCCAAATGTCTGTACAAACTCCCGAACGAGGGTCTTGCCATCATCAAAATGTTTGTGGCATCCTGCACAAGTATAATGTTGTGCCTCTAGCATCTGTTTCATGGATTTATATGGTTGGAGTTCTACCACAAGAGATATGGTCTTCCCTAGAGCGGAAACATTTTCAATATTCACACCTCTGTTAAAGGATGTAGAAGAAGGCATCAGTGTATTTGATGCAAAGGAAGTAGGAACAGCATTTTGGGGGGACAGAAACCAAATCAAAGCATTAGGAGGACTGGACAGAAACCTAAAGTGGAGAATGGAGCGTAAACACTCTTGAATGAGAACACTTCTCTCTGCTACGACATCAGGAGAAGCATTTCCAAAAATCTTTCTGGATTCCCGTTCAACAGAGGACCAAGGAGAAGGAAGATTCCAACCTTGATCAGAAAATACTGTTTTCATCCGACGATAAAGAGTAAAGAAATCACGGTATCGACGTTCAACCTCCCATTGGTCATTGCCACTCCACACTCTTATTTTATAAACAGTGTATTCCTTAACTCCAACCAGTCTTTCACCAAGTGAGACATCTCCCTTCTTTTGCTTTGCACCAATGACTTCAACCCCATCAATGTTCTGTAGCTGTCGAAGTGGTGGGTAAACATCATCTGTACCGGAAGTAGAAGCGGTAGAACCACCATCTCTTAAAGGCAAAGGTAGATGGGATTGGAATGTCCTATTGCCTTGAGTGAATCTAGCCCCAGGAGACTCACTAGACTCGAGCAGAATTTCCTCCATGTCAAGGACAACTTCATCATAGGATTCTTTTAATTCAATATTCTCCATCTGCAATATTTGAATAGATAAGAAGTAACATAAAAGCAGCTCAAATTCCATGAGTAATTGACCCACAGAAGAATGCCCAGTGAAGAAAGACTGATGGGTTGGCACATAGCCACTCTGATGCTTCGTCAATGAAACACTCAAAGTAGGTGGTACAAATTAACCAAAACTATCCGTCAGATGAGAACTCTGAATGGGTCATATTCGCAACTAAATTCAACTGAAAGATACGAGTTACCTATGGTTGACTTTTTGCATTTACAGAGACCAAAACAGATGCACATCATTGTTTTCAAAAGAAAAATGATTCATTAAAGACATTGAACTTCACAAAGTCTATACTATGACATGAAAATACCCTGTAGACTCTTCGATTAGATCATTTAATCAAATTTCCCAATTCTATTGAGATGCTTCAATGATTCCTGCTTTTTCAAATATAGATGAACAAGATAGCAGATCGGAATTCAGGCACCTGAATGAATAGTCTAGTTGTTTTTCCAAGATTCTATGAATAATTTTGTGCATCCACCAGTGTACCAAAAAATCCTAAGTAGCCATTACTTTTCATTTAACTCAAGCCATGCTCTCTGCATGCCTTATGTGGATAGGAAGAATATTATATCTGTAACTCCCTCTTACAATCTATGTCTCTGGAATATGCATCATTTTCATCTAATTTAATTTATGGCTTGTTAGCTTTTTCTTTCTTTCTTTCTTTCTTTCTTCCGTTCTTTCTTTCTTCCTTTATTTCTTCTACTTCCCTTTTTCTTTTTTCTAAAATAAGGTGGTTGAAGAGTTTGGGGTTAAAATGTAAATTCATGCTTACATGATAAGATTCCAAGTCTTCTAGACAGAACCTTGCTTGTTAAACAATATCCACCACAATTCCTCAGCTTGTCTTGGGTTTTTTTTTCCCAAACCTTGCTTTTGGATCATCTATTGCAAGACTGGATATTAAAGGCTACATTAGAGCTACTAAATTTCTCGAACATAGCCTAAAAAACCCCTAGTTTAACAGTAGATTGCACCACCTTACCTCCATGGTGCTGCCAAGCTCCTTTGACAGCACTAATTATTCAGTTGGTGATATTAATTACTAAAATGTATGCAAGAATTTTTATATAAAAATCCTCACCGATTAAGCAAGTTTTGAATTAAAAATTCCTAGTTGCCATGGCACAAGCAAATTCATGGAAAGAAATGAATGAGAAAAATACAAGGCTAATATTTCAAAATTGATGATAACATGAAAGAAAAGAAAACATTTCCAGGTTAGAAACATTATAACTTTATACTATGGAATGCCACATGCATGAAGTCAATTTTTATTCCTATTAAATATAAAAGATATTTTAAGATTAATGCACTCAATATTTTAATTCCTAGTGCCAACCCAATATTAACTTATAATGGGCCCTGAATGGAATCTGTGCAAGCATCCCTCAATCCATGAATGCAGTTATGCAACCATTCAAAGCAGTCAAGCAAGTTTGCATAACAAGAGGCCAATGTAAATTGAGGATGCAAGCCATTGAAAAAGACGAGAAGTAAACAATCTTCTGGAAAGCAATGGCTGACCTTAACTGGTGCAGAATGACCTTCAAAGGGATCTGATGAAACAGGAGAATCCTTTGATTCATTCCACATATCATTCTCAAGCATTGATGTGTGTGGATCTGGTTTGTAGCCTTTGAAGAATCCTGCTTGTCTATTTTCTAGCGCTTCAGTTGAAGGAGCATAAACTTGATCAACAGTATTATAAGAAAGTGGATCCAATTGTACTTTTGGTTTCCCCAATTCTGGACTATCTGAGACTTGTCTGTCACCAAGGCCAAGAACTTCTGAGGTGTTTCCATGTTGCTGCTCCCTTTGCATGATACCATCACTAGTGTTCAATCCTATCCTCAAAGTGACCTTTTCTGCTAGTGGGTCCTGCTCTGTTTCAAAGATACTGTTAACAGAGCAACTTTGAAGATACTCTTCTGATCCATCAGCACCTTGAATTTGAATCTGATTATCGGTTTCACAAATATCTCTAACAGCTTCTCCTTCCTCTGACTTACCAAGATTCCTTAAGGCATTGAAAACTGCAGAACCGTTTTTAAGGTACTCAGCTGATTCATCAGTAACTTGGACTTGATTAATGGTCACATGAATGTCTTTCACATCTTCTCCTTGCTCTGACCCCCCAGTACTAATTGGGACCAAAGAACAACGTTTGATACACTCTTCTGATTCATCAAGATTGTGAACTTGTTTTATGGCTATGGGCACATCCAAAACATTTTCTCCTTCTGTTGTCTCACTGATACTTTGAAGCCCAATTGGTGTCACGTAACTTGAATTTGGCAGCATTTTTTCAGCTTTGAGATTCTGTTCCTTCTGCTCCTGAAATTTATCCAACATCAAAGAAGGAAAAGCACTTTCTCCTGTTTCTTGGACAAAATCATCCCAATCTTCTGAACCAAAGGCTAGGGATGAGTTCATAAGCAATGGGTTCCCATTCTCAGCTTTTTCTTCTTGATGATATTGCACATTCTTCCCACGATTCAAATCTGTCTTAAGTTCATCATCTGTCCCATACTTATACATTGAATCCTCGTCTTCTGAATGTTCATATCTGGACGAGGTTCCATCTTCCTCACAGCAATTCCCATAAAAGCATCTGTCGACTTCATTAACCACGTGAGATGATGAATCTTCTTCAGCAATCCCATCATTAAACATGCCATCCTTAACAAATTTTGCATTAGCATTCTCTTTGTGGCATTCATTTCCCAGACCGCTTAGCAATGACCCCTTATCCCCACACCCACTCTCCACCCTCAAAGATGCCATTTGACTGCTAGAACCCTCCTCGCCATCTCGTAATTTTGACCCATTCTTTATTGTTCTCTCACCATCGCTCTGTGCTTCACGATTTTCAATTCCATGATCATTTCTACAGATATCTGACCCACCCAAAAATGCAATTCTCCCGTGGTTTTCACAGTTACTATCCAAACCTCCTCCCAAGCTAAAATTCTCCAAACTACCATCCTCCCCAAGCCCAGAACTCCACATAAACCCTAATTCAGAATCGATACACTCATTAAAAGTCCCAAATGAACTACTACACATACTGGGCGTACCCATGACCGAGTTGGCGCTACAATACCTATCGAACTCAGATTCTCCACCGGAGGAATATTGAGACAATGGGGAATCATCCGATTTCTGACCCTGGAAGGGCACAAATTCATGTAGCGGATCGGGAGAGTCCTCGCGAGCCGTCTCTCCATCGGTCATCTGATAAAGGATCGAGTCCTTGACCTAGAACCAAAGGCCTTAATCCAAACTGGGATTGCGGTGTCAATGGGATCAGGCAACAGTGGATTATACCCAGATCCTGTCCCTGAGCATAGAGGATTTGAATATAAACACGAAAATGGTTTGAAAAGGTAAGAAGAACAACTGAGCGGATCGGAATCACAGAGAGAGTACCTGCGAGAGCTGCCAGAGCGATGAGAAGAAAGGAGGTTTTGGAAGTGTTTTCTAAATTCCGAGAAATCCGAAAATGTTATCCATGTTTTCGTTTTGAGTTTTCGGTTTGTATTTTCATTTTGTAATGGAAATATTATCTTTCTTTTATATATATATTGGATTTATTTTTTCCCTTTCATTCCAAGCATATTCATTTTTTAAAAAATAAATAAACTTTTAGGAAATATATTTAATTTTTTTAATATTTAAAAATTTTTATTATTCAAATATTTAAAAGAGTATAGATATTTAAAAAAAAAATTATTTAAAAAATTATATTTGCATTTATCAAAATTCTCTTTGCATCTACATTTTTAATGAATTTTTAAAAATATGGAATCCCTAAATCCCGGCTTCCAATTCATCCCGCATCGCCAGTTCTGCTTACCAAAAATGGCTCACTTGGAGCTCTCGATTCTGTGGCGTGGCTCAATGGAGCAGTCGCGCCGTCCTACCTATTTAAAGTTTGAGAATAAGTCGAGGGCGTTGCGCCCCCGATGCCTCTAATCATTGGCTTTACCTGATAGAACTCGGCCGTGGGCTCCAGCTATCCTGAGGGAAACTTCGGAGGGAATCAGCTACTAGATGGTTCGATAAGTCTTTCGCCCCTATACCTAAGTCAGACGAATGATTTGCACGTCAGTATCGCTGCGAGCCTTCACTAGAGTTTCCTATGCATAAATTGATAAAAACTCGTCAAAGTTCCCATTTTTTATTTATTTTCTTGTAATCTTTGCATAATTTTAATAAAATTTAGGAAAAAGATGTGGTGTTTTTCATCTACATATAAATAAATAATTATTTTTAATGATGATGTAAGTGTAGAGAGTTATTTTTTTATTAATTTTTTTTGTATTTCTTATCATATTTTTTGAGTTGGAAAAAGAAGGTGTAGTGAAAAAAATTCACGAGGCGTAGGATGAAAAGATCTAACATTATAAAATATTTTGTATGTAATTTGGTGTAGGGATAATTGAAAATATCCCCTTCAACATCGTTTTTAGTATATAATTTCAAACTTGCCAATAAATTAGGGTTGTAGAAAAAAAAAATAATAATAAATTTATACATTTTAAATGAACAAACCCATACTGGGGCTAATTCAGCTCCCTGGGCTTAGTTAGTACGGCTCAGTGCCATGTTTCATTGGGCCTGGCCCAAGTCAACTTTGGTCAAATGAGAGAGAGAAAAACTAAAATCACCAGCAAACATTGAAGCACAACATTCGTCACATTCTCGGCTCCAAAACGACGTCGTTCCCCGTTACCACCAACCTAAAACCCTAAACCCTCTGAAACAATCCAGGGTTGGAACTCACCACCATGGACACCGTGCACCGCCTCAAGTCGACGGAGCCGCCGCTATGGCTCTCACCGAGATCCGAACTCTCGCAAACGACTCGTGCAGCTTCACAGCACCTTTTCGCTTCTCTAAAACCATTTGCTCCCAAATCGCCCTTTGATCGCCTCCTCGTCGACGGATTCGACGCCGAGCAAATTTGGCAGCAGATTGACATCCAATCTCAGCCGATTATCTCCAGCCTCCGCCGCCAGATCAATCGGTTTGAGAAGAATCCGGAGGAAATTTCGAAGATTTTTGGTCGGAAGAAGGTTCGAAGAGTTGAAGAGAAGGTTCGAAAGGTTGAGGAGAAGGTTCCAGAAGAGGAGATTGGGGGTTTGTCTGAAGAGGAAGATGAGGATTTGGAGGAGTTTGACGAAGATAGCGAAGAGGGAGAGGACGAGGAGAGAGAAAGCGAAGAGGATGAGGCGGAGGACAACGAAGACGGCGGAGGTGGTGGAATCGAGGATAGGTTTTTGAAACTTAAGGGTCTGGAGGAGTATTTGGAGGCAGAGGAGGACAGAGAGTACGGATTGAAAAGTAAAAAAGGTGGTAGCGATGCTTTGAAAGATGGTGAGGACGAGGATGAGGATGAGGAGGAGGAAGAGGAGGAGGAGGAGGAGGAAGATGACGAGGTGAGAGTGTTCTTGTTTGAGCTTCGTTGGACAGTTTTTGGCTTGTGGTTCCATAATTTTTCCTTTGTGGTTGATAATTACATGCTGTTCTGCTTCTTGGCTATGAGAAGAATAAAAAAAATAGCATATGAACTACATCAAATAGTTGTATTAGAGGATGTCAAGTGATGATGGTTTTGGTTTTTTGGGTGTGATGAAAAATTGTAATAATCAAAGATTTTGGTTATTTTCCTTCTTCACATTTTTTTTCCTGGGAACCAAGCAAAGCCTTGAGGAGAATGTCAACTTGGCTCTGCTATGAATTGTGTGATTTTGGTTTTATAATTTTTGATAAGATATTTGATGGTTCAATTTGGTTGAGAGAATGCCTTTGTGTTCTCTTAACTTGGTTTTTAGGATGCTTCTGTTTTCCCTTTCTTTTGATCATTCTTGTTTAATTTTTGCTTTTGCAGCTTGGAGCTTTTGACCTTGATGATGGGGAAAATGAAGGCATGGATGAATTGGATGATATTAAGTAATGTTTCGTCTCTCGTCATCCCTGTTTCAATCCATTTTGATCTATATAATGATGTGGTACAGGTCACAAGATATTGAGTATAACATGTTTGGTTCTTGTTTTATTTGCTCTAAGTTCTTATGATTACACTGGAATGCTTTAGGTAAAGTAGTAGATTAGTTGTCCTTGACTGGAATGAAGGCTTGTAGATGAAACACAAACACACTCAACTCTTATGCATTTTAGTGTTGCTTGCATTAATAAAAGAAATAGCAATAACCGTAAAAAGTTGGAATGCCACAGGGTGGTGCAATTGAGTAATGTGGTGGTTTTCCTGAATCATGATGATGGTGAGTTTGCAGTGTGGGCTGTAGAGTGGCAGCTGCTGCAGTAACATAGCGGTGGCTAGGCAGTGAAACTCTTGAGTGGTGGTGGTGCACAGTGATAAAACAAAAAGACTATTATCATACTAAATAAAAGATGGCTAATATGACTCAAACTAATGAAACATGACATATATGATGTGTCCTGATTCAAAAGAACTTCCAGCATTTTCAAAATTCTCATTAAGCTATTTTAAGTAATGTATTTATGAATATTATCTAACTGGTTTGAGGGTATAATTGATTTTTTGGTTTCACTGTGCATCTTCTGTCTTCAGATATGAAGATTTCTTTGGTCCTAAAAGGAAAGATTCAAAAAAATCCAAATTGACTGATGGGTTGGAAGACTCCTACAGAAGTGATGAACAAGAAGATGATCAGGCAACTGATAATAAGGTAGCGTTATTATTATCTTCACATACTTTGTATCTAACAAATTCATGCTTACTCTATATAGCAATGAAAGTCTTCTTTCTCTAGAATGAATTTAAATAACCATTATTTAGTCCTCTTTCCTTACAGAACAAAGTTCTTTCTACCCATGAGAAAGAGCGTGAGAATGTTCGAGCAAAGATAGAGGAGATGGAGAGAGCAAATTTGGAGTCAAAAACTTGGACCATGCAGGGAGAGGTAACCTTTTTTGTTTCTGACATTTTTATGTTAGAGATGAATTACATTTATTCAAATGCAAAGTGTGCTTTGATATGAATGTGTGTTTTAAAATATGAATTTGACACTGCTTACTTTGGTTTTTGATTGCAGGTAACTGCTGCTAAAAGGCCAAAGAATAGTGCTTTAGAAGTTGATCTAGATTTTGAGCACAATGTGAGACCTCCTCCTGTAATCACAGAGGAGGTTACAGCATCCATTGAAGATTTGATCCAAAAAAGAATCCTTGAGGTAAACTCCATCTTCTAATTGATATATTTGAAAACAACAGGACATAAAATGCTGAAAACACAATAGTTTTGTTGGTGCTTGTTATGGGGATGATCATAAAGTAATCAACTTTTGTATTTGTTTATATATGGTCATTTAATCTGCCTAAATAGTACCAGCTGCATGCCACCTGATTTTTTGTTTGTGGGATACTATTTTTCTAAAGGGATTGGAACATTTTCCTGCACCAACAATTAAAATAATATGGATGGTTGTTAGGGGCCACAATAGATCAGTTTATATCATGTCAAGATAAATGATACTAGAGATTTACTCAATGCTAGAGATAAAAGCAAACTTTTAAGTTTACACTATGTTTTAAAATTTTATATCATTTTTTTTAATCATGAGGTATTTTTAATCTTTATCATTTTGAAATATATAAAGTTTTGCTTTGATTAGTTTAATTATTTAATTATTTACCTATAGGATATTTATTTTTTTGTTTGATCAGAAAATGACCTATAGGGTATTTATAAGATAAATTATTTTAAATTTTGTATAAATTTAAAAAATGAAATTAGTAAATCTACCAAATTTAATTTTTTTTTTTTTTAAATGAACAAAGTTATCCTCAATATAAATCTACCAAATTTATGTCATTTTCATTGTTTTTAAAATCGGACTAGATCGGCCGGTTCAGCCGTCGATTGGACCCTGGTCTGGTTCAGTTGAACTTCTAAGCCGGAAGGGCTTTGAACCGGCATAGAATCAGATGGTTCGTTCGGTTTTCAGCTAACCGGTCAACATGTGGGTTGACCAAAACCTCAATGGGCTTTGCCCACACTGGGCCCAAGATTTCTTGTTCTCCCACTGAACAACTTACCCATACCTGCATGTGCAAGTTATTTATACAACTAATTATGTTTGTGAGTTGCCGATGTGGAATGTGGGATTTGAACCTTGGATCTAAGGTTGCCAAAAGGAGGAGCCAACCATTATGCTACACACTTCTTTTGATTAATACATATAACTATATATTATATTAATGCTCTTTTCAAATTTTTATAATTTAGAACATTTAAACAAATATAAGTATTTATATTCATGCTTATTTTTATAATAATTATTAATAATAAATATGAGAATAATATGAATTAATTAATATAATAATTTTTGAAATTTTAAAATAATAAAATGCATAGATACTTAGATAAAATTAAATGTTGTAATTTTATTCTAATATATATATATAAATTTTTTAAAATTATTTTTAATTTTAATAAAATATAAATTATATATTTATGACATCACTGGTTCGACTACGGTTCGACCACCGGTCCGATTAGTTGACCATGAACCAGTAACTTTTCCGGTTCAATGATCAGTTTGGTTCTGAAAACATTAGTTATTTTTGAGTATTGGTGATGGGTTGTGTTAAAATTTTCACCCCTAATGGTTAATCATTTGCAAGTGCGCACCTTTCCATCAAATGGCAATTTCAGCCCAAAAATATCTTTATTGGCTTTCTATTTTTTGAAGTGCAAAGGGGAATTGATTTATCAATCCAAATGGTGTTCTCTAGAGTAAGATGATAAAAGTAATTTCCACTTTACTAAGTTAGGACTATTTCCCAGGTTTTTGTAGAATTCCTATACGGTTGGCAAAAAACAAGCAGTTTCCTTTTCACCTTTCTCATTCTTCTATTCATACCCTTGCTGTGATCACTCTGTTACTTTTGGAGCTGTTCTTCTTAAAGAAATTTTTCAGAACCATCCTTCAAAAGATGTGGAGCAACAGATTCTCCTTTCTGTTCCACTCCTAACATGACATCACTTTATGAGTTACCAACAGAAGCACCTGGTGCATCTTCAGTTAGCACCTTTAATATATTTATTCTGTTTACCTATCAAAAAAAGTTACTTACAGAAACACCACTTGCACAGCAGCTAGAGTGATGTTTCCTGAGAGAACTCTTGAACAATATTTTCCTTTGATCCAATGATTCTTTGCTTCTTGAGTCACTGTAGCTCTTGGATTTTAAGCATTAGATATCTGTGTGAACTCCAAATCTCTCTCTTTCACACACACGCCCTTACGCACAAAACAACACTCAAGCAACAGAACAGTAGGTTACTGACCAAAAATAACTGTGTTATAATGTTTTAGGGTCGTTTTGATGATGTTCAAAAGGCTCCACGTCTACCGTCTAAGGCACCGAAAGAAGTTAAAGAGATGGTAAGCATTTTTTTTTTAAAAACAACTAATTCTTTGTCATCTGTAATGTCCATCTAATTTTTATCCACCTTTTCCTTGACACTTGCAGGATGAAAATAAGAGCAAGAAGGGTCTTGCTGAGATTTATGAGGTCAGTATTTCCTGATAGTTAGTTGTCAGATTTTCTTCTCATGTTTCCATTGCTGATGATGTGGTTATTGATTGTTAATCTCTTTGATTTGCTTGTTCAGCAACTTTAACTAGCAAGACTTGAAGTCTAAAGAACTTCTCCTTTAATTATTGCAGGAAGAATTTGTTCAGAAGACGAATTTGGATTCTGCCCCATTGTCCTTCTCAGATGAACAAAGGAAAGAGGTATTACTTTTGATTGTTTTACTACTACATTTGCTATGATTCTTTGTCCTTTGTGTCAATTATTTTATCATTGTTATATGGGTTTAATTTTCAAGGGACTTTCTCCTGGTTATGTAATTTTTCTAGGCTTGTACATCGATATATTCAATTGTCCCTTGCATGTCAGATAAAGGGGAGTTTTTTTAAATGCTTTTTAAATTGTATATGTTCATCTCTGCAAGTAAAAAAAGAAAAAAAAAAGGAAAAGGAGATGCTTGCACATTTATTTATGCCTATCATTAATGTGTGAGCATTTCTTTCTAGGCAATAAGCAAATACATAAGAATTTTGCATTATGCTTCACTAGATCTAGCTGCTTCTTTCCCCAGCGTTGTGCTTCCTTTCCTATTCGAGTTTTAATGGTGGTAGATTTGCTTAACCTGGGTTGATCTTCTTGGGTCAGGCAAGCATGCTGTTCAAGAAACTTTGCTTGAAGTTGGATGCTCTTTCGCATTTCCACTTCACTCCAAAACCTGTATGCTTCTTAGTTACTATTGCTAAATTTATTAAGTACAATATATACTTGAATTTGTGGACTTTCTTGTTCTTGTATTTATCTATATTGAGTTGGACTTGAACAGGTTATAGATGACATGTCTATACAAACAAATGTGCCTGCTCTTGCAATGGAAGAGGTAAACAGGTCTCCTTATTTTTCTTTGTATATTTTAATTTGCTCTGGCTATTCACCTGCTAACATTTGTCCTAATTTCACCCTATTGAGGCTTATAACCTCGAGGCTATTGTGTCTAAAATTTTCAAAAGCTTTTAATGGGTTTGGGGATTTGTGGGCTTTTGGCATACATATTTTGTAACAGGTTTAATTTTCAATTTTCATTAAGTTTTAATGGGTATTGTGTTTTGGTGGGCTTTTGGTATAGATTTTACAAATTTTGGCTTGGGTTGAACTTTTTACAAAATAAGGGTGTTTATTTTAATTAGCTTCTAATCGACCTTTAAATGGTGGGGGAGAAAAAGAGATTGAGAAAAATAAATAGAAGAATTGTCGAATGCTTTTGTTGATAGGTACAGGGGGAAAAAATAGAAGTATTGAACATGATCATAATTCATAACTTCTTGGAGGGGATCCTACTAGTGATAGTAATGGTAGTGTTAAAGATTATTAGATGAAGTTATGAAAGAGAGTTGAACTGTAGAAGAGAGAAAGAAGAACTAAATTTAAAACTATTGGCAATGACAAACAATTAATTTTGTTATTATGAGTTTTATGGTTTCCTTATTATTTAATTTTCGTGTAATTTTGTCAATATTTTCTTTTCTTTCTTTTTTTTTTTTTTTTGGAGAAATTTACTTTTTCCACCTTGAGGCTTAGGCATTGCTTCATTTGAGCAAAATGCCTCAACACTGCTGTTAGCTTTTTACAACATTTGAACCATAGGTTTGATACTATGCTAAGCTATCAACTCTTCTAAAAGCTTAAGCTGTCGGGATATGAACTCCTCAATGTATATAAGGCTAACAACTTGCATGTACTATATGTATACCATGGACAGATTGCACCTTTGGCAGTTTCAGATGCAGCTATGCTGGCTCCTGAAGAAGTCTTTGAAGGCAAAGGAGATATTAAGGAAGAAGCAGAGTTAACACAGGCAGAGAGGAAGAGGAGGAGAGCAAACAAGAAGAGGAAATTTAAAGGTGGGCTGAGAATTTTCCCTTTCTAGAATCATTCATTTAATTTCAAATTCTTGTTTTTAGTATGATCCATTAAGGATGAAGGTGCATTTTGGTTGTGCACACCCAGATCAGCAAGATTCATCTTGGTTTCTCCAGTTGGGGGGAATCTTTGTTTAAACCTAGCCCAGCCACTTGTATGCAACTGTTCTAATTCATCTAAAATATACTAGACATTGAAAGGTTTGCTAGAGTCCAGGAAGTTCATATCAAATACTAACAAAGATCTTTATTGCACATCCTTTTTGGGAGAGAGACATATCTTAGCAGCTAAAGTTAGACAGAGTTGCTGTGGAAGTTTTATTGGCTATCAATCCCAATCATTGCCTTACTCCTAGAATCATTCTCAGATTAGCTTCCATTCTCTGGAAATTCTTAGTGGTATTCATGTCTATATGAAACATCACTCCTTCCCTAGCAACCTTGGGGTTTTGGAGCAAGGAGGGGTGGTTGTGTTTGCTTGTGGTAGTTTCAATTTGGAATCAAGTAAAATTAAAGATTCTCTTATCTCCAAACTTTTTCGTCAATGTCAATGAATTCGTCCAGTTGGGGAACTGATTTCTAGTACAAAAACCATCAGAACTAGGACTATACTTGCCATTATTGCAATAGGTTGTTGTCATGTACTCTGATTGTGGTTAATATATAAAGTATTAATCGTTCCATTTACCTGACTTCACTTCAACTACTATTTTTGCACATGATTACAGCCAACACAACAAAAAGAGCAGCAAAGAAGGCACAGGACAGCACATTGCAAAACAATAAAGAGGGTAAGTTAAATATTCTCACCACCCAATGACCTTTTCTAGAAAACTTAATCAACATATATCATATTCCTCACCTCAACTCTTCATAATAATGCAGGCAAAGAAGAAGCATGAGTTTTCACATAAGATTTCAATTGACGACAATCTCGGAATGCCTTCAACCTAAAAACAGTTGCAGTTTCAGCACTGCTGGCTGATGGAAGATGGTCTTCATTACTTCCTCAGGACTTTGGAAGTGAGGGGGGGAGAGGGTGGAAGAAAAAGATGAAATTCATCTAGGAGTGCCTGGCAGAATGTTGGCTGGGGTTAGCCACTTCTGTTGTTTCAATGTAATTTTTGGAATTACAAAAGAATTTTGATTGATAAGTTAATTTATTTTTCATTTACATCCAAGTCATGTTATCATTCCTTAGTATTATTCTTGCAACTGTCAATGATTATTGCGTAGTAACAAGAAGTGATTGTATCAAGCAATTAAGCATCTATTTTCCTTTGCATAAAAGTTCAAAGTTGTGACCTTCCTAATGAATTTAAATGGTTTATACCATATTGTGAGACCAATTTTGAATCTTTCCTTAAACAGTCTATTACATTTTCCTCCCTCACACCCATTCGCACTTGCAAGTCCCAAGTGAAATTAGAAGTGAAATCCTCAACAAGAACTTATGATTCCCGTTGAATAAATGGAGTTCAAAAATTAGATGAGAAGGAATCAATAAAAGCTAAATTCTCATGAGGTATCAGTTCAGGTTTGGTTATCCCTTTTCTGCAAAAACTGGTATAATATGTAGCAGAGTAAATATCATGGAAGATGTGAATAAAACAAACTTTCAATATGCCTATGATCAAGATCGACAGCATTTTTATACAAAATTATTGTCAAAATTTTATGCTTCTGCGTGCTTCCAAGTCTTCTTTTCCAAAACCACATCTTCTGGGAAAATGGAAATAAATGCTGGACATAGCCATTTAATCAGGTAATCCAGTTCTCTCCTCTTGTTATCTCAACCTATTCTTCTGCAGGAAAAAGAAGGGTTTTACTGCTGCGCTTATTGCCGTTCTATTTATTCAACTTCCCTTCAAGCCTGTCGATTGCAGCGCCAACACCACCCTTTGCTTGTCCTATTTGATCTGAATCAGGATAGGCAGCTAGTCTCCCTTCATTTGCTGTCTCTAACAGCTTCAAATGAGCCCAACCTGTCAGCAAATTCCATAATTTGGTTACATGCCCTGCTTCCCTCACAGTTTGAATGAGTTCTCTAATTTTATACACATTGTGTGTCTTTTTCAGTCCATAACGTTTCTTTGCCTATCAAAAAAGAATGAGTGCTCTAATTTTCCTTTTCAATATCACCTGGGCATGCAACTTCCCATGCTACCCATCTGGATTAATACACGTTATCAAATCTTACAATTTACAGCCGTCTCATAAACAGGCCATAAATATTATTCCATTGCTTTTTATATAACCAATTTCAGATGGAGATATATTGATATTTTCGGGATGGTACTGCAGTACATAAATCACATGACCATTGTTTAAATTATAAAAGGTGCTATAACCTTAGTTTTTGGTATTCATGAAATGGCAGTTATTCAACTAAACATAATATTAGGACAACACGAACAGTTTACTATGATGGGATATGGGACAGCAACCCCTATTAAGCTGATCTGTCACAAGAGCCGATATTTTTTTGTTCTAATTTCTGGTAATAACTGATGTGTAGCACTTATTTAAAGACTGTCTTAGAGGCCACATGTTATGTCATTATATATATATATATATATATATATATATATATAAAAAGAACTTAACAAATACAAATCAGATGATAAGATGAGAATATATTACCAAGGGGGAAACCAAGTGCTGCTCCCAGAACTGAACCCAGCAGCACATTCCTTGCACGCCAACGAATCGACCCTGGCACTAATTAAATAAAGTAAAAAAGACAAAAAGTCAAATAGCCAGAGATGACTGCATTTCCTCAGTTCTATTCTCATATTCAAGGCTTTCAACTTTGGGATTATCGCACCTCTTTCACCCCAAAAGTGAACAACTTTGCCATGAATTCAAATTACAAAATCAAGCATAAATGCACAAGATATTAAACTTCAACTTCATGTTAAACTTCAGTGAGTCATGTAAGTGAAGTTAATTTGCTGAAAATAGTATAAATCTTTATAACTATGAACTCAAATCACCAATTGGTATAAATTTTTAATAAGTATATAGGTGCCATAAAGGAACTGCAAGCAAATTTAAAAGTTCAAATGAGAGAACACGTCTGATGCATTAGTTATGAATTCTTACTAATTAGACCAAACGTTGCAGCAGTGAGTGAACCAGCTCCAGCAATATTAAAAACATCATGTACACCTCGTTTTTCAGCAAAAAAATTCTGTAGAGTATAGAATGCAGCAGTGAACATCCCAAGGCGTACTCCACCAACTATGGACCCACGAGTGACACGGATGAACCTTTTCTCCATTGCATCTCTCATTAACCTATATTGCTCACGCTTGTCTGGTGTGCTCCCAAGCTTCAGCATCACTTCTGCATCCTTGCTCTGCCATAACATTGTAATCATCATTAAAAGTTTAATTGGATTGCACAAGAAGACAATGAAAATTATTTAAGATACACTGTTTACTAAGACCTAAAATCTTTAGGAAATCATAATTGATACCAACACTAGAACAAAAATGTGTCAAGAAAGATCAATAAAGTAAGAATAATTTGCGCATGTAAGTTTCAGTTAAATTCATTAATTCAAAAGTTTAATTTGCATAATATTAAGCCTTGGTATCCTTAAGAGATAGCTTCTATAATCTCAATATCTGCATATACAAGTCTTCTCTTCGTACTCCTTCCGTCCTTTTGAGTTATTCTATTCAAGAGGAGCATGACTGCATAGGAAGGAGGACAGAGAAGATCATTGGATGGCTCTGTTGAACAGAACACTTAGGTTATGTTTGATTTTCAGAAAGTACTAAGGAAAGAAAAAAAGTTCAAGAAAATGATTTTCCCATGTTTGGTTGTACTATGGAAAACACGAAAGAAAATCAAATATAATTAAAGTTAGAAATTTATGCATTTTCAAATTATTTAATCTTTATATCAATGAACTAAAATAAGTAAAATGAGTTTGAAATGGTATATAAAAATAATTTATTCACTCTAAATGTATTTTTTTTTTTCTTCTACTTTTCCTCTACATTTTCTTTTCCTTTCATTTTCCCTAAAATTTTCTGGAAACCAAGCTTAGCCTTAAGAAGATATGCATTTGAAGCAGTTTTCTGCATGGCAACTTACCACAGAAGCAGATGCCTCCTTGCTACCTCCATATAACATGCCAGCAAGCACACCAAGTAAAGTCGCAGTGCCCCAATTAACAGTTCCAGGGATCTTTGAGGTACCCTAATTGTGTGGAGAAGACAAGATTAGCCTCTAGATATATCACAAAATCAACATGATCATAGAATCATAATAGTCATACACATAATATCTATTCTGCCAATACACATTCATAAAGCTATAATATCTAAACTATTTTCCCGGAAAACAAACTTAAGAAAAATCAACCAGGAAAAATATTCTATCCCCAAATTCAATGCAAAGCACAATAGAGCTGCTCAAAAACCATGGAGGTTTCCCTGAACAGAACGAACCAAAATATATGTACTACCGAAAATGAAAATTTGTAAAGGACACAAACAGTTAGGGTTTCTCATTTTGTACCTTGGATTCATATCAGATATTCATGAAATTTTCTTATGGTTCACCAAATCAGTACCATTTGACACAAAAACCACTTAAAAGGCACTAGAAATGGCCTGAAATGAATTCAGACAAACAAAACCTTAACCCCCCACCTGGTAGCTAAAAAAATTGATTAAAAACAAAGAAGATTTGCAATTGAAATCTCGATTTTTTTTGCCTAATTTTTCTCAGCAGCTAAACAGAAAATAACCCAAATTCAAGAGCAAGTAAAAGCCAATATCTAGCACTGTATATAAAAAAGAAATGTAGACTGAGATGCTTACATTCGATACGGTTTCTTCAGTTTTTTCTACATCTTCCATGGCCACAGAGCTTCTCAAATCTCTAATGAACTGTTTGGTGGCTGAGTAGAAATTTGAAGCTTTCCTGTGAGAAGTTTATCAATAAGGCAATGATCAGTTCATATGTGTATTTTTATTTTCCTTGGTTTTCTCAGCAACCAAACGGAAGCTACTCAGACTCCATGAAGCTATTCAGGAATTCTACCGCCATGGCAATCGACACCAGAGAGGACAATAGTCAAATTACCAATTTATCCCACGAATTGTACAATCCCCGAAATACCCTTTATGTTAATCTTCACAATTTTTGCCAATTGAATTCTTTCTTTTTATTATTAATCATTAATTTTAAGAAATGATATCAAAATTTTCTTTAAAAAAAAAATTATTTTGGAATATTTTCTGTATCACGTATTTTTTTTTCTATTTTAAAAATTAAAAAAAATTATGTATCACATTTTTTTTCTCCTAATTTTTTTTTCTACTCCTAAATTAAAAATATGTAAGTTATTGTTAGAAGAATTTTTATTATGTAGAAAGATAACTCTTTCTTTTCTTTTTATGTTATAGGATATATTTACTTGATTTTTACGACTTGGGCAAATGTTTTAAAAAATAATTTTTAAGAATGATTTTTGAGAACTATTGTCTAATATTTTTTTCTTTGTTTGGTAATTATTTTCAAAAACAAATTTTTGTTTTCTAAAATAAAAATAGGAGAAAACATTTGAAAATAGGAAAAAAAAAATATTTTTTATTCTTAAAAATAGAAAATATGGTGCTTTTAAATAATATTTTTTAATTATTTTCACTTGTTTTCATTTTTTTTAAAGCTATTTTAAATAATAATAATTATACAAAAGTGAAGAATGATTAAAAATAAAGTATTACCTATTGAAATTATTTTTAAAACATATTTAAAAATATAGAAAACATGTTAAAAACATTTTAAGTTTTCAAATAAATTTTTGTTCTACAAAACATGGAGAACAATTTTTTTTTTTTTTTTAAAAAAAGTCAGTTTGATAGCCTGAAATGTTTTTGACCCATTTTCTATATTTTTAAATATATTTTGAAATAAACTTATATACGGAGTGTCCTCTATATTTGTATCATTATTTTTTATTATAGTCCTCAAAAAATAAGTGAAAAATCCTCTTTTCTATTTTGGAAAACAAAAAACTATTTCTAAAATAGTTACTAAATAAAGCCTAAGAGCTTAGAGCTAATACGAAAAAAGAGTATAAGTCCAACCTTTTTAATTCCTTTTGTGAAAATCATATGATCATTCATGAGAGTACTCCTTTTTATTCCTCGGAATCTAATGGAGTGCTAGAGAGGAAAAATAAGACTCTTAAGGATATGATGAACATAATGTTGGTAAGTTCAGGAACACCCATAAACTTATGAGAGGAAGTTATCTTCTCCGTTTGTCATATTCAAAACATAATACCTCATAAGAAATCTAATAAAACACTTTATAAGTTGTGGAAAGGTTATGCAACTAACATAACGTACCTAAAAGTGTGGGGGTGTTTGGTAAAGGTACTTCTTCCTTAACCTAAGAAATGAAAAATAGGTCCTAAAACCTTTGATAAAATGTTCATAGGATATGTTGGGAGTAATGTAGCAAATAAATTTCTAGTTGTTAAATCAAAAAACAACCTCATAGAAGTGAATACCATAATAGGAACCAAAAATGTTGATTTCTTAGAAAACATCTTTCCTATGAAACCTAGTGGTGAAGAACTAATTCAAAGAACAATTAGAGACTAGTCTAATGAATCCTTTTAAATTGAACTAGAAGAAGTAGAAGAGATAGGAAAGCAAGAAACATTGGATATAATTTTTACACCTTCCTAGCTAATAGATAAGGACCTTAGGTTTGATAAAGAAGTAATAAGTTTTGTCAATGCATCATTCTATAAGGAGGCCATTAAAAGTGAAATTGAATCGAACAAGGATAAACCATACATGAGATATATAGATTTTGTAAAGATTATAGGTTGTAAGTGGATTTTAAAAATAAATTAGAGTCTTGTGTCCATAGAGAAGCACAATGCATATTTAGTAGCCAAAGGGGTTAAACAAAGGAAAGGTGTAGATTAGTTTATCACCTTTGTCCCTTTAACCATTATTTCCTCAATTAGAGTTATGTTAGCTCTAACTTCCTTTCATAACCTAGTAATACATGAGATATAAGTGAAGGCTACATTGTTGATGTTATGATAAAGCTCTTAAAAGTAAGATATGATACAACAAAATTAGACTTAAGTTTTCACTAATTTATTCATTGTTTGCATTGATATTGATTTGAGCATTCAAGCTTGCATCACTTATATTGTATATGACTTAGGTACATTAAGAGTTGTATAGAAGATCTAAGTCATATCTATTATAGTCCACAATAGCCACTACAAGACACTATCATTGTTGAAACCTATCCTAGTTTAAGTATATCCATGATAACTACATTAGACTTTATACTTACTGCATTATTTTATTTCTAAAATGTATTGTTTCTCATCCCAGGAATGCCCTTTAGGCAAGTTCTTGACCATTGAATCGTGAAGGTAGGACATCGGTTCCTTGCTACATTGAGATTAATCTTTGAAAAGGGTGAATCTACTTTGAAGACGATGTTTTATTACATCTCAACCATCCCAATCCAATAAGTACCTAAATTCTTCTTTTGTTTTCCTTGATTGTTGTCTTTTGGGCTTAATTTAGTTGTTACTTAGCTTTAGCTCTCTAGAACATTCAAATTACAAATTTACAACAAATGAGAGAGAAAAAATAAAAAATAAAAATAAAATAATGGGGTAAATCCAATTTGAGAAGGAAAGATGAGAGAGAATAAGAAAGCATAATATTTGAATAATATTCTAATGTTAGAAGGCCGCCCCTTGGTTAAAATAATTGAATTCCCTAATAATAATAATAATAAAAAAAGATTAAATCCTAATAATAACAAATTTGTCTTTTAAAGTCATAATTAGAATTCCTAATCAAAGTAAAAGCTAAAGAACATCATAATTGAGTTTCATGTATTGATTTTCTCATATTTTATTTTATTATAAAAAAAATCAAATATAATTAGAATTAATTGAAACCTTATGTACGTATATTTTTAAATTATTTAATTTTTTTTATATGAATTAAAATAAATTAAATGAGTTTCAAATAATCTACAAAAATAATTTATTTATTTTATTTTATTTTTTCCTTCTATTTTCTTTTTATGCCCTACCACTGTTAGTCATAAGTGAGAGGGAGATGGAGAGCAAGTTGCTTGATTCTAAAGCAAACCCAACAACAAAATCTAGGGATTTCTTATGATTTCTCTCTGTCTGAAATACTGAAAAAGCAAACTAAAGCTACGAGGGAACCTCCAAAAGTCCTGAACATCCGCTCAAACAAGTAATAATTCCTTCAAAAAGAGAATGTAAATTCATAAACAATTCTTCCACCAACCTCATCAACACTACCATGTGAATAAAGTCATCTTCAACCATACAAGCAAAGTATCATTATCTTCCCATACTCAAAAACTTTCTTTCCTTCCAAACACTCCACTCCTCTCCTCTCTCATCCTCAACCATGACTACACTACTACTAGTATTCTTTACAACCACCCAGCTCTTTGCCCTCACCTCACTCGCATTACTAGTCTCCGGCAGTGCCGTCCATGTCAACACATGCCGATCCTACTGCGGCAACATCACCATTGACTACCCCTTTGCGCTCCGATCAGGCTGCGGCCACCCGGGTTTCCGCGACCTGCTGTTTTGCATGAATGATGTGCTCATGTTTCACATAACCTCAGGATCATACAGGGTCCTGGATATCGACTACGCTTACCAGGCCCTCACGCTTGACGACCCCCACATGTCCACTTGTGAGTCGATTGTGCTGGGAGGCAAGGGGAATGGGTTCGCGATCGAGCACTGGCGGGCGCCGTACCTGAACCCGGCTGCAGACAATGTGTTCATGTTATTAGGCTGCTCGGCACAATCCCCACTCTTCCAGGGGTTCCCAAGCAAGCATCTTCCGTGTAGAAATGTTTCAGGGATGGGGTGTGAGGAGTACTATTGGTGTTCAGCTTGGGGAGTGTTTGGGCCAAAGAAGTTGGGGTCTGGGTCAGGGCCGCCGGAGTGTTGTGCGGTGCCGTTTGAGGCGATCAAGGCTATAAACCTCACGAGGCTGGAGTGTGAGGGGTATAGTAGTGCCTACAGTTTAGCGCCATTGCGAGAGATTGGACCTGGGGGGTGGTCGTATGGCATAAGGGTGAGGTACTCGGTGCAGGGGAATGAGTTCTGTCGAGCCTGTGAGGCCACCGGCGGCGCCTGTGGGTACGGGAGTGATGGCGTTCGAGAGCTGTGCCTGTGTGGGAGCTCCAATTCCACGTCCAATTGTGATTCAGGTACAACGTTTCTGCCCAGATTACACTTATTTAGACTTTAAGATTATATTTGCTTCCAAAAAGTCTCAGGGAAAGGAAAAAATTTCCAAAAAAAATAAAAAATCCAAAATAATAATAATAATAATAATAATAATAATAATAATAATAATGAAAGAAAATAAAATATAATTAAAATTAATTAAAATTTTAAAATTTTAAAAATTATTTAATTTTTATATAAAAAAAATGAAATAAGTTTAAAATAGTATATAAAAATAATTTATTACATTAAATTTAATTTTAATTTTTCCTTACAATTTTTTTTCATTTTTCTTTTATTTCTTTTTTTTTCATATTTTTCTTCAATTTTTCTAGGAACCAAACCCAACCTTTACCAAAAAACAAAAATGCAAATGCGACCTTAATTTTCATTTTTACAAGCTGGCCATAAATTTTATTTTATTTATTTGATTTCAAAATTTTGAAGAAAAATACAAGGAAAAGAGAAAAATAAAAGAAAATAAAAAATAAATTTAAAGCAATGTTTGTAGAGTGAAACCCGACATCAAACCAAAAAGGTTATTAGTTCACCGTTAACTGGTTGATTGGATTTACAAGTTCGATTATAAAATCGGTGATTTAAAGTTTATAAATTATTTTTATATATTACTTTAAACTTATCATATACCCAAAATTTTAATTTTATTTTATCATATTTTTCGGTTTCCTTGAAATTTTCAAAACCAATCATAATATTTACATTTTTTTCTTTCTTTACTTTGGGAAACATCCAAACATAGGTTTAATTTTATTGTATAATGTGCAGTGAAGTCATCATCAAGCAAAGTAGGAAGGTCATTGGCCAACACTTTAGCAGGTATCATAATTACTCTTACTCTTCTTCTCTGGAAATGAAGAAAATTATGATTTTAAGGCCATGCTGACCACTTTTGAAAGAAATATTTGCCATGAAAATTTAGGAATTCAATTGGTTTGAAATGAATGCAGGAATTTTGGGTTGTATAGTAACATGGAGGAAAATGCACCAGACTTGAAGGATTGGAGATTCAAAATCAGCATTCAGCAGCTGGTGATTTTCATTTTGTATTGATTATAATTATTAATTATTAATTATCATTACTTGATTTTAGTGGTGTGTTTGGATGCCATTATTTGGAGCACAAACATTGAGAGTGAGAGATGTAAGCATATTTTTGAGTACTACACATAATTTTTCCATTTCCTCTTTCTTCCATGGAAAATAGTTCAAAAAAGGCTAAAAAAAATGAAATAAATAAATAAATACAATTTATCTTATTTTTCATTTGGGTATACAACATCTAACATAATTGATTTGATTAATTATAATATTTAATAAGGGATAATTTTTGTTCACCATCTCTAAAGTTTAAGTTAAATACATTTTATAGAGATTTTATCAAACATCTCTCCCATACTTCTTATTTATTATTTTTATTTATCTTCTCTTTAATTCAAAATAAGAGAAGCAAAATTTATCTTATTTAAAAGTTTGTTTAAACCCTTTAAGTTAGCCCAATTGGTTAGGACAAATATGGAGAAGTATGGTCCTAAATTTTATCACTTATGATATCCTAAATTTATGTAATGCTGGTTGTTGTGAGACGATGAGCACCCCAGGTCCCATAGAGAGTCATAAGGGTTTGGTCATGGAAGGTTCCTTGATTAAAAAAGAAAAAAAATAAATAGTCCATTTTGTAGTAATTCTATAAAACGTTTTTAACCTAAAAAGTGTCTTTTTAAAATAAAAAATAAAAAAATTAGATGTTTGACAAGATTTGTAAAACTCTTTTAAAAATTTGAAAATTCACTAATATTGAAAAGTTACTTATAGTGTTTTCTAAATAAATATTTGATAGGTGATTCTTTAGTAAACATTTCAAGAGAAAATATTTCTACTAAATATACTTAGAGTAAAAATAGTGTTGAACACACTCTTAATTATCTCAATGATTTTTAGAAATGTAATTTGAATGGGTAAAACTTGCTATTTCCAATAGAATCTACACCTTAAACCTAGATATGCATGGAGATTTAACATTTGAAATACTTAAATTATACTTAAATTTCTAGATCATTTAGAGGGTATTTGTTTTTTTTTATTTACTTTTAGACTTTAAGTTATTTATTTATTTTTTACTTTTTTATAACTTGTTATAATTTTTTGACTGATTAAAAAAAGATAAAATATTTTATTTTTTTAAATAAAAAAATAATATATTAATTTTTTTAATGCTTAATATAAATAAAATATTATAAAAATAAGTCACTTGATACTTAACTCTATTAAACATTATTTAATTTTTATTTTTATTTAAAATTAAGTAAAAAAAATTAATACCCATCAAATATTTTTAAAATTTTAAAAGAATAACAAAAAGGAAAACAAAATCATAATGATGATAAAATGAAATATAAAAATATTAAATTGATCCCCAATAAGGAGGAACTACAAAATGAGTATGGGTTGAATGGGACTAAACTTGAGAGGAAACGCAATGATAAGCAAAAGTGAAAAAGGATAAATAAATGCACATGGTTTACTGATTGGACTATTAGAGTGTCCCTGTGGACCACCCAAATGCCTATCTTATTATTAACTTTATTGTTTTGGGTGGTAGAGGAAAAAGCACATGTTATAAAATCATTCCATGATGTTACAAATTTTATAGGTGTTATTAAGAATTATTTTCGAAAAAAGTTTTATGTCCTTCGTAATTAAAAAAATATATTTAATAATTAAAATTTATTTTTTGTTTTTTGTTCTTAAAAATAAAAGACAGAATGTTTTTAAAAACATTTTTTAATTATTTTATGTTATTTTACTTGTTTTCTAAGTATGTTTTTAGAAATAAATTATGTAAGTATGTAGAATGATTAAAAATAAAAATGATTTTTTAAAAATATTTAAAAATTGTCACACCTCAAGACCCACTCTAAGGGCATAACGGTCATTTCACACTTCAAACCCGAAGGCTTACAGTGTAACCTGACCCAAACAATTATCTTGTAATCGGAAGTTACCAATTACCAAATACTTGTTTAGAGTAGCGGAACAAAATCTAAAATCCTCAAAATTCGATTTCAAAACTAAAACATCCGCTATCCAAAATCTATTGTTCAAATATTTGCAAACTTAAACAATTCAAGTACTAAAACAAATTTCAAAATCTCCAAAACTCAACTTTGAACTAACATAAAATTTAAAGGATTAATATCCAAATAGCTTCCAAATACCAAAAGATCCAAATGAACATAATTAACAGATAAACAAAATCCAACATAAAATCCTAAGTCAAATCCTAATTATGACCATCACTCCTTACCCGAACTAAGGGTACCTGAAAAGTAGTCAACGAATAGGAATGAGCTCACAACCCAATAAGGAACATTAATGCAGTCCATGGATCAAATATTTCAAATTCACCTGCAAAATAGGAGATATTGTAATCAATTATTTTCATAAACCTGTGAGTTAATTTTTTTTTTTTTTTTTTTTGCCAATACATTCAAAATTTCTAACTGTATGCATTTATTTCTGATTCAAACATTTTCATATCAAATTCAGTCAAAACATTCTAATAATTTATTTACTCTGGTCATCAAACATCAAAGGGTGCCCAATTAGGTGGGACTTTTCAAATGGGTGGCTAGCCTCAAATTGTTCCTTTAAGGTGGACGGAACCAAACACTACTAGTACTAGTAACCTCTAACTGAAACCCCTAGAGGCTGGGGTTCAAATCAATTACATTCCCCACCAAGAAATGTAAAGGCCAATTATTATATCCTATTGACAAGGGCCAAAAGTCAAAAGTCAACATTATATCCCGTTGACAATGGCCAAACAAACCAGAGTCAAATATTTATTTCATTTATTCAAATTTACAACATATAATATCTCCTCATTTATTTGTCAAAAACAAAATATAAAATTCTAACATACTTTTCATGCAGAACAGGTTTGATCCATGTATAAAACGGAATATAACTCAAACGTTTTCAAATAATGTATATATATATATATATATATATATATAATTTAACAACTGCATTAATTTCTCTTACCTCAAATAAGCACTCCAAATCTTGAAAAGTTTGGCCCCAAAATTTACTTCTCACCTAACATAACAAAAAGGTACTATCAACACTATTGACTATTCATTTAAAATAGGTTTGGGAATCCTAAAATTTATTTATTTATTTATTTTTATTCTTTTTTTTAAGTCAATATTATTATTACAAAAATTATTTTCCAACTTTTTAACCAATAACAATTTATCCTCAATAATTTATTTCTCTTTCCTAAACTAAATTGAATTTCTTAAAAATATTTATTTACAATAATCTCTTTCATCACTTCACATAAGAATTTATTTCTTTAATTATTTATTCCAACTTTTCCTAGGACCTACTTCATATTTTAATAAGATTATCCTACAATCCTCAATATATCATTTTTCTTTTCCACCCTCAATATCACGAGTCATTGACTTTTCAATCACATAACCAAACTCACACATAGTACGTCTACATGATCTCCACATTTTCTTTTTAATCACTATTCTGCCACATATTTTTTTTTTCTATTTATTTATTTCAAAACCTCACTTTCCACACCTATCCTACCATCTCTAGCACACACCAACCATTAAACATTAAATAAGAAAACATACACTCCACACCCAACGGATCCACACATTCTCATTGTTGTTTATTTATTTATTTTAATCCTTAATTCTATGGGGCTTCACACTGCCACAACTATCACACGTCATCCACCACAAAATTAAATTTATTTATTTATTTATTTTAGGAAACACAAACCCTAATCTAGATTGGGGTTTCCTACCTAAGGTTAAAAATATAACGAATAAAATAAAATAAGATCTAAGAATTAGAAAACAAAAATCTTACCTAGAGAAATCTGTTCTTCAAACCCTAGATTCGAAAGTCTTATGTCCTCTGGTATTATGCCAATAGGAATGAAAATTCAGAGAAGAATAGAAAGGATTTTTTTTTTAATACCTAGGGTATTTATTAGGAAAATTACCTTTTTACCCCTCTTTCATTTTATTAAAATAATTAATTCACTAATATTATTATTATTATAAATTTCCTATCTTATCCCTATATAAAAATTTCTGGGCATTACATCCTCCCTTCCTTAACAAAAGTTTAGTCCTCTAAACTTGACATACCTGAGTCTTGAAATAATTGAGGATGCTTTTCTCTCATCTCATCTTCTAACTCCCAAGTGGCCTCTCGAATACTATGATTGCTCCATTGGACCTTTACCAACTTGACAACAGCATGTCGTAGTACCTTGTCCATTACATCTACAATTTGAACGGGCACCTCTTTATAAGTCAAGGCCTCAGAAATCTGAATAGGCTCCAACTCCACAACATGAGAAGGATCAAAAACATATTTCCTCAAAGTCGAAACATGAAACACATTATGAATCTTAGAGAGACTTGGGGGCAAGGCTACTTTATACGTCAAGGCACCTATTTTTTCCAATATTTCAAACGGACCCACAAATCGAGGACTAAGTTTTCCTTTTCTCTCAAATCTCATCACAGACTTCATAAGCGAAACTTTTAAGAAAACATGATCACCTACTTCAAACTCCAAATCTCTCATACGATTATCGGCATAACTCTTCTGTCTACTTTACGTTGCTTTCAATTTTTCTTTAATCAAAGTTATCTTTTCAACTGTCAACTGCACAAAGTTCAGGCCCTAAAAGTTTCCTTTCTCCTACATCATCCCAACAAATACGAAATCGACATCTCCTACCATACAATCCTTCAAAAGGTGTCATCCCAATGCTAGCTTGAAAGCTATTATTATAGGCAAACTCCACTAGAGGCAAATAATCATCCCAATTACCTTTTAGGTCCAAAGCACAAGATCTCAACAAATCCTCCAGAACCTGAATTACCCTCTCTGATTGACCATCAGTCTGCGGATGAAAAGCAATACTAAAACTCAACTTAGTACATAATGCCTTTTGTAAGTTATGCCAAAATCTAGAAGTGAAATGAGGATCTCTGTCAGAAACTATAAAAACAGGCACCCCATGCATTCTCACAATCTCCTTAACATAAAGAGAAGCCAAACGGTCCATAGAAAAATTTACTTTCATAGGTAGAAAATGAGCAAACTTTGTCAATCGATCCACAATCACCCAAATAGCATTATTACCTCCTAAGGTTCTTGGCAACCCTGACACAAAGTCCATGGTAATATGCTCCCATTTCCACTCAGGAATAGTAAGTGGCTGTAAAGATCCTGCTGATCGTTGATGTTTAGCTTTCACTTGTTGACATACCAAACACTGAGCCACATATTGTGCAATATCCAGCTTCATTCCTGGCCACCAATAGTTCTACTTTAAATCTTTATACATCTTTGTCCCTCCTAGGTGGATTACAAGTTTAGAACAATGAGCTTCCTCCAACAACTTTCTCCTTAGATCTCCATCATTTGGGACACAAAGTCTAGTCCCAAATCTCAAAATCTCATCATCTGATAAAACAAAGTCAAGCTTACTACCCCTTTTTACTTCCTCCATAAGTTGCACTAATTGCACATCATTCTTTTGTAGGGTCTTAATTTTCCTAATTAAGTCTAGTTGCACTCTAAAGTTTGACACAAGAGCTCCCGAGTCCAAAACTCTGATATGGACTTGTAAACTCCTCAAATCTTCCAATATTTGCCTTTGACAGCCTCTAATAGCTGCTAAGGAACCAACGGTTTTCTTACTCAAGGCATCAACCACAACATTCACCTTCCTTGGGTGATACTGAATAATACAATCATAGTCCTTAAGTAGTTCAAACCATCTTCTCTATCTCATGTTCAATTCCTTTTGGGAAAACAAATACTTCAAACTCTTATGATCTGTGAATATCTCACAAGTTTCACCAAAAAGAAAATGTCTCTAGATCTTAAGTGCAAAAACCATTACAGCTAACTCCAAATCATGAGTAGGATAATTTCGTTCGTAAGGCTTTAACTGTCTAGAAGCATAAGCCACAACTTTCCCATGTTGCATAAGAACACAACCTAAACCCTAACGAGAGGCATCACTATACACCACAAACCCTCCTAAACCTGAAGGGATAGTCAAAATAGGAGCTGTCACCAATCTATTCTTTAACTCTTGGAAAATACGTTCACAATCATCAGACCACTCAAACTTAACCCCTTTCTAAGTCAAACTGGTTAGAAGTAGGGCAATCTTAGAGAACCCCTCAATAAACCGCCTATAATAACCAGCCAGTCCCAAGAAACTTCGAATATTGGTCACAGTAGTAGGTCTTCTTCAATTTGACACAACATCTACCTTTCTAGGATCAACTGAGATGCCATAATTGGTCACCACATGCCCAAGGAAAGAAACCTTGTCTAACCAGAACTCACACTTCTTGAGTTTAGCATACAATCGCTTATCTCTGAGAGTTTGTAATACAATACTCAAATGGCGCTCATGTTCCTCCATACTCTTTGAATACACCAAAATATCATCTATAAAAACTACCACAAATTGATCTAGATAGGGCTTGAATACCCTATTCATTAAGTCCATAAAAGCAGTAGGTGCATTAGTCAAACCAAAAGGCATAACCAAAATCTCATAATGCCCATATCTAGTCCAAAAAACAGTCTTAAGTACATCTTCACCTCTAACCCTTAACTGATGATAACCAGACCGAAGATCAATATTCGAGAACACACAAGCACCCTAAAGCTAATCAAACAAATCATCAATCCGAGAAAGGGGATACTTATTCCTCACCGTCACCTTATTCAACTCTCTATAATCAATGCAGAGTCTCATAGATCCATCATTCTTCTTTATAAATAAAACAGGAGCTCCCCAAGGTGAAACACTAGACCTAATGAAACCCTTATCTAACAACTCCTGAAGTTGAATCTTCAAATCCTTAAGCTCCAAAGGTGCCATCCTATAAGGGGTCTTAGATATAGAAGCTGTCTCTGGTGCCAAATCAATGGTGAACTCCACCTCCCACTCTGGTGGCAAGCCAGGTAAATCCTCTGGAAAGACATCAGGATAGTCTCTTACAATGGGTATGTCTTCCAACTTTAAATCATTTTCCTCATTCACAACATAAGCTAAAAAGCCTTCACAACCTTTCCTGAGCAAAGAACTAGCTCGCAAGGCTGAGATCACACGCAGTGGTTTGTCCACATACTTCTCCTCAAAACTAAAATCAGGCTGACCAGGAATACTAAAAGTCACTATTTTCCCAAAACAATCAACAGAAGCATGATAAGAAGCTAACCAATCCATCCCCAAAATCACATCAAAATCTTGAAGGTCCAGAAGTACTAAGTCAACTGTCATCTCTCTATACCCAATCATCACATAACAATCTCTAATTATTTTATCAACCACAATAGAATATCCCAAAGGAGTAGCAATAAATAAATCAAAGTCCATATTATCAATCGGCATACCCAACAAACCAGTAAAAGATACGGAAACAAAAGAGTGCATTGATCCAAGATCAATTAAGGCTCTAGCAAATAAGGTGTGGATTCGAAAAGTACCTGTCACCACATCAGAAGTAGCCTGAGCATCTCCATGAGTCACAGCAAATACCCACCCTCTATCCTCTTTATTCTCCTCCTTAGGCTTTCCAAAAACAAACTTCTTATTCTCTGGACAATCCCGCACCATATGACCCTACTTTCCACAACCAAAGCAAGCTCCAGTCTCTCTATAGCATGGCCTGCCCCATGCTTCCTACCACAAGTAGGATAAATCTCATCTAAATTTTGTGTTGTATTTCCTTTATTTTGATTTCTACTTGGAACAGACTTTTTCTGTGCTTGATTACCATGAGCACCATCATTTCTATTCATCTTCCTTTGTTGTTCCCTATATTGGTGAAGCTCTTCATTGTCCTTCTCTGCAATAAGGGCTCTGTCTACCACATCTGAATAAACACCTAACTTCAAAATTGATATCTTATTATTCAAATAAGACTTCAGTCCATTCTGAAACTTTAAAGTTTTTTCTTCCTCTATAGTAATCAACTGTGGGGCAAAACGTGATAGTTCGGTAAACTTAGCCTCATATTGGGCCACAGTCAAATCCCCATGTTCCAAGCGAACAAACTCTCCCACCTTTTGTCGTCGAACACTGTCAGGAAAGTACTTCTTATAAAAAGCTTCCCTAAATTGTCTCCAAACAATAGGTCCCTGATCCTCCAAAAGCCTTTTAGTCATGCGTCACCAATGGTCTGCCTCTTTATCTAACATGAATGTTGCAAAAGAGGCTTTTTGCTCCTCAGAACAATCAATGACATCGAAGAATTTTTCTATCTTCATAATCCAAGACTCTGCCTCTGTTGGATTCAAAGTACCAGAAAAATAAGGGGGACCCAACTTCTTAAAGTCGTCAAAGGAGCTACCCCTACCAGATGAGGATTGTCTTTGACCATTACTTCCAATAGCTCAAGTCTGACACTCAACCAATCCAGCCAAGGTCCCCAAATATCTATAAAACCCTTCAGTACTCATAAGGGGCAAAGCCTCAGGTGGAGGGGGTATATCATCATTAGCTTGACTATTTTGGGAAGAGACAGGTCTTTTTGGTGGCATGGTGTCCTATAAAGCAAAAGATATAACTAAATCAGTCACTAAGAAGCCAAATAAGCAAGTCAAAATTGTTCGAAATAAAAGGAATCAGACTAGATGAAGTTGAAACTTTAAACTAATGCGTCACTCATCTATTTCCAAAGGTAAACTAAACAAGTTCCCATAAAGATCAAAACTTAGTGCTCTGATACCACTCTGTCAAGCCCCAAGACCCACTCCAAGGGCATGACGGTCATTTCACACTTCAAACCCGAAGGCTTACAATGTAACCTGACCCAAACAATTATCTTGTAATCGGAAGTTACCAATTACCAAATACCCGTTCAAAGTAGCGGAACAAAATCTAAAATCCTCAAAATTCGATTTCAAAACTAAAACATCTACTATCCAAAATCCATTGTCCAAATATTTGCAAATTTAAACAATTCAAATACTAAAACAAATTTCAAAATCTCCAAAACTCAACTTTGAACTAACATAAAATTTAAAGGATCAATATCCAAATAGCTTCCAAATACCAAAAGATCCAAATAAACATAACTAACAGTTAAACAAAATCCAACATAAAATCCTAAGTCAAATCCTAATAATGACAATTCCTCAGCTTAGCCATCATTCATCACCCGAACTAGGGGTACCTGAAAAGTAGTCAACAAATAGGAATGAGCTCACAACCCAATAAGGAACATTAATGCAGTTCATGGATCAAATATTTCAAATTCACTTGCAAAATAGGAGATATTGTAATCAATCATTTTCATAAACTTGTGAGTTAATTTTTTTTTTTTTTTTTTTTTGCCAATACATTCAAAATTTCTAACTGTATGCATTTATTTCTGATTCAAACATTTTCATATCAAATTCAATCAAAACATTTCAATAATTTATTTACTCTGGTCATCAAACATTAAAGGGTGCTCAGTTAGGTGAGACTTTTCAAATGGGTGGCTAGCCTCAAATTGTTCATTTAAGGTGGACGGAACCAAACACTACTAGTACTAGTAACCTCTAACCGAAACCCCTAGAGGCTGGGGTTCAAATCAATTACATTCCCCACCAAGAAATGTAAAGGTCAACTATTATATCTCATTGACAATGGCCAAAAGTCAAAAGTCAACTATTAAATCCCGTTGACAAGGGTCAAACAAACTAGAGTCAAATATTTATTTCATTTATTCAAATTTACAATATATAATATCTCCACATTTATTTGTCAAAAACAAAATATAAAATTCTAACATACTTTTCATGCAAAACAGGTTTGATCCATGCATAAAACGGAATATAACTCAAACGTTTTCAAATAATGTATATATATATATAAAATTGTTTCAAAAAAAATTTAACAACTGCATTAATTTCCCTTACCTCAAATATGCACTCCAAATCTTGAAAAGTTTGGCCTTAAAATTTACTTCTCACCTAACCAAACAAAAAGGTACTATCAACACTATTGACTATTCATTTAAAATAGGTTTGGTAATCCTAGAATTTATTTATTTATTTATTTTTATTCTTTTTTTTAAGTCAATATTATTATTACAAAAATTATTTTCCAACTTTTTAACCAATAACAATTTATCCTCAATAATTTATTTCTCTTTCCTAAACTAAATTGAATTTCTTAAAAATATTTATTTACAATAATCTCTTTCATCACTTCACATAAGAATTTATTTCTTTAATTATTTATTCCAACTTTTCCTAGGACCTACTTCATATTTTAATAAGATTATCCTACAATCCTCAATATATCATTTTTCTTTTCCACTCTCAATATCACAAGTCATTGATTTTTCAACCACATAACCAAACCCACACATAGTACGTCTCCATGATCTCCACATTTTCTTTTTAATCGCTATTCTACCACATGTTTTTTTTTTCTATTTATTTATTTCAAAACCTCACTTTCCATACCTATCCTACCATCTCCAGCACACACCAACCATTAAACATTAAATAAGAAAACATACACTCCACACCCAATGGATCCACACATTCCCATTGCTGTTTATTTACTTATTTATTTTTTTAATCCTTAATTCTACGGCTTCATGCTGCCACAACTATCACACGTCATCCACCACGAAATTAAATTTATTTATTTATTTTAAGAAACACAAACCCTAATCTAGATTGGGGTTTCCTACCTAAGGTTAAAAATATAACGAATATATTAAAATAAGATCTAAGAATTAGAAAACAAAAATCTTACCTAGAGAAATCTATTCTTCAAACCCTAGATCCAAAAGTCTTATGTCCTCTGGTATTCTGCCAATATGAATGAAAATTCAGAGAAGAATAGAAAGGATTTTCCTTTTTTTTTTTTTTATACCTAGGGTATTTATTAGGAAAATTACTTTTTTACCCCTCTTTCATTTTATTAAAATAATTAATTCACTAATATTATTATTATTATAAATTTCCTATCTTATCCCTATATAAAAATTTCTTGGCGTTATAAAAATAGATTAAAAACATTTTAGATTTTCAAACAAATTTTTGTTTTATAAAACATAATATAACAATTTTCAAAAACTATTTTTCAAAACTGTTTTCAAAAACAATTATCACACATGACATTACTATTGTTGGTAAGGAAAACGTACCACTAATTAGCTAATATCACGTATATATTTTTCAAATTTTATTATTTGTGATTTAATCTCAATCATGCATTTACCCTTACGCATTTACCCTTACACCTTGATCACATTCCTTTATTTTCCTCATTTAACAACTCAGATCTCATTAATTTGAAATTTTCAATTACGTAAATGATCATGTCAAATCTACCCCATGTCCTATATAACCATTCAAGTATCCTATAATACCACAAAACACTTTTTTAATTAAGTACTGAAAGTATATCACTAATCAGATGATGTGAAGACCATATAATCTTAACACGATACTAAAAGATATATTTTTAATGGATATCGACATTTATTAGGTAAAGTCACATATGCACCTTCAAGTCTTATAATTTTATACCTAACTTCTATTGATTTGTATCCTTTATATTACCTAAATTTTGTCAAACATGTTTGGCTATTGTAGTGAAGAACTCTTCAATACTATAAGTATAAGGAATTACCATGTCATGCATATTCCTTAATTTATTCTAATAATCTTAATATTATTAGAAATTAAGTTAATTACGTAAATAGCCTATTGACCTAATGAAGCTAATTTTACTGAACGTAAAAAGGTGCTATTGATTGACAGGTCAAGGATCTAATTAGGGAAGCAACCTCCAAGGTCAAGGACTGCACATTTGGGAAGCAACCTGCAGGATCTAATTGGATTTTTTTTACTGAAAAAGGACATGGTAGAATTCCCACAAGTCCTTTGAATCTCTGAAAACCCTAGATTCATGGCACTCGTTGTCTGCAGGGTCTCTCCGCAGTTCGTATCTCTTCATTTGATCCCTAATCCTTCTCCACTGCAAGCCAATTCCAGTCCCCAAAACTGCTTGCAGGCTACAGTGCAATGATGGCTTCGCTTAGTCACCATCCCGCATATCTTCTCTCTTCATTTACTGGCCGATATCCCCAAAAGTGCCTTTTCGGGAACCCATATGTTCGGTTTGAGCAAAGATGCGTTACCAAGACTCTCGTGGCTTCTCGGCCCATTTCAGCCCCACCCACCTCCTTCAATAAGGTGGGACTCGTGTCGGCTGCTCGGCATTTTGGAATTTGGTTCTGGGTTTATGGGTTTATGGGTTTTTTTTTATTATTATTGATTTTGGTTTTTGGGTTGTTGGCAGTTGATTGAATCGTTGATTAGCCGCGTGGATTTGACAGAGTCGGAGGCGGAAGCGTCTCTTGATTTTCTGTTGAGTGAAGCCAATGAAGCGCTCATTAGTGCTTTCCTTGTTCTCTTGAGAGCCAAAGGCGAGACGTATGAGGAAGTAAGGGCTTAGCCGCTTAACAGTTATTTTCCCCTCAGTTTTCCCTATGAAAAAACTGGATCATTTTTCCGTTATGGGCAGGTTGTAGGCTTAGCGAGGGCGATGATCAAGTGTTCTAGGAAGGTGGAGGGGTTGAAAGACGCAGTGGACATAGTGGGTACAGGTGGAGATGGGGCGAACACGGTGAACATTTCTACGGGCGCATCAATACTTGCGGCGGCTTGTGGAGCCAATGTTGCAAAGGTGACATTGCCGATTTGAAGTGGTTTTGATTATCAGAATTTAATGTAATTTAGTCTTCAATGTGATGACATCTAACAGTAATTGATGGGCCCCAAAATTACAGCAAGGAAACAGGTCGAGCTCTTCTGCGTGTGGCAGTGCTGATGTGTTGGAAGCACTGGGGATTGCCATTGAATTAGACCCGCAGGTTGGAATGATATTTATTGCTGATTCTCAATCCGTACTGTGATTCTCTGATTGGTTTTGAATGTGGGTGTGGCTTTTGCAGCTAGCTGTTGGCACATTGTAATGAATGTTTTGCAGGCTGCTAGCTGAACATTTATTGAACTCATGCCCATATGAAAAATAAAAAGAAGAAAGAAAGAAAATTTATTTAACGCACATGATTCTTTTTCTTTATTCCCTTTTCATGTTTTCTTCAACTTGGGTTGGATTAGTATTCTAGGAATTGAATTTTGGAGCAATCGGGGAAGTGGGTATGCAGTCTAAACTGGTCACAGAGCCACATTTCACTGTATGGATTTCAATTCAGAACAGTAAGCAGACATTTATGTAAATTAGAACTCAAAATTCTGCTTGAGAATGGTGCTCTATTTAGTCTGGTAGATTGATTTGTGTAGGCAAAGATCTAAGTTTGGTTCTCCTCAAATTCACCCTAAAACTGATATTAGAAAGAAATGACTGTCCAATTATAGTATATTTTCGGGGGTGTGATAAGAGGGCATGAGAAATGGAATCTACTTAGAATGTGATAGTGGTGTGAAAATTCTTACCTACATATTTTTCTAGCATTTATTGAGTAGGTTTCTTCTTACTTTTCTTGGATTCAGGGGGTAACAAGGTGTGTGAATGAAGCAGGAATTGGGTTTATGATGGCTCCAATCTACCATCCAGCAATGAAGATTGTCGGTCCTGTGAGGAAAAAGCTGAAAGTGAAAACTATTTTCAATATACTAGGCCCTATGTTGAATCCAGCCAGAGTTCCTTTTGCTGTTGTTGGGGTATTCACAGAAGACCTAGTAAGTTCCTCTACCTGTATTTTATCAATAGTAGGATTATCATCATCCTTTCTTTAAATTGAATTTCTTGATGTTGGGCTATGTTTGGTTTCTGAAAATTACCAAGGAAAGGGATACAATGCTAAGGAAAATGATGTTGTCATGTTTAGTTTACGATAGAAAGTACGAAAAAAAAAATATTAAAAACTTATTCATTTTCAAATCATTTGGCTATGTTTGGTTCCCGGAAAATTTGAAGGAAAATGCGAGGGAAAGAAAATACAAAGGAAAAGTAAAAGGAAAGAAAAAATGAAGGAAAATAAAAAAATAGATTAAAAGTTGATAAATTATTTTTTTTGTTACTTCAAACTCATTTTATTTATTTTAACTCATCAATATAAAGATTAAATAATTTAAAAATACATAAGTTTTTAATTAGTTTTAATTATATTTGATTTTCTTTGATATTTTTTATAGGACAATCAAACATGAGAAAATCATTTTCCTTAGCATTTTTTTTCTTTCCTTTGTACTTTCCGGGAACCAAACATAGCTTTAATCTTTATATGAAAAAAGAAAAATAAGTGAATTGAGTTTAAAGAAACATGTAAAAATAAGTTATGAACTTCAAATCTTTTTTTTTTTCTTCATTTTTTATTTTTTTCTATTTTTTCTCACTATTTTCTTTTCCTCACATTTTCACTCAAATATTTCAAGAACCAAACATAGGTGCACTTTTCATTGAAATGCTTTATTTGCTTCTTGTTTTAGCACTCTTTGGGTCTTCCTCATCTCAATTCAGTAAGTTTTTCCTTTGGATTTGTAATCTGAATTGGCCTTGATCTTTTAAGTACCATCTTTTACCGATCCATTCCCCACCTGCTTCTTGTTTGAAAAAAGGAAAAAAAGATTCCTGGGCCTGTTGTTAATGAATTGGAGCTATACAATAATACAGCAAAAATTGAACAGGAGGATATTTCCGAATGGCTCAAACACTGTCAATGGAGAAAAAGGAAGTCCTTTGAACTAGAATAGTTGTGAATTATGAAGGTTCTTTAGCTTTATTATTTTAACTGTTTCCAAGTATCCTGTATGAGTGGTTAATGTATGCTTTGTTGATCAAAGAAGGTTTGGGAACTCTTCAATGCCATAATTTTACCCCGAGCAGGAGCATTTTGCATTTTACAGAGGTCAAGATGTTTCTGTTTCTCCTCTTGTATATTGCTAAGGGACTTGATTTATAAGGGAAAAGTGTTCTTTAATATTTTGATCTCAAGATTATGTAGAATGGAACTGAAACAAGTGACTGTCATATCTTCCTTGTAATCTATTTTTCTCAATAGATGATGCATGCATTATGCATTTTTGCCATTATTGTTTCACTTTTCATACTTAAATTGATTTTTTATGTGGAAGATCAGGAGTTCTAACATGCAGAAAAATTGGGCACTACCTTTTGAGTGATCTGTCACCTCTGGTTCATGGAAAATGGCTTCATCAGTATTAGAATGTTTCTGAAAGACTTGACACTTTCCCATTTACTGCAAGGTTTTGAAAATGGCTAAGGCACTTCAACGTTTTGGAATGAAAAGAGCATTGGTGGTTCACTCAGAGGGCTTGGATGAAATGAGCCCCCTTGGTAAAGTTCCTTCCTTTGTATATCAAGAATGTTTCATCTGGAAGACGTTCCCTTTTGGTTATAACTTGTGATCTTTCCATTTCTCTTTTCCTTACTTTGTAGTCTATGCGTAATGCTTTGTCATCTTACTCACATATACACGATCTCAACTCATGCCTCAGGACCTGGACTTGTCCTTGACGTTACTCCAGAAAAGATTGAGAAGTTTTCATTTGACCCATGTAACAATCTCCTTGCACCGTCTTTTTCCAGTTCATAAATTTCATTAACATGTGAATGATACAATTCACCTGCTGCTACCGTGTGCAGTAGTGAAATTATATGTAGGATGGAGTTTGTAGTCTATAATCAAATAGTCTAACTGACTCTCAAACCATTTGTGATACAGTGGAGTTTGGTATTCCTCGCTGTACTCTGGATGACTTGCGAGGTGGAGGGCCGGACTATAATGCTGAGGTACTAAAGCGTGTACTATCAGGAGAGAAAGGGTCGATCGCAGATGCATTTGTGAGTTCTTCTTTGCCTCATTATCCTAAATCACTGCCCTGTTTGAGAATGCTCTTTTTAACAAGAACAACCAAAATTAACAAACCATTTTTTCTCTTCTAATTCAGCCCCAGTTAAAGATGAAAAAAAATATAAGGGAATTTGGATGCCCCAATGGAAATCAAATCATACCATTGTACCATCTGCGTGACTTCTAACTAGTTTCATTTTTGTGCTGAACAATGTGGGTTCCAAACTCTCCATACTCTGCCATTATTTTCTGTATGGACTCGTGGCTTTATGTCTGAAAATGATGGATTTGTTCCTTCAATTGCTAAGAGTGACAAAATGAAGAGGTTCATGTTTCTTGTACTTACAAGGTAACCCTTCTAAGTTAATATAGGCTGCTGCCTGCCTCTCCCAAACAACACTCTAGTTTCCATTTTGTGGGTTGGCATTCTATTCCCTTACCTCTTCCACCAATGAATTTGATTATTAGAGCCGAATATGATGACGGATAATCAAACTCACCATCTTGTTTTTACATAAACATATGGATAGCTGGGTAATTGACCTTCACCATCGATACCAATTCTTACGAAAGCAATTGACCAGGTCCTAAATGCAGCAGCGGCACTCTTAGTCAGCGGCCGTGTGAACACCCTGGCTGATGGAGTATCCCTGGCTCGTGAAACACAGCAATCTGGCAAAGCCATCAAAACACTTGATTTGTGGATAGAGATCTCCAATGTACGCAAAATCTAGCCCTCTCTCTCCTCGAGTTTATTGCTTCATTTAATCTTGTCATTCAGGTATCCATCTCATTCCATTTTACGCTTAATCATTACAGAAGGCGAAAGCAGCACCATCCAGCCCTTAAAAGATACCGGTGCGGGAAATTTTCACTTGGAAGAGGTTCCTACACCCTTGGAGATAACAAAGCAATGCAAAGGTCATGAGGGCTCCTCTCCATTGCACTTTTGGTGTAGAAAGTAGTTGTCAAGGATTGGTTTTGAAATAAAAGTTTGTAACTCTCAGTTATTGGATTGTTCAAGAGTTGTACCATCAACTGTTTTTTCTTATTGATTAAATTTAAGGGTAATGAGATAAAATGGAAGGAATGCAATTTACTTATGGTAAATTCAGGCAAGCAGGCTGCAACCCAACAAGGATCCAAGCACACTCCCCTGAACCTCCTGCATATTTTTAGGAGTTTGGGCCATCCAGAAAATGGGTCCTATTGATATGCTTTCTATGCAAAAGATTTATACTTAATAGATGATAAAAGGAACCAACAACTAATTTGAAGATTTCTATGAAATTTTGTTTAAGTAGCTCGCCCATGAGAAGTATCTCATGCAAAGGGGAAATGGAATTTGAGCTGCAATGAAAACCCCAAAACAGTAGAAGATTTACAAAAGAGCAAAAGCATTACTTAATAGTGTGCACACCCTACTGGACTACATGTATCACCATTGTTTACACACCATATGAAGTGGTGGTTTATTAGCATACTACTTGTGGCTTCCCTACCTAATTCAGTGCTGGGTAGAAACTTCAGCAATGGCACCAGCCTCTTTGAGAAGGGGCACAAGCTTGCCTTCCTGGTGCTTCTCCATCACAGCTGCAAATGGCCCAGAAAGAAAAAAGACCCAAAAAATAAAAAAAGGTTCGTCAATGGGGGTGTTCTATTGTATCTGAATTGAATGCAAAAGGGGGACTTACAGTCACATCCACCCATGTGTTTTCCCGCAATAAATACGTTAGGCACAGTGCTCTGACCAGTCCATTCTCTTAGAGCTGATTGAATTTCAGCTCCATCACCTTCAAAACACAAGATTTCCAGATTCAAAAGATAACCCAATCCAACGCCTCAAACATATCATTGTAAATTGAGGGAAATGGGCAAAAACCACATACTTTCCTGATCGAGTTCAATGGTCTTGTGGGTTGCTTTTAGCTGTGAGAGCAGCTGCTTCACTCTCTTGCAATAACCACAGTAAGTCTTACTGCAAATTCCCATTAAAAAAGAAAAAGAAAAGAAAACCATTAAACATCAGAAATTCTCACACCATGGGGAAAAGGCTTCCTGATTTGAGCGGAATATCACCTGAAGACAACAACAGGTGTTGAAGAAACGATCTCTTTGGCCTTTGCGAGGGCCATTTCCACTTCCTCCTTGCTCTTTCCCTTGCCGAGAACGGAACCCATTTTCAGAACTCCTCCGTTCCTTGATTATATATAGCAATTGGGTATTGGTAGAGAGACAGAACAGCCGAGACAGGTGTTGGAGGTGGCAAAGAGAGAGAGCCGGCAGGTGTTCCCACAAGAGTAGATCTTCGGGAAAATGGGGAATCTTCTGGTGATCTTGAGACCACCCTATCTAAGGTGATCTTGCCTAGGCCTGCCCTCAGATGCTGACTGGTTCTTGATTGTGATGGCCTCATGGCCCCACCCACTTGCCTTTGTCCTTCTTTATATCATGTAGTGTAGTACAAATCGAATTTCATATCTAGACTTTATAAGTGATGTCTTTTCCTTTCCTACCCAAAATACATTTCAAATTTGAAGAAAACAGAAAAGATGACTCAAATAGGGTGAATAGGAGGGATTCAATAGTGGATGAGAATTTGTTGTTCTCTTGGACAGGACAGCGGCGTTTATAAGCTTTTTCTATAAGAATTTATGTGACACACACGTATATTATTATGCGATATTTATTTAAATATCAAATTAAATATTATGATCTAATAAATAATAAAGTTAAAATGCTCTAATCCTATTAATCAGTTTTTGAAAGATTAGTTTTCTAAATTAAAGGCACTTTGATGAAAAGTGCGCTCTTTATTCTATAAGAAAACTGATCATCTCTTTACCCTATAAAATAAACATTATATTCCATCAATAACAAGTAGAAGAAAAAATTTAAGGATAAAAAGGTTAAAGGAGAGAAACACGATTTATACTACCTTTATTGTTTGGTCTCTTCCAGATTTTTTTATAAAATAAATATAGACATGACTTTTCTCAATAATAAAATTGTAAAAATCATATTATTCTAAAATCCTCACCTATTATGATTTATTAGCTATTTCACCGAGTTGTCTTATTTTGCAAATCGTTGGATATGGATCAACCTTTCATAGGTTTTATACCAATCTTGTTTTAGGTGATATGATTTTCCTAAATAGTACAAATTGAAGATACTTTTTATCATGAAATATTTGATTAAAAGATGAAATAATCCCCAAATCATAAATCTAACCCTTTTCATGTTTTTTTCTAAAAAAGTAACAAATTTTTTTATATAAATACCCTTTTCTATTTTAAGTATTTACATATAAGTTTTAAAATAGATTATTTATTTTCTTGAATAATGAAGCCATTTTTATTCAAATGATACCAAAAAATGGTGAAAGATTAAATTTAAAAAATTAAGTTTTCAAATACCATTTTGATCAAATAACCCTTTCATCCTTAGGTGAAACAAACTTTCAGCCCTTTAAATATTTTGAGGGCCCCTAGATACTTAAAGTAAAAAGTGATTTTAGCCTTTCAAACACTTATAATTTTTATATTTTTCAAATATTAGAAATGTTTGAAATATTTTTTAAAATTACTACCAAATGCAGTCTTACACAAGCTTAAATTTGAAACATTTTAAATTTGAAACATTTGACGTTCCTTCTGATAAAGTAATTCAAGATTATTACATTTTTTTTTAATAAAAATAAATAAATAAAAACAAAGCTCACCCTGCATTGCTAGATAACTGGAACATAAGTTCAGAGCTTTTACACTTGCAAACAGAAAAGAATGAATAGCAGGATACCTCATTTCAGACTAACCAGAACAGAACAAGAATGAGTTCTGAGCTTTACATCCATAAATTTAAGCTACTCCAATCCAAAATCCTAGATGATCAGCTTCTAGGACTAGCCATAAGTGTTAGGATTCATATAGACCCCAGATGGGTTGCAGCCCTAATAAACAACTCACAAATTGGGATTCATATAGACCCCAGATGGGTTACAACCCTAATAAACCAATCACCAATTCCTACAAGAGAGAAATGAAAAAAAAAAAAAACAGCTGAAATTTTTCAAGGAGTAGTTGATGCCAATTATACTAGCTGCTGAAAGATTGATGAATAAAGAAGTAGGGTGAATGAACTGGAGATTTCATTGTCCTGTGAAAGGTTTCACTTGGGTGTGAAAATGGTTTCCAGATCTTTGTACAGTTCCCTTGGTTTTGACTTTAAATCATGTGAAGAACTTACAGATGAGCTTACACCCCTCTTGGCACCCCAAAATCCACTCCATCTGGTATGTGTGCTTGAAGGATCTGTTGCAACTGCACTCCATCTGGATTGACTGGTTGAAGGATCAGTTGGAACCCCACTTCCTTCTTTACTAAAGCTAGCTTTTGCCAGTTCTCTTAGTTGTTTCAACCATGGCCTATCTGATGTACGCACGGTCCCACTTCCAGAGCTCTTGGACCTGTCAGCTGAAGAAGTAGCATCCCCAGTCTCTCCATCACCAGGTTGATTTACTGGGAACCAGCCTAGTTTCTCAATGATTTTCAATGGAATGAAAAACAGGAGAAATCCGATCAAAGCTGTTTTCAAACCCGATAGGAATGAGCTTTCTGCAGGGTCCAGTCGCTTTGCCTGTCGATACAAGGCATACCACTCATTGATCACCTGTGCCACATATCCTACCAAGAACAGTAAAAGCATGAATATTGCAATTTTTTTCTCGGCCCCTGCTGGAAATTCCATCTCTAATAGAACCAAACAAGAAGCAAAAATACCCACTTCAGTGGAAACTGAGATGATCTCAACTAGTTGAACCTTTTTCTTGATGAAAGGCTTCTTAAGAACGAGGAAGAAAAGCTGGAAAGAGGTGATGCAAAGTAAGAAAATTATTGGAGCTTTTGAATACCACTGCTCTGAATAGGCACCAGCCACAATCCCAAGAGTAACTCGTTTCATGGATTCAAGCAGTGTATAATATATTCTGAGAATTCCAAAAACCCTCTGAATAAAAGGTGCTTCTGCATCTTCTGTCTCATCATCCGAGGCAATGATACGATCACTGGGCTTACGTGAATTGCCACCAGCTATTTGTGAGAGCATGTATTTTGGAGGACCTCTTAGATCTTCAAACAGAGGGCCAAACATGGTTAAATAAACAGAATTTGACTGGTTCTTCCATGTCCACTGACCTCTTTTACCAGGGCCCAGAGTCACTCGAACAATATCTTGATACCAGTGAAATTGCAGACCTTCTCGATGGACTTCCTTGTACTGAAGCAGCTTCCCAAATGATATTCCAACCGAAAGGAACAAGAATAAGGCTAGCAGTACAAAAGCTACAACACCAAACAGCAGAATGCCAACTACAACTGCTGAAGTTGTTCCTCCTTGAACCATAAGAATGAGATGAAACAAAATCAGCATAGTTTTAGACTCACTGTAATCCTTAATAATCTTTGGACTTGAGGAAGTTCTGGGGGAAAGAATCAATTAAGCTTAAATTTCAAATGACAACTTTTAAAAAATTCATATTGGATATGTGCAACACCAATCTGGTTTGGGTTTAGTGAAATGGTGGAATTTTTAGGCCACATTGTTGAAACCAGATTGTTATGTAAAGCACTGTGAATAATAATAACTAAAAGATAAGCATGCCTTTTATTGGTGCAGCATTTTCAAACCGGAGAATGGTGCCCCAAAATAAAGTGGTGCAGGAGAACGGAAAACAGGAGTTGCATAGTGTAAACTACTCATGATTTTGCTCTCAGAATCATGTGTTAAGAAGAACTGAATATTTGCAGAATGGAAAATGCCATATTAAACCACAATTGGCATGCAGCATATTCCACAATATGCTGCAGAATGACACAATGATAGTCAGTTAATCATTTCTATAGAAAGTCTTTGATCCCATTTGAATTCATAAAACCAATGGTAGCATAAGAAAAATCATAATCAGTCAAGGTACCTTTAACTAGAGAGGCTGATGCTTCACAGATACAAGGTAACACGAGAATTATCAGAAATATTTCAAATCTTGGGAATACGAGTGCTCCATAACTCCCCTGTTTTTCTGAGCTTTTCTTCCTGATTTTCAAAACAAGGACGAGTAAAGCATGCAATAGTATCAAGCTGCCACCAATTACAGCTAACCAGAACATGCTTCTATTGAAATCCCTCCGCCTATGAGAAACAAAATCAATCAGGTATGAAAATAGTAGAGAATAAATAAATCTTTCATATTAACATGGAATTGCAAACAACAATGACCACTTCAAATAAATCTCCAAAAAATAAGAAATAAGAATGGAACTTTTGTCAGTTCAGTTTTGATCATCATTTTGCAGTAATGTCAATTGCCTAAGGGAAGTTCAATGATCAAATGACTAGCAATCCAGATGGCACATGCACTGAATCTTGTGCTTGCATTGAATCATATTGAATGCTTCCCCATCACATCTTCAAGTTTCTCTCCTCGTATGTTCAGTTGTTTAACCATTTTCTTCATTCCTTTCATAATCATATGACAAATTGTTGAGAAGTGGCTTTAAATTATCTCATTTGAACAATCGGGACAAGAGGAACCACATATGAAAGGCACTTCATCTTTTTGGGAAAACTATCTGTCCACCTAAGCAAACTAACATGAGCAATGACAGGTGTAATCACATAAGTCTGCCCAAAGCAACACAAGTTCACTTGGGTGGACTCTGGGTCCATCTGGGCAGACACTAAGTCAGTTTGGACAAACTTTGTGGTACTTTGGGAGCACATACAGAATTGGGCTGCTGACATGGATTACAATGTTTTTTCAATTAGAGTTTCTTGTGGCTCATTGTTCAATTGGGTATCAATGAGTGGCTTTTACAGATTAAGAGAGAAGATGATCTTGGTAAAGGGATGATTGTAAGAAAGAATCAAAACAAGAGGGAATTCTTGAGTGAATATAATTGAGAAGTACTCTTGTGTTAGACTGTTGGGAATGGGTGAGAAGGACTTGTTTCTTGTGTAAAAGAGAGGGACAAGAGTCTCATAGATTACTAGTGAAGGCTGAAGCATTTGTGAATTATTTTCCCCTGGATGTAGGTAGTCTTCACCGAACCACGTAAAATCTCTGTATTGTGAGTGTCTTCTGTTCTTGATTGTGTTTGTGATTCATAAGTTTGTTGGATTGAACTTGTCAAGGTAAATCCCAACAACACAAATGAAGAGTTAATTTAGTGGATGAAGAGATGCTGAAATATCCAAACATTTTACCCATTTGAATTTTGTGGATCCGAAATATACTCAGCTTCTGGTTTGAAGTTATGGTTCTGCAAGTATAAATGGCACTGTCAGAAATATATCCTTTTTCTTCTCTTAAAAAAGGAAATTTTGTTACAGAAAGAGGAAAGTTTTCCAACCTCAAAAAATGTTCTGTATTCCATTGGAGTCAGTGGGAGCCCATATACAGAAGCAGCCCTATCCAAATTATCTTCTTCTGGTTGCACAGTCTCAAAAAATCCTGAATCATGAATTCTAGAAGCATATAAATGTGAGACAGTGGGGGAGCTTGACCCCACCATAATGGGATGAATGTGCCCGGTTTCCCATGGGAGACTGAAGTAGGGGACACTCCACTGTATTCCCCTGGCAAACTCGTAGTACTCGACTGGCAGGGTAACTGGCAACCATCTAGACAGTGCAAAAACCTGAATGTGGGATGCAATTCTCTGCATCAAAGCAAAACAGAAGATGCTTGGTTTGATTTACAATGATTATAGGATGGTGAGTTGAGATCTCACAAAGCAATGATACTTTAAAGCACACAAGGTTCATCTTATGACTTTGTTTAAATTGTCAAAAGGATGAAAAAAGTAGCAATACCATTGCATGTTAACTACTGTCTAGTTAATTTTTCATTTAGAACTTACTAAACACTGGATCATCAATCAAGGAAAATGAAACTAATTTTTTTTTCTTTGATAGATGATAGTTTAACCGTAAATACAGAAAACAAATTTTGCACAAACAAACCATTTTCTCTCTTTTGATATACACGCTTTGTTTTGTAATTTTTTTTCATTTCAGTCTTCCACCATTTCCTCTTTTTGGAGGAAAAGGAAGAGAAAAGTTGGGAGTATTATAGTAAGCATTCCCACTCCAATAGCTATACGATTTCAACTTCCTTTTTTCTTTATGCACAGAACATTAATGAAAAGCAATCAGAAAACTGCTTAATGGTTTGTCAACTCAAAGTTCCAATGCAGAAAATATTTGAATTCAGGTTACCATTAGTCTGGATATAACTAAGAAATTTAATAATCAAATAATCATTCAATAACTTGTATCTTACAAAAAGATTCCTTGCAGGATCAGACACCAAATAAGAACGTGGTCTCAAAAATGCCCCAACAGATTGAAGGCTTGCAGTTGAAACAGTGAGCCACCCCGCAGCCAAGGATGTTGCCACAAAAGAAGCAGTTGTAAAGGTGGAAATTACACAAGACGTTATTGGCACAGAATCTGTAAAAGTACTTCATAAGTTAAATCCGAAATAACTAAAAAAGTTCCTGCAAGATTTACATATCCTATTGCAAGCAGATGAAAATGGGAAAAAAAAAGACCAAATCCTTACAGTGCCTCACTTGTAGGATATTTGATGCTAGATTTTGGTTTCCAGCAACATCCCCTGTTATGTTTTCCGGTACATTGACAGATACAACATCATGATCTGCTTTTATCTCTGTAGTATATGTGCTTCTACTTATTGCATTAAAGCTGGACAGCAGTAAAGAAGTGCAGAAGAAAGGAAAAACAATCAATCAATGGTGGATTTAAACTTATATTTCCATTCAAGAATCTGATACTGTAAAAGACAGTAACTTCTTTCAAAATTTTCCAATTGTCTTGGTCTATACTCACACCAACGTAAACAAGCAAATGCTTGTGAATGAACATACAGATGCAAATGCACAAACACATGTATGCTTGAGTTTGGGAACAACTAATCACTTGCCTCTGCAAATGTCCTCCTGAGATTGATATATGAGAAGAGTTGAAACCAAAAACAGGCTTCAAGAACTTTATCAATATCGGTATAGTATGTTCTCTTGTTCGCATATTGGATGTTGTACTCAACCTCACAATAGGTCTCTGAGAATCTGACACTCACAACTTCACCAATGTTAGCAAAAAAGAACCAGATCTAAAATATGTAATCTCCAGAGCCAGAGCCAGAGCTAAATTTTCTATAGAATATATTAAATTTTCATCAAAACAAAAAAAATAAATGAAGAAGAAGAAGAAGAAAGAGTCAAAATTTTATTCCACATGAATTGCATAAATTATTTTCTTTATAAAACTCATCGCACAAGTGTGGCATGTACCATAAAGAAAAGTAACTGGAGCAATTGGAGAAACTGGGGTCCCTTGTCTGCTTATGATAGCAGAGGAATCAAAGCTTATTGTGACTATAGCAACGCTTGATACATTCTCAACCTGAAAGCGGAGATGAAAATAAAATTAAAGCAAGCAAAAGAAGGTCCAACAGAAACAAAGTATGAAACCTATAATAAAATTTATTAGCTAACTAACCAGAAAGCCAAATCTGCGATTTCCAAGGCTCCTTCCACCATTAGGAAGAAGCACACCCTGGCTTGTATTGAGAGAATTCAAAACTTCTGTTGATGAGTTGAGAACAGGTTCTGAGAAATATAAATACACCTTTAAATTCTTATAATTATTAGTTGCTTGCACTGTTCTAGTTTCACTGTTAAGTTCAAGTAGCTTTTCGGGAACATGAGTCCTCAGGTTGACAAACACACTTCTTATGTCTGCAAAAACAAACCATCAAGAGAAAAGCACAAGTTGAGCACAGACTGAAAGCGCAAACAACATTTTACAATTAAACAAATAAGGGAATCATTTTCAAAATTTTCTCAAATTAGAGTCGGGTACTGGAACAGATTGTTAAAGTCAATCTAACTCTTATCTCACATCACAAAAGAAATATTAGAACTAGAGAAATTAGAAATCAGTTCAACATAAGCACCCATCTACTTAGATTTGCGGTTACAAGTTGGTAAAGTTCAAAGGTAAATGTAGGTAGTTCTAATATATTCCACCCGTACTTGAATTGCATGAATTTTGTGCCTTTCTATAAGAATAAATTAATTAAAGAAATGATGGAGTGTCACTAAATTGTGACATCACTTTGCCTAAAGGATCTTACATATCAACAAAAACAGTATCATAATTTTTGGAAGAGAATCCATAAGGTGCTGCACTTTCAATATGAGCAAAGAGCAATTACAAACTATATATCAATAATACAACATGAACAATGAACAATTAAACTCACCAAAATGCACGAGTAAGCTTGAATTTTCTGTTCTCATAAATTTGTTTCTGGCACTGTCAGCACAGAAACTCTTGTCCATTACCAGTATCACCCGTCCATACGGAACACTATAAGATAAACCCACAAGCACAGAAAACTTGAGGTTTGGCTGAAGAACTTTGAATGTGGATGGTATAACTTGGCCAGCACCATATACAAGAAGCTGCACAGAAATTTTACATTTTTCAGTTAAATGTCAGTTCATTAATCGGTCAACACAACTTCACACGGGGAGATTACTGACTCTTAATTCTATACATCTTGAAAATCATGGGATAATCTGCAAATGGAGAGAATAAAATGAAAATCCAAGAACTAACAGTGATACAAGAAATTATAAGAAAACATGGAAGGTTGACACTAATGGCGTAAAAATCCTCATCTTTAGATTTAGATAATCACAATTGATCCAAACAACAAATAAACAAATTCATCATTTGAGATTTAACCTAAGAATATCATTCAAATTCATGTTACCACAATCTGGATTGGTTTCAACCAACAAAAGAAAACATACAAAGTGCATGAATACTAACAAAAGACTAAACAAAATATTTAGAAGGAAACATTAACTGTGTATTAACAAGTGTGATCAACACATTTCCTTCAAGGCATTTTAATGCAAAAAGTATTACTAAAACTTTTCAAAATTTTCAGGTGACCGTGTAGTAGTGGGCACAGTAACTCTGGGGCCAAAAGATACTTGAAGGTTATTTCTGTATCTTTTCAACACTATTAGAGCATCAGTGTAGCTTCCCTGACTTGTCATTTATCAACTAAAGCTATGGGAAAAAGAGAGTAACAAGTAAGCTATTATAAAATTGCAGTTTATGAATGACTAGAGAAACTACTAAACAAGTTCAGAACAGAACATAGAAGAGCATTGAGATAATAAATTTCAGTTGGCCACCTACTCACGTTGCAGGCATTCACAGAGGAACATCCAAAACTGCCGCCAACTGTACAGGGTTCACTAAAAGAAATATTTACAGAAAAGTTTAGAGCATTTGTAAATGATGTCGATGCTGTAACATATGCTGTAGGAGGGACTGTGTCTGCAAAATAAAATACAATGAAAATTAGCAAACATCTGACAGAAACTTAAGTCAGAAAATTCTCAATATGTCATAATTATCATATGCTAATAGACTCAGTTTTCAATGCTTGACTTTTATATGCCGATTTTCTGTCTAATTTGAGTGTAATCCAGTGACTAAAGAAGTTGATTCAACAACTTTTGGCAGAGTTCCATTCTCACGCAGGATAAACAAACTATGAATTATGTTTTGTCCAATTTTCTCATCTTCAACCAAACAACATTTTCACTGGAACAAAAAAAAAACCGAAGAGAGAAAAAGAAAGCCAATTTCATGTCAAAACTTGAATTAAATTTATTGAAAGTGTACGCCTTTTGTTGCAGGGAAATCTGTTTTAAACTTGAATGACACCTATTCTGGAAAACAAGAAAATAAGAAATAAAAAAAGGAACCCAAAAAGGATATAGGACAGTTTCTTAACCAACAGTCCAGCCATAGCTAGCACAGCCAACTCCTTGAGATCCATTGGTGCAGACCTCAAATGTATGATTCCCATCCAGTAAGCCTGTGTAAGAAACTTTCTTTGCTTGACAATCCGAAGGAGTACCATTATCCAACTGCATTCATGGTGCATTTATAAAGGCCAATAAGTTGATTAACAAACTTATAGGAAAAAAATCAACACATAATTTGAAATTTCACTTCAGAAACTTTCAATTTTGCTACTGAAAAACTAGAGGAAAAGAAGATGAAATATTGAGTCTTATAATTGTTGTTTTGGAATGAAAAACACAATTCAGCTAAGCCAAATAGTTATATTAGGCTCAGCTCAGTAGGTGTTACCGTCTTTCAAGTCATCAACAATGAATAATCAAAAACTCAAAATTTTAGTTTCATTTTTTCTTTTACCTACCATATCTTTGTTACCATTAGCATAATTCAAAACCATGATCCTTTTTTTTTCAATTCCAGCTTACCCACATGGGGGAAGGCCTAAAATAAGGAAAGACATTATCAAGTAATGTAATATGGAGCACAGACATGGCAACCCAGAAACAGGGGGTATCAAAATAACAGAATTCCCAATTTTTATCAGTTTAGTAAATAAGAGATTTCCATATACTCATTTCATCTGAAGTCTGTATACAGACATGCTGATCACTTTGCCAATGGCGAAATCTCAGAATTACAAGTATAGATCCCAAAATGAATCTATAGCATCAAGTTCAGTTAAACTACAATCACCCGCTGCCCACAAAATCAAATAAGAGAGCGAGCGAGAGAGAGAGGGAACTAGAAACCAACGAAGAATAAGACTGGGAAATATAAACTTGAGTTCAAAGTACCTTGCAATTGAATATGCAGTCATTGCAGGGATCATCATTCCCACCCACCAAAACTTCAAACACAAATGTGGCTGAGTTCAGCCGTGAGAATGAAAGAGGAGCCGTCAAGAAGTTCACAGACACCTCTGAACCATCACATCCACTTCTTAAACATAAAAGTAAAAATACCCAACAAAGCAAAACCACCCATGAATACCTGCTCAAACCCATTTCAGAACAAACCCCAAATTTCGCTCTCAGGTATGCAGTGTTGGCCTTGTTTGAATTTTAAGAGCGGAAGAGACACATTTGTGGGGTTTGTGACAATAGTGTAGAACAGTAAAGGTAAGGCATTGTTTGTCTGAACTAGTGGTAAAGAAAGAGATAAAGAGATTAGACAAGTAATGAATGTACGAGGGAAGCTTAGAGGAAGAGTCTAGTGGCTGATGAAGCCACAGTTGAGGATAGTGCACATGAGACTGACAATGCACTCAGTGGAGTCTGTATTAACTGTAGATAAGAAAAAGAGAGAGAGAGACAGAGAGAGACAGAGAGAGACAGGGAGAGAGACATTACTAAATGAAAGACAGAAAGCAAGAGAAGAATCACTGAGGATTCTGCTCTACTAATTAGGGGGGCCTCACGCATTATTGAGCTATGGATTTGAATGCTGCCTGTATTCAATGTGGAAGCTTGGGACCAATCACGTAATGAAGTTAATTATACATAATTAACTAATTTAATAAAACAATTCTAATTTCATTTTTTTTCTTTCCTGTTATTTATTCTTCATCTGATTCTATCTAATCCATAATTGTAATGGGCCTCCTTTTCTCTTAACAAAAATATTCTCAGATTCCTGAAAATTGAAAATCATGAGGAAAATGGGTAATTTTCTTTTGTCCCTTTGTCATCCAAATTCAAATGCTGTAGTGTAAAAGTGCCAACATATCTGAAAAAAAAAAAAAAGAAAGGCAAAGTTTTGATGCCCAAATCTTTTTGTTTTCTCCCATTTTGATTGGCCAAGCTGGTAAATGCATTGTTCTCCCACCAAAAATAAAATAAAATCTGATAAATAGAATTAAATATAGGTAGGTCAACTTGGTAAATATGAAAAGGCAAATTGCAGTTTCATAGCATACCCACCAAGGTTATTTTAACCAAAAACCAGAAAGGCTTTGATAAATTAGTGTGATGGCAAAATCTTGATATTCCCTTGGAAGATGCTTCCATAAGAGTAAAAAAAAGGGCACCTTCACATGCATAAACAGCTTAGAAACACAAGAGACCAAGGTGTCCTTTCAGATGAGTTTTTTTATAATAATGATCATTTTCAAATGTGTAGCCTGCAATGTGGGCAGATTTGATCCTATGGCCCCACTTATCCAGCTAATTTGATGAGGCTCACACAAGCTTTACCTTCTAGTCCACTGCAGTTGTTTTCTTATTCATTCACCATCACTCTGGTTCCCATTTTTCAACATTGAGTATGGCATTAGGGTCTGTTTGGGAGCATGGAAAGTGGAGCCACTTTATATGATATTCATGAGCTGATTTTTCTTGCATTTGTGTTTAAGATGTAAAAGAAAATTTCCATCACTCATAACTTATGTGGTTGCTCTTTACGTATGTACGTGGCCTTGTTTTCTTCATGCAAAGTTAGCAAGCCTCATCTTTCTGATCTCATTCAGGAATGTTTTTCTTGTACCTTTCTGTTTGGCCGCTAGGGAAACTGAGGAAAAGAGAAGGAAAAAAGTTGACATTTCAACTAACCAAGTGGCTATATTAAAATCTGTTCAGCACAAGAGAAGATGGGGTTTGCGTATCCCCTAATGTGATCTACTGACTCGTCCAACAAGAAAAAGATAGGTAATAATAAATAAATAAAATTAAAAAAACTAAGAAGTTACAGGATGGTTGGGTTAATCATTTACCAGAAGTGGACACTCTTATGGGCATGGTTATGGAGGTTATAGGCCATCCCTATAAAGGTGGGGGGGCACAGTTTCCATGGGAGATCATTCCTCCAGGAGGAATTCAATGAACAAGAAGAGTGTTGCTGTCCTCTGGTGTTTTTAGTCCCCACGAGGACTACAAGAAAGAGTAGAAACAAGAGGTGAATATCTGAATCAGACTGGTGACAGCTGCAGGGTTAGTTGTGGGGTGATGGTCCTCAATCCATAGCCTCAAAAACATTATCATCTTCACTCAAATCGCTGAATTCAAACTCTCTCTCTTTTCTTTTGGTCTCGGTTCCGTCCTTTTCAAGATGGTACATCTCGTAAGGACCAGACTGCTGAATTAACATCAATCCCAACATTCATGTGCACCCCCCAACGACCAAACTTGATCATCTTTGAATAGAACAATGGAGAAGACAAAGTGCAAGATTAATGCATTCAAACAGAGAAACATTGTAAGAATAAGAAAGAGTAGAGCTGACACCAGCATTTACAGAGTTAGGTGAGGTCTGGGCCCTTTCCCCACTCCAGTAATGAAAGTACCCAAGAATTTTTCTTAGAGCACTGGCTTAGATAATGATTCTATCTTCAATAGTGTTAATATGCCACCATCAGAAATCTTCTGTGTGATATGAGAAGGGGCTACAACATGCCTTATAAAATTCGAAGAAAGGTTCAGTGGAGGTGATACATATGACCTTTCCGATCTCAGCTAAAGAAAATGCTTTCAAATGCAGAGTCATGCAACAAGATTACTCTCTGTCGTCCATATCCGCAGAAGACGGTCATAGAAAGAGCATGTGGCCACCACAGAACCACCATTGTTTTGGCCTTTCCGACACAAGTCCCCTCTCTGCCAATCTGCTCCATATGCAAGTGATTCATGCTTACTATAAGTTTCAATAACTTCAGGTTCCTCACCTTTGGTCTTGACAACTGCAAACCCATTGTGCATACAAGCTGCCAGGACCAGACCTGGTACTGAGGGATGGTGCTTGATTCTCCAGACTCCTCCCCCTAGACAAATTGAAGTTTCATTAACAGGCTTGATTATTGATCTCACATCCCATAGTCTCAGGTGCTCATCATAGCTGCCAGTGAGAACTAAATTAGGGTCACTGGGGCTCTTTGCAATGCAACAAACACCCATCTTATGGACCTTGGAATTCTGAAATGCCAACTTTGAAGGACTATCCCGCAAATCCCAACAGCTGAATTTACAGTCATCAGAGCCTGTGTACACCAGTTGTGGCTGATGGATATCAAAGGAAGTTGACCAAAGCTCAAATTCATGTGCTTTCCATTCTTGACATATATCTAATTGGGACTCTCTCAGGGAAATTATTGAGATAGAACCATCTGAGAGGCCCACAGAGATGCATGTTGCCGAGGGATTCCAGTCCAGGAAAAGGCACATGGAAGAACTTATTTTTTCAGCATTGATTTCTGTCAAAGAACCCCCTGCATCAAGAATAAAAAAATGAAATTTTTTTTTTTTTTAAATCGAAAATAAGCTAAGCATATATTGGCTAAGAAATCAGAGCTGAAGCTAGCCACTTTTCTTGGATGATACTTGACATCTACATGGATATGCTGCTAAGGATGATCAGCACTTCAGTTGTTCAATATATACTTAATATAGACTGAAAAGTAACGGGACCTCAATCATCTCAAAGTTGAGACAAGTATCCCTCCCCATGTGGATGAAGCTGATGTACCGTAGGATAGGCTGTTCTTTCCACCACCTCAGAGCCCAAAGTGAGAAAAAAGAGCTTCAAGGAAGAAAATTCTATAACAGCCTATGGAAATCCTTCAATTAAAATAAAAAGTCTGCCGTGTACAAGATTTTCTTCTTCACCAAGCATCATTAATCAGTAACATGCCATGACTCAAAAATATAATGGCCATTCAAACTTGAAAGCATTATGCCATTGCAAATTTTGATAATGGGGCTTACGTGGATAAAGTTGCTGCTTTTGTTTGATTTGCATGTAGAAATCAAAGAGAAGAGGGCGTATACACCACAAAAAAATAGCATGGAGTACCAATGTTGATAAAAAGGATATACTGGATGTGTTCTTCCAATAACTTAGTGGCCAATACTCATGGGAACCATAGTTACAAAATCATCCTGGGTGGTACTACAACTTAAATTTGCAAAGTCACGGACAAAAAATTAACAACCATAGATAATGAGTCCTCCAATCATGCCAGGAAACAAAAGGATTATGAACAACCATATGATGTGTTCCATTAGTAGCTTGTGTGTGCAAATAAACATGTATACATGTATGATGTAGGAGAATCCTCATGATGTAAGATAACCCTCATGATATAGGACAACCCTCAAATAGATGTCTACAATCAAGTTGATGGGTTAGGGTTTTTATTTTTTAGGGCTTAAGGAGAGGAACAAGGGCAGTGAAAAAAATAAAATAAAAATATAAAGAAGAAGGGATAGAAACCTTAAAATCTCACTTAACGTCTTCTAAAGGCCTTTTAGGAATCTAACCTAGAAGAAAAGCAATGGAGTCTCACCATTGAGAATGACAACACTTGCCAAACAAATTAATGTTATTTAATCATCAATACTAAGGCTTCTCTAAGAAATCCAAATTCAATTAGGATTTTAAAAACCTATTATGAGTGTAAGTGTGTAATTCTAATTCTCTTATTATGATTCTAATAATTAGCTACTCCTAATTTAAATTCTACAAATACTGATTCTAATTTAACTCTAACTGATACTAATTACACCTTAATTTCAATTAGTACTAATTCACTTTCTTGATTGTACCTAATACTAATTCGCTTTCTTGAGGTATATCTAGGAGATTCATCCACGTCACCTTAGCAGTTGAATTCCCACTCCCAAGAGTTAATTTATCCAGAAATTTTATTGGAACTGAATTTCCTAGATCATCAAATCAATCAACATTTTTGCTCAACTGATCAATTGAATGAAAAACCCACCAAACTGGAGGTTCTTATCAGTATTTGACACCGAACCCAGTTCTAACATGTTCATCTACCAAGCATAACACCAACCATTCAAGCTAAAGAAGTAAAATTTTGGATCTTAGACATACCCAGAGCTTCGGCTCCCCTTGAACCGCTTTCCAAACCATAGAGTCTCAAGTACCCATCAGCATCAGCTTGAGCTAACGAAGGAACAACAGTGCTTCCAGCTGGGCTCCACTTTATATCAAAAATCCCAGCCGTGTCCACGCGATGACCCAATTCAAGACGCCCGAACTCAGCATCAACATTGAACAGTGAAACGCTTCCTGATCTACTAGGCTGATCACCCTCTTGCAGCGTATACGTTGAAGCCGCTAAAACATGGTGGTAGGAGTCGTGTGGGCAAAACTCCACCGCATCGGCGTTGCCTTCCAGGTAGCAATGCGCCACATCCATGCCTAAATCATCGGCAAACACAGTAAACACCACATTGTAAATCTCTTAGGCATTTTATCAAACAGGTGGTGAACAAAAATTCGACGTACTGTTAAATGAAGCATACCATATAGCATGGTACAAAGAGGCCTAGAAGAAGAAGAGACTTTACCTTAATTCTTGGTTACACACAGAGAATTATTCACTATTCAGATCTTAAAGATTGTTGCTAAATCAGCACCTTGAGTCAAACTGAACTTCTTGTCGCACCGGGTCAAAGGCATCTTCTATCCACCAACGACGGGTTGTAAAAATTTAATCTGACCAAAGGTAAGTTTTTTTGGATATATATATAGTGAGGTCCAAATATAGCTTGATGAATGTATACGGTGAGATATAACTAGGCTATTGAATAAGAATACAAATATTTCTACAAAATTAAAAGTCTTAGATTATGTGGGATCCTCTAGAAAATAAACATCAGCAAATAAATGATCACAAATACTTGACTCTGAGTTGGGAGACAATCACTCCATAGTCAATTATTGGTAATTAAAGCATTAAATGAGCGCATAAAACGTTGACAAAAAGGCATTGATGGTGGAATCAAGTATAACAAAAGTCCTATAACAACTTCTTGTCCATTTTTTCCAAAAGCTAATTTAAGTTTCCAGAGGAACGTGGAAAAATCATCCAAACACACTTGTTGCAGGTTGACTCGCCGCTCAGTCGAAGGAAGTTAACTAGAAGAAAATTATTTGTTATGTACCATCAGACTGTATTCCTATGTATGCCTTATAAATATTTAGGTTTTGTTCGGAAACATTGAAAACGATTTTTAGAAATTGTTCTATAATATTTTGTAAAATATAAATTTATATTAGAAATATGAAATATTTTTAATTATTTTTTATATTCTTAGATATGCTATAAAAGTAATTTTTATTTATAGTGTTTTATTTGGGAGAATTGTGTTTTGGGCCCAGAAATTAACAAATGGTTCATATATCTAACAAAATTAAGTCCACCACCCAAGCAAAGTCTCAAAATTGATAAGAAAGATATCTCTTTATAATATACCGAAAATGCCCTTTGCTGGGTATTTTTTTTTTAAAAAAAAACCTGAAATCCACGTTGGATTTCCCTTTGTTTTCCCCAAATTGGAGTCATTTTCACATTCCCGACTTCGTCCTTCACTTCCGCCCAAAGAATGCCCTAATCCTCAATCCCAATCTCGTTATCTCTTGAGCTCGTGTTTCCCGTGCTTCTGATTTTAGGTGTAGGCAGTGGAGTTTTTCATTTCTATCAATCCATTGGCGTTGACGATCACAACTGGATTTGGGCTCCGTGGCGAAGTAGTTGATAGGTGAGGTTAATAGGTTGATCAATTTCATTTTATGCTTCATTTCAGCTATCCAGACCATTTGATTTCAGCCCAAATACATTGCCCTAATTTATCTCGCCATTTCAGTTTCCCATATATTGTGCCCTGATCGATCCCCACCGGCGGTGCCCTCTGTGGTGAGCATTGTTGGATATTTGATGTTAGGTGGGACTTTGTGGAGGTAGCATTGCTATCTGAATTGAGGAGGGAGGTTCTCTTAGCATCAGGTAAAACGTTTTGATATATATATTTAGCGTTATTTCAAACCAGATTAGGATCAAAACCTATAAGGTATACTCCCTTGTGAGGGTCACCCACAATATGATGTTAAGCTACTTTCTTAAAAGCTTTATCTACTACAATATAGACACAAATATACTAGCCTAGCATGTGTACGTGACAGGTCCTAACAAATTCAATTAACCTGATAAAAACTGAAGAAAATAGGATGTAGAAACTGGGTATTCACAATTATATTCTCAACTCTGTTGATAAACAAAATAAACCAACCAGTCGGAGCTTGGCATAGTTATGTAACTGGGGCTAATCAAGTAGTTATAGCAAAAAGGGAGATGATCCAATTTATCGCTCTGCTGACAAAATGACCCCTGAGCAGCAGCTTGCAAAGAGTGGAAGCCATTTTCCATGGATAAAGGACACTGAGTAGTGGGTACTAGAGGTTTATGTTCCTTCTCCTTCTTTTCCTACCCAACCACCTTCTTCAAGCTCCATTGAAAGAGAGAAAAATGAGAAATTGTGAAGTCATTGATGCTGTTATACAAGTCATATTTGACTGCCTATAAAAGAAAGATAAAAGTAAAGAGTCCTATTGGACTAGAAGCGCTAGTGAGAAATCATAAGTATGATTGCTTTTCTCACCACCGCCTCTTTGTCTCTGCCCAATAAGAGGTCAAAAGGCAACATATGTTTACTGGTTATATTTTTTCTATTTTTTTCCCCTTGCATTAGTGCAGACATATTTTTCCTCCGTTGGTTGAAATCAAATCTTTCAGCATTATATTGACTTCATCGTGTGGCAATCTAGTTAAGTACGATAGTTCGTATGTTAACTTTTGTCAATAAAACCCAAGTTATGGTGACCCTATAGTATGAGATATTGTGGGCTACTTAGTATGTGTAGATAGATTATCATTTCCAATTTCTTGAAATTTGTAGCTGACATGAATATAAGTGGCAAATAAAGAAACAAATCAGTTGAATTGATTCAAAACACTAACCACATAGCCATCATATGTCCATTTATGAGTGTCAAAAGTAACTGTTATGTTCCCATTGGGATCCAGAGGGTGATAGCAATATGCAAAAACAGAGAAAGAGTCAACCAATTTGTGAAAAAAAAAATAATAAGTGAAGTAACAAAAGGAAAAGTATATGTATAAATGATTTATTATATACTTGACATGGCGACTAATAATAATGTCAACTTCAAAGCCAAAGGCCACATGGGAGAGAAGATCAACCCCATTTTCTATAATATGCATAATTGATTGTTCTATAATATGAAATTTGTGCTATGTTTGTATAGGTTGATGGACGCAACTAATATTGTGGGAGGCAAACTTGTCCAAAAAAATTATGGGCAATGGGAATATGTGGGTGGAAGAAGCAAAGGTATTCCACATGTATAAAGGAATGCCATTTGAAGAATTCACCAAAAAAATCTTAGAGAAATTCGACATCTCCTTTGATGTGATGAAGATGCACTATACCCTCAAGTTCAACCCCAGACTCATCCAAGATTTAGAAGATGAGGATGACTTGGATAACGTGGTTTCCCACAGTGATGACTTTGCAAATGTATACCTAGTAGACTTACCCTATGTGGAAGCCATTGAAGCAAATATACCGAATACAGAATTGGCAATTGGGTAATGGACTTTAACATGAATGTCTATTTAAAATATTGTGAATATCACTTTTACGCATCACGTAGTTTAATTATGTTAATGTATGTAAATGCAGAGGTCCACCTACGCCGTTTCCTACCTCTAATGCATCATGCGATGCAATTCCTAATACTATGATGCTATCAAGAGGTTTTGTGTCGCGTTATGCAGATAGTGAGTACACCCATTTGGAATCGATTTGTTTTCGTGAGGCAATATTAGGGTCAGGACATACATTTAAGAATGCTGAGGAGTTTCTCAACGTAATTTACCAGATGCCATTAGGTGGAAGGTTTGAATACAAGTACAAGAAAAATTCCCCTACGCATATGTCTGTAAAGTGTTCGGTTGAGGGTTGTCCTTGGAAGATAATAGCTCACGCTGTAGAGGGAAATGTCATATTGCGAGTTCATACTTACCAAGTGAATCATAATCATATAACTCAGGATGAGTGTTCATCTAAGGTCAAGGTTTCTTCAAAGAGAGGCGCGGTTGTTGTTGAAGATGCGTTTAAAACCACTCCAGACTATCTTCCCCATCAAATTTGTAAGGATTTTGAACGTGATCATGGAGTTCAATTGACATATAACCAAGCATGGCACCTTAAAGAGAAGGCAAAAGAGCGCATATATGGAGTTCCACGTGAGTCCTACACGTTTGTCCCTTGGTTATGCCATAGGCTAAGGGAAATCAACCCCGGCACAATTGCGGAGTACACTTCCGACAAAGGTCATTTCATGCAATTGTTCATTGCCCATGCATTTTCAATTCAAGGGTTTATCAAGGGGTGTCGACCAGTATTGGCTATTGATTTTTGCCATCTAAGCGGACCATATAAGGGAGCTCTTTTGTCCGTCATTGCATATGATGCAGATGATGGAATGTTCCCTCTTGCCCTTGGTGTGGTCGGTTCAGAAAATTATGAGGATTGATATTGGTTTTTGGATAAATTAAGGGAGTCTTAGATGGTAAAGAAGTTGTTATTATATCTGATAGACATCAGGGAATCTTGCGTAGTGTTTCCGAGTTGTTCGGGATAGGAAATCATGCATATTATTATCGACATGTTAAGGAAAACTTTTCTAGCTTCTTGAATAAGCAAAACATTAGAAGAAAGAAAGGGAAAGAAGATGCTTTGTTACTTCTAGACAGCATTGCATATGTTAGGTTGGAGATAGACTACAACGAGTCATTTGAAAAACTTGTGCGCTTCAATGACAACCTTGGTAAATGGGTTGCGGAAAACAATCCGGAACATTGGGCAATGTCAAAGTTTCTAAAAAAACGATGGGATAAAATGACAAGTAACATTGCAGAGTCCTTTAATGCGTGGTTAAGAGATGAGCGTCACCAAACAATTTATACGTTATTGTTAATGCACATGGATAAGCTTGTAGCCATGTTGGACACCCATATGCGTGGTACACAAAAGTGGAAGAGCGTGGTTGGACCGAAAATTGAAGAGAAGCTAATGTCAAATATCATGAGGTCTGGTCCGATTAGTGTGTTGCCATATTTGGGAGGGACGTTTAAGGTGTTTATCGGGGAGGTTTATTTGGTTGTCGATATCAATCAACGTACGTGTACTTACATGACATGGCAAATGTCCGGCTTGCCATGTTCACACGTATGTGCTGTCATCCGCACACTCAGACACGGCGTGTATGACTATATTAACCCATGTTTTAATGTCTCCACCCAACATTTGATTTACTCAGGTCAGTTTCAACCATTACCAACACACAATATGTCGAAAGTTTGTGAGGATGGGAGTTTGCAAGATTGCGCCGACAACTTCTTTTCTGCTCTCCAACCCCCTCATGTGAGAGGTCCTCCAGGAAGACCTCGCCAAAGACGTATTGAGTCACAGTTTACTCATAAGAGAGTAATTCATTGCTCTTGATGCAATGGCATAGGTCACAACCGCTCTAAATGTAATAATCCGTTGCCGTGACATGTGCCTTTTTTGTGCTTGTACGATTCTCATACTTTGTATTAGCCCATACATTCTATTATAGGGTATATGGTACGGTATTGTTGTTTTTCGTTCCTATGTATTGGCCTGGTTATAGGCACGATGCACTATATTGTTATTTTCATGATTTATAGTTGCTTTGTTTAACCTACTTAATTGAAAGTGCAATTTGAATGTGGTTTCTTTTAAGTTGTTATTTAATTCCATCAATGTGTCTACATTATCAAGCATTTGTGGTTCCACCTACTAAAAATGTCTTTCTATTTGTCTTCAATGAGATATACTTGTTACACACGTTGTAAGCATTGCAGTTTTTATCTTGTAATTTATATGATCTGTTGGCAGTAGCATAGTACTTCACACACGTGTTTGCACCCAAACTGTTAGTGCTTTCCTCAAATGGTTTTTTTTATTTATTTTATTTATTTTTACCTTATACATCTGAATATGGTATAGCCTTACCAAATTTATCCAACTGATTAATGGTACGAATAGTGAAATGACCTTTCCCTTTATTATTAGTCTCTCCAGGTCATCGATAACTACTATAGCACCCTTTGGAAGTTACCGGTTATTCTAAGGTTCAAACCTCCAGCAATAAATTCATTCTTCAATGGCCACTACGGAGGTATTGCATTATTTCTTCGTTAGTATTTTTCATAACTTATTTTGGATACTTGATATTTTAACCTACTTAACACAATTACTTATTATGGGTCTTACATATTCATTATCACATAAACATCCAGTTGTAAATTATTCATCCACATTATTTTGTTTGTTAGTTCATTCAATTGTATTTCTTTTTGCACAATGTTTATGTATTCATATTGTCTTTGTTATTTTTATGTTGATTACTAAAATGCATGTGTAAGATACTAATTATGTCCTACACTTTTAATACAGCCCACAAGATTGTTCACACGTTGTTCATCTTCGAGATTCTTAAAACTATGCAACAACCTGCCAATTGATAAATTGGAAGTTGTTTGAGACCTTCAGTTTGGAGGTCTTCTCAACTTAAATTGCAAGAAGATACGACATAATATATGTCTATGGCTAATCGACCATTTTAACGTTGGCTTTAGACGCATAGACATATCATCCAACAAAAGCTATGATCTGACTGCTATAGATATTGGCCTTGTATTTGGCCTCCCGACAAGCGGACGGATTCTACAAATTGCATCAACCCCGTCTAAGCATCCGTTCGGTACACTCAACACTTGTGAGGAGAGACTCCTCAACTTACTTGTCGAGAAGGAGTTCCGTAGATGTTTCCTTTACTATGCATGTGCGACGATATTGGCGCCAACGTCAAGGATAGATGGATGCCGAAATTTATGGCATACCATCCATGAAGATGGTTTTCGAAACGATGTCAACTGGGCCCAATTTGTTGTTGACCAGTTGGTTGAGGGTATTAGATGATTTAAACAACGGAACAGTGTTTGGGTACATGGTTGCATCCTCTTTCTCTAAGTATTGCCCTTCTTTTACATTGATAACTTGGTCACTTTTAAATTGTTCACATCACTACCATCAAGTAACGAATCCACATATGTTTATTTCCATTATGCAGCTCCACTACGTAATTAAATTCAAGATTCCTTCGGTTCATGTTCCCATGACAGTGTCTTTCCTCTCCTCATGGTCAGATGAGTTGATAAAGGATCGCTTAGCTGTTGAGATCAGTCAATTTGGTAGTTTCGGACATGGCGAGGTAGCCATTTACTCTACATTCATTTTGTTATGTAATTTGATGACATGGAAATTGAATACCTTGAAGGTTTATACGTTCTTAATTTGCATCATGAAATCAATTGTAGGGGTTTGATAATTTGTCACCACCCCGTACACATGTGGAGTCTGAGAGTGGCCCGACAAGTAGTCATGTACGGATACTGTTTGTTACTTTACGAATTAACTCCGTTTGAATGCCATTACAATTAGGTTTACTGACTGCATTATTTTAAATCATTGGTTATAAATATTTTCTTCAATATTTTTATAGTAATTTATGTGCAAACTATTCGTTAACATGTCATAGGAACTATTGGAGAAATACTATGCAGCAGAACGCGTAATAAATGCATATCAAAAAAGCATTCAGCAGCAGCTTGGCATCATGCGTGGTCTGATGCATACATTGGATGGTCGAAAAGAACGAAGTTGACCTTCGCCTGCTGCTGGTCACTCAAGCTATGCAGCCATGAATTTTCGGAGCCCGAATCGCATTCAGACTATGGCGGAGATGACATGGCATCCCATGGCACTAAAGACGTACCTGACACACCAATTCGACATCTATCAGTTATTGGTAACAGTATGGGGGATATTCATTACTGCATGAATGTGTACATAATAACTCATATTATATTACTCTTCATTACGAATTAACTGTTGTTACTCCAAACTAACAGCCGATGAAGAAGTAGTCGTCTTTGAACAGTTGCCTTTGCGTTCTATGGTTGTGGCCCCATCTGATAGGAGTGAGAGGCGATGAAGAGTGTGTCGGTTGGCTCCCAATCTATTGTCGCCATTCATAGCACAACCACAAACCCGCCAGTCTGCGATCAAAATGGACCTCAAACAAGTAGCTGCAATTGTTTTTTATGGGGACTTGGACCCGAGGTTTGACATAGCATATAATACTCCACTTTCAAATGTATTCACCTCCACATATTTGGTATTACCCTAACATTTATGTATTTGTTGACAGCGAGGAACTTGTTTCAATGCATAACACGAGTTTAAGCAGAGGCAACCTCACCTCTTTCCAAGGAGATAGCTGGATTGGCAATCATGTTAATATATCAATTTCTCCATTACTTTGCAATATTTTTAATTTAATATTCATGTAGCATCTTGTCATTAGTGGCTCTGAATATTGCTTACATATTAATCACTTCTTGTCTTAGGTCTTGGATGCGTATTGTAGAATGTTGCAATTCGACGATGTATCAAGGACCAAACTCTTTCTTTCGCCATACATAGCTGTAATGGAGGGCTTTGATGGACACTACAATTCAATTATTTGTTGTTATAACATGTCAAGAAGTTTCCCTACCCTTTAAAGCTTAAACTTTTTTCATATCTTATGCAGGAAATGGTCATGCATTCCAACGCCAAACATTTGACGCATGATTCAGTAATTGGCCGTTTTGAGCCATATTTGTATCCCTTAGATGTTTCGTATCAAAATGTTAATGAGGTCAGCTTAAATGCATCGTTTGAGGTTTCTACACTTGTCATCTCCTTCACCCAATATATGTTGTAATCCATTCTGAGTGGCATCATGCAGGTCTACTTACCGGTTCTTCTAAAAAACCATTGGACGTTTTATGTTTATGACTTGCATAACAAACGAATCCAGCCCTTGGATTCTCGACCAGGAAGGAGAAGGAGTTGTATGAGTGGGATACAACAAAATTTGGTAAAGTAACTGTTAGTTCCGTAATCTTTGTTGCTTCCATTGTACCTAAGATGGGAAGTTTGAATGCATCTACATTCATTATTTAAGGCCAAGGTTGTTCTATGGCTTGTTGCCTACCAGAAACAAATGGTGGATGTAGACTTGAAGATGTTATGTTTTGTCATGCCAGACATACCAAGTCAACCAAATGAGTTAGTGTTTACTTTGCAGTCCGTGACTAGATTTAAATTTGATTGCAAGTCAATTTATGTATATTATCGTTGTTATGTCATGCCTAATAAATAATTACCCATTACTTTGTGTGTTAGCAATGACTGCGGAGTATTTGTTATGAAATTCATGGACAACTGGTCAAATGGAGGACTCTCGAAATCCATCAATGTGGTATGTCCGTACACAATTTTAATATACCATGATTATATCAAAGTTACATTCCATGGCCAAAATATTTAACATTTCCTAATATGCCTTTTAAACATTAATGAATGCAGGGCAAGATTAAGAAGTATAGATTGAAGATATTGGGGAGATTGTTGCTTTCATCACATAATGCACATCGACATCGCTTTCTCGTGGATTGAGGGACACTATTAAATTGGTTGTGCCAAGGATATTTTCAATTGATTGTACATTATTTTGTCAAACCTAACTATTTTCAATGTATTGCATATAGAAGTTAGTGATGAATTCACAGCTAAGGTTAACAACAGTACAATTCATGTTTAAACCAAACAAGTTAAGCGTTCAAAAGCCCTTAGCTTCAAAATTATTCACAAATGAAATTGGGATTGATACTTCAAATGTATACATTATACAAAATTGCGTAGGAATAGGAGTCGTACTTTGATTGGTCATTGCATGGATCAAACATTGCTACTTCAGTTTACATTTTTTACTTAAATCACATCTTATATCGAACACATCCTCCATATTCCTTCATCGGTCTACATGGTACATCGAGCGGCCATAGAGGACACAGTTTGCTATTTTATGGTAAAGACACGTCGATCGGTGAACGACCGGGAAAACGTACCCGGTCGACCGGTTCATAAACCATCTCCCGGTCGACCTGTGTTACAGAACATGCACTCGACCAGTAGTCAACCAGTTATCGACCAGACCACTACCGGTCAGGGGGTGCACTCGACCGAGAACAAACAACCACTGGATGAGAGAGAGGGTAAAAACATACTGTCGACCGGTTGGTGACCGGCACACGACCGGGAAACCTGCGTCCTCGACCGGGAACAAACAGCCACTGGGAGAGAGAGAGTATGATGAGTGTTCTTCGACCGATGGTCAACCGGTCGCGCGAACCTTCGACCGGTCGACCTAATTTGTCCAAATCACATACTTTATGTAATAATGGACTTGTTTTTATTATTTAAAGAACTAATTATATATATAATAAGGTAAAATCATTTTCACAAGTTGAGTTTTGTAATATAAAATTGTGGTTAAAAAAATATATAATTTAAATTAATTTAAATTTGATATATATTTAAATTATTTAAGTATCAGCTAAATAATTTATTAAATTTAATTTGTTTTATTTACTTCTTTTTTGCTATTTTGCCTCTATAAATAAATAAATATATATATATATATATATATATATATATATATATATATATATATATATATATATATATATATATATATATATATATTATTTATTTTTAAATTTAATAAATTATTTATAAAATTATGTTAATTTTGAAAGTAAAGATTAAATAATCACAAAATATATAAATTTTCAAAGTGAATAGTTTAGTTGAATATATTTTTTCCAATTTTTATTGTTTATTTTTAAAAATTAGAACATAATAGTAATTCGTATATATTATTAAAACTGTTCATTTCAGCCAAAGGAACCCCACTTTCTTCCTCTCCAAATGGTGCTGCTTACCATGTTGTTCATTTTTGTATATGCAACATGATTAAATACAACACTTATCAAGGTGTTTCAATTCATACCTGAAATTTTATTTTATTACACTAAAAGTTTAAAAGTCAAACTAAAAAACAAAACTTTAGAATATCATGTTTGAAAATTAATCACTTTTTTATACTGATCTTTTTCATCGCTCTCATAGCTTCCAATTTTTTAAAAAAAATATATATTTTGTTATGCTAATATTTTTGTTAATTTTCCTTGAATATTAGAGTTTTCTTACTTTTAATAAATTCTTAACAAATTTATTTTTTAAATTAACTGTCATAATGAAGTCTATACAATTTTAAAATTACCTATATATATATATTAAATTGTATGTCAGTTTCTTTAGTTGATGGTTTTAGTGGAAGATACCATTTTCCTCCTTACTTTTAATAAGAATAAAAGCATATTTTCTATGATTTTGTTGTATTAATATCTTCTTTGTTTTTTTCTTTGCTATTTTTTATAATAACCTACTTTATCAAATAAGTTAAAATTATTTGTCCAAATAATTTAATTTAATTAAACCTGTTTGATTATGTCTTGAGAGGACAATATTTGCTAAAATATTAAGTTTCTATACCTAAAAAAAAATAATTAAATAAAATTAAGCTCATCATTTTTACATGAGGCAAATCATAATTTTAATTGCAAAATAAAATGTTACCATCAATTGAAAACAAATCAATTACAAATGAAAGTTAAATTCATTTTCATTTAATTGTTATAGATTATATGAATTCCAATAGACAAATCAACTCTCACAATTTTCAAGCCAAAGCAATTGTTCGGCTTGTGACTTACAAAGGCTGTCAACCGTTGGTGGACCGGTCGAGCTATTGGTGGGGTTGTCTTTTGAAATACCTACCCCCCCCCCCCCCCCCGCGTGGCATTTTGACAATCTCAGGCTTCAAGGGTTTTGGGTATTCAACTTGGGAAACCTACTTTCAACGACATTGCAACTATTTCATGGCTTCAGAGTGGGTTTTGAAAGGTGCGGACTGATATTTGGGACGTCGGTCGTGTGTATTGGAAGGCCTCCTCATTCAGCGCGCGTCATAGGCGGTTTCTCACCTGTTCCCACGCGTCAATCTGCTTAGCTTGGGTTTGTTATCACTTTAATATGCTCCTTTATTTCTTTACCACCCTCATCCTCTTCATTTTGACTCTCTGATGACGCTTAGGAGATACGACTGCCTTTAGGGCACAGGGCAAGCGTCCTGCTGAGCCATCTCAGCCCGATGAGGCGGAGGCTCGCCGAAATGCGAGGTTTGACGTCGGTCTTTTCACTTCCATGGAGGAATATCAAAGGTACAAGCAGAAGTTTGCCCAGAGGAAAGTTGTTCCAGGGAGAAATATTAATTTCTCCCAACTACAGCATTTTGGCTTTGAGGGACTATTCGCACGTATGGGGTGGCTGCCCTTAGTGACTATTTCAGAGCCGATATTTCCTACATTAGTGAGGGCATTCTATTCACGAGTAACATATGGATATGGAGGTCCGATTGTTTCGATCGTTAGAGGTGTGCAGATCAAACTTGACCCGAAGAGCATATGCCGCATTTTAGACATCGCTCCAGTAGGACTCAGGGTCTATGAGTCTAAGGCTTGGCCCACTCTAGCGGGTTTCGAGCCTAGAAAGGCGATACAGAGGATGTGCGGCCTTGCTGATGCGCAGGGGATGAGCAAACCATCGGCACATAGCCTGATAGTGAGATGTCGCATCCTTCACCACATGATCCTATACATTTTCTTGCCACAAGGCGGCCACCGAGATGAGGTCTCCTATCTCGAGGCATTCCTCATTGATTCGATTATGACGGGGAGACGGATTGACGTTGGATATGTGATGATGATGCACATGATGGCATGCTGCGAAAGCTCCACACGTGTTCTCCCCTATGACCGCTTTCTGACACGAGTATTCAAGGATGCGGGGGTTGATTTGAACAGGAAATAGGACTTTGAAGCCCCGAGTAGTTATGATACATATGATGAGCAGTTGTTGAGCCATATGAAGTTTGAGAAGGGCCCCAATGGATCATGGATTAGGAAAGTAGAGCGACCAGTAGCACATCCTGGGGGACAGGGAGAAGTGCATCCTGCCGTTGAGGAGAAAGCCGAGATTCGGGAGATGGAGGGTGCGGTCACCCCTCAAAGAGATTATGAGCATACACAGACTGAGTTTGATATCCATTCACAATAGTCCAAGGGTTGCCAGTTGGGGGCGACTTTATCAGGAGGGATGATATCTGAGGCAGTGCACACAACGGGAACATCATCGCAGCCATCATTCATTGAGCCACCTCACGCGCATACATCACCTCATCAAGCTCCATATGGCCCTAGTCAGACGCCTTGGATGGATTTAGGTGCTCAGATTAGCTCACTTGGCACTCGAATGGAGGAGCTTGCAGTTGTCAACGATACACGATTCTACTCTATGGAGGATCGCATGGATCATTATCAGACAGGCTTCATTGAGCAATTCCAGTGTATGCAGCAGAGATTTCAGAGTATTGAGGATCGCATGGATCAACAGCAGGCTACGTTTGAGCATATTCTCCAGAGGCTTGATCGCCAGGAGAGTCAACATGAGGACATGATGGCTTACCTCCGATCCGTGTTTCCACCACCACCTCTTCAGCCTTAATACCAGCGAGACCCCCTCGTTTATTTTATTGTTGGCGGAACGAGAGATATTTAGGATTAGCATACGTAGATGCAAATCATTGTCATCTTTGTTTCAATTGTCTATGTTTCCTCTATATTTCACTTGACTATATATATATGATTTCTTTTGTCTTATGTGAATTATACGTTTCCTTTTGGTTCCACCTAAACCCCTCTCATTGACATATGTGGAATGGGGCAAGACTTAGCAGCCTTCTGTTTATAATATGTGTACGTGTTATGTTTTCTTCTCATGTTTTTTCTCTGTTAAGTGTTTTTTTTTAAATGTTGAGTGTCGCACTTCGTACTAGTCATTTGGGTCGAGGCGCTTATGGGAAAACTCAGGTCCATTCCATAGATGTAGACTGTCTTACCTCCTCATTTTGATTATATTGGAGATGTGTTGCAATCTTTGGTCAATGAAATTGTCACATCCATTGTCTCTGAGAAAGGTCCCAATGAGGTCTTGAAATTCTTTGATTCTTTACAGCCTTTGTTCATGGAAAATTTATTTTCAGAGGGTTTCATTGGTTGCTTGGCGGATTCTTCCAGTCCTAGGGAGGTCATACAGAATATCCAAGAAAAGTTTGAGGACATTTCATCATGATTCAACTATTAACAAGGTAGTTCAACAAATGATTATAAATTTTAGCTTGTGCTTTCAAAAGTGAAGGTTCAAGCTTTTTTTAGTATTCAATATTTAATTTTCAGTTATGAATTACCGAAACATGAAACATAACTTTCAAACTAGGATATACTATATATACTCATCTATTGATCGAGTTACTAGTTGTGTGCATTATCATATATATATATATATATATATATATATATATATATATATATATATATATATATATATATATACTGTATAGACTTATCTTTTGATTGATTTATTAGTTGTGGCATGATAATGTATGGTTAGTGACACATGGATGACTACCCAAAAATCATGTTGTGGTGAGATTTTTTAAAAAGCCAAGTCTTTAAGTTCTTTAAGATTTTTTGTTTTTTGTTTTTCTGATTTTTAAATTTTAAGAGTCTTTCTGGAGACTACTACTATACTTTCCATTTCCTTATCAATCTTCAATATTTTGTACTCCCCTCTCCAACATGGACAACTAAGCATCTAAGTGGTCAACCTCATTTTCTGTTAAGAATCCTAGTTCAAACAATTTGCTAATCTCAATGTTAATGGATAAGGCTTACTATATGTCATGTTGTGGTGAAAGTTGTTAGTGTCCTTCGTTGGTGATAATCATGAAGTGTGATGGTCATGATAACTTAAAAGTAATTAAAGCTTTGAACACATCTAAAGCAAAAGTATAAGGGGAACCTTAACCTTTCTAGCTTTAGGAACTTGTGGCTTTCAGCACCTGATTTTGGGACTATAAGGAAGTGGTGGAGTGTGGCCCAAGTCATTGGTTGGAAGGTTATTCAAAAGCTTGGTTTATTGAAAGCTTATCTTAAAGTTTGGATTGAAGGCTTCTTTGGTAAAGTTGGAGAAATAAAAATCATATTGTGGCTAATAGAAGATGGAAAAAAAGCTGATCGGATCTATTTATGTGGAGCATGGTTGTATTTTAGAGAATTAGTATCTAAATTATTATCTAATAGGAGTCCCAACTCTTCATTGCTCTTATCCATAATGTGATCTTGTTGAATGATTTGAGGTTGGTAGAAAGTTTTTGTATCTTCATATTATCTAAAAAGGGAAAGGGAACCTAATTCTTTCACAACTCTGTGTGAGCCCAAGTGTAATTATATATCAAAATGATTATAAATTTTAGCTTTGTACAGTTCTACATCATTTTGTATGATTAATTGAGTTATGCAGGCATGCATTTAGCATGTACCATCTATCTATCCATGACCATGTTAAAAGGGTTGAAGATAATGGGATTTGCCCATCATGTTCTAGCTTAGAAATAACCAATATGTTTTTTGTTTTTTTCTTTTCTTGGGGGGTATACTAGCAATTTGTAATTGCCTGTTAGTAACTCCATGCTGCACCTCCATGGGACAGGGAACAGAGGCGAGTAACACCCAATTTTGGATTATGGCTGGTTCCTAGAAGTTACTATTAAGAAAGTAAAACAAAATATTTTTTAATCTAATAAGATTTCTCAATTTTGTAAGTTTAAAATGGTAAGGAAAATTGAATTATTCGCAATAATTAAATATCTATAAAGATCTAAAGATCTAATAACCAATAAGGATCGATGATCAAAGGTTGATAGGATATCATCACAATAATCAAAATCGTGATAATGAGATGTTGGTAGTTTTTTTTTTTATTTATCTTTTTGATAATGGATGTTTTTTTTTTTTCATTGTTTATAAAACTCAAACATGATACTAATCAAAATTATTCAAAAGTAGTATACAATGTGACATAACTTCAAAAGGAAAATTATTTTTATGGCCCACTATAGACATACAACAAAGAAGTCCTAAATTTGATTTATTTTACAAATTATAAAGGGGTATTTAATAGGAAATGAAATGAATTTCCATTATTTTATTTTGTTATATTTATTCCAACCATGGAAAAGGGTTGGGAATATTAGAAAAAATAAAAAACCCTCAAAATAAAAAATTTAAAAATAAAAGAAAATATAGAATTTCAAATGTAATATTTTGAACTATTTGTTTCCAAAATCAAAACAATAAGTATGTGAAAAAAAATTATGTGGGTGCTAAATAATTATAACACAAGAAAAAGAATATTAACTTATACAAATAAAAAAAATTAATAAAAATAAATTATTGAAAGCCATGAACCTTTGATGACATATAAACTACATAGTACATAGACCTGCACCACATTTTCTACTTTGGTTAAGCACTTCTTTTAAAAAAAACTTTTTTTAATTGAGCACTTAATTTGGACCAACAAGATAATATGGTTTTCAAAAAATTTGTTTAACCAATTTAATGCTATCCTTCAAATACCATTTTCACTCCAAGATAACAAGTGAAGTGAAGATCCAAATGAGAGTATTCAGGTATTTATTGAACAATCCTGGTAATTTTGTAAGCTAAGTTATGCCTTCTATACACTTTTTCTGATCATTGTGCCCCAAAAGTTAAACTTGCGGAAACATGGACCAATAATATGTATGAAGTTAAAGTAAAACCTCTAGCTTTCAACCGATCCATCTCATCGGTTGTTACAGGCGAGGGTATGAGCAACCGGTCGTCCATAGAGGTAACTGGTCGATCGGTTACATCTGACCGGTCGAGTGTCAGTCGTGGACCGGTCATGAACCGGTCGAGTAGCCCCACTCATTCTCTCTCACATAGTTGGTTGCATCTTAGAGAGTCAATATTTTATGACTGTGGTTTTGCATTATATGGGGTTAAATTATGAACTACTAATTGGTAGTTGAAATGACATGGCTTTTTAAGTTTTCAATGTGATTTGCCTTGGATCCATGTCCGAAGAGCCTGACACAGGGCCGGTGAAGGGGATAATACAAGGCACCATTCGAAAGTTATCACTGCCCTCACACAAAGGCTACGAGTTACTTCAATTATGCAACCATATATGGAAGGGGTCATTCCAATTATATCCAATTATAGTATGGTTATATAATGCATTCGGATAAATTTTCAAGATTATAAATACAACAACTAATTGATCAACATATCCATTATGTCAAGACTTAAGTAATGGTAATAATTCAAAAAACATTATGAATTATGTATATCAATTGATATTTTTTTGTTGTTTATATTTAATTAAAAACTCCTAACACAAGTATGATCAGAACATATTAATTCAGTTTTGTTCCTTGTAGTCTCCAATTTCCCTTTCCTCAGTTGTAGCAACCATCAACTCATCAAAGTTCTCGGTCTTTCAAACAAAAAATTCAATCTGAAAGCGAACAAAACAAAGAGGGTAAAGTCAGTCTCGCATCCTCCAAGGTGCCTTGAAACAGTAGCAATAACTGACTCATAATAAATTAATATGGCATACTGTCACAACTTGGATGTTTTCTTACCCTTTTTTATGCACACATACAACACTTACATAAATCAAGGCATTTTGAAGATACTACGTCACTCGAAATTAGTTTGTCATAGTAGGCAACATTATGTGACATCGAAGGTAAGGAGGATGAACATAGGAAGAAGGGAGGTTTGAAAGAATATTGCTTTAAAGAAATGAGCAAAGATTTTTTCGAGAATCATTTGAAATCCTTCAAATTAGGTAGCCTTGTACACCTTTGTACAGTTAGCACATTGGCCTTGTACACTTAGTGTAAATGCCTTGTACAGTTGGAGAAATCCGACATAACTACAACTGAATGAGTGTAAATGGGCGGGTTAACCACTTGCCAATGTAATGGCTCAGTGAAAATGGGGAAAATAAAACCCAATTTAGATTCCCATTCATCATAAGTGTGCTAGCACATTCCAATGAATGTGTACGAAGGGAAATGAGGAAGGAGTACGAGGAATGTCCTCCTATGAAAAAAGAAATGAGTAAAGAATTTTTCGAAAATCGTTTGAAATCCTTCAAATTAGGTAACCTTGTACACCCTTGTACAGTTAGCACATTGGCCTTGTACACTTAGTGTAAATGCCTTGTACAGTTGGAAAAATCCGACATAACTACAACTGAATGAGTGTAAATGGCGGGATAACCACTTGCCAATGTAATGGCTTAGTGAAAAGGGGGAAAATGAAACCCAATTTAGGTTCCCATTCATCATAAGTGTGCTAGCACATTCCAAAGAATGTGTACGAATGGAAATTAGGACGGAGTATGAGGAATGTCCCCCTATGAAAAAAGAAATGAGCAAAGAATTTTTCGAAAATCGTTTGAAATCCTTCAAGTTAGGTAGCCTTGTACACCCTTGTACAGTTAGCACATTGGCCTTGTACACTTAGTGTAAATGCCTTGTACAGTTGGAGAAATCCGACATAGCTACAACTTAATGAGTGCAAATGGGCGAGATAACCACTTGCCAATGTCATGGCTCAATGAAAAGGGGGAAAATGAAACCCAATTTAGGTTCTCATTCATCATAAGTGTGTTAGCACATTCCAATGAATGTGTACGAAGGGAAATGAGGAGGGAGTACGAGGAATGTCCCCCTATGAAAAAATAAATGAGCAAAGAATTTTTCGAAAATCATTTGAAATCCTTCATGTTAGGTAGCCTTGTACACCCTTGTACAACTAGCACATTGGCTTTGTACACTTAGTGTAAATGCCTTGCACAGTTGGAGAAATCTGACATAGCTACAACTGAATGAGTGTAAATGGGTGGGATAACCACTTGCCAATGTCATGGCTCAGTGAAAAAGGGGAAAATGAAACCCAATTTAGGTTTTCATTCATCATAAGTGTGCTAGCACATTCCAATGAATGTGTACGAAGGTAAATGATGAAGGAGTACGAGGAAAATCCCCCTATGAAAATGGAAATGAGCAAAGAATTTTTCAAAAATCGTTTGAAATCCTTCAAGTTGGGTAGCCTTGTACACTTAGTGTAAATGCCTTGTACAGTTGGAGAAATCCGACATAGCTACAACTGAATGAGTGTAAATGGGCGGGTTAACCACTTGCCAATGTAATGGCTCAGTGAAAAGGGGGAAAATAAAACCCAATTTAGGTTCTCATTCATCATTAGTGTGCTAGCACATTTCGATGAATGTGTACGAAGGGAAATGAGGAGGGAGTACGAGGAATGTCCCCTTATGAAAAAAGAAATGGGCAACAAATTTTTGGAAAATCACTTGAAATCCTTCAAGTTAGCTATCCTTGTACAGTTAGCACATTGGCCTTGTACACTTAGTGTAAATGCCTTGTACAGTTGGAGAAATCCATAATAGGGATGACCGAACAAGTGCATATGGGTGGGAAAACAATGCTTCCACTCTCATGGATAAGGGAAAATGAGGAAAAAGTTAAGTCTCGTTTCGCTTCATATGCATCATTAGTAGGGGAGCTAATAGAATGAATTAACATGGTAGCTATCAGATAAAATGCGTGCAATGAGGCACCATTCAAGCAATATGTGTGAGGAATGTCCCCGACGATTGGAAAAAGTAAATGAGTAAGTTCTTTAAAATCACTTGAAAACCCTTAAGATACACGCTCTTGTACAACCTTGTACATTTAGTACATTGGCCTTGTACACTTAGTGTAAATGCCTTGTACAGTTGCAGGAAATCGACCTAGGTACAACTTAACGAGTGCATATAGGCCGGTTAACCACTTCCTAATGTCATGGCTCAATGAAAAGGGGGAAAATGAAACCCAATTTAGTTTCCTATTCATCATAAGTGCACTAACTAGTCCCCACAGCTCACCGTCTACACCATACCCATTTATTCTCTAGAATATAAACCCAACAACCAGATTATAAAGTGAGGAATTTTCAAACAGTTGAAATGCCATTTTTAGGAGATCTTTTCCGACAAATTAACTGAAAGTTTCTTTCATTTACTTAGCTTGTGCTTCATTCGTATGAGGCAAGATGGATATGATCAAAGCCTCATTTATACCCCACCTTGCACCCTAAAACACGTTGTTATTAAGTTCAAAATTTTTTAAGAACACCCCAACACGAGATCAAAACAAATGTCTTTCCTCAAACCTTGTAAACAAACATCCATCACATCATCAAAGGAACCAACATGATGAAATCAAAATGTCAGAAAATTTAATTCACACCCACCCTCATTTCGATTTGGGAATGATGATGATCATATACATGCGAAGGCTTTTCTGAGTTGCTCACAATCCTCGGCTGCACAATTGGGGGACATTCATAGTTGGCTTCATCTTTAACCATGGTGTTTACGGAGGGAGAGAAAGGGGTAAGAGGGTGGTGACCCTTTTTGCCATTTATTTGAGATTTTTCAGTCAGATGACATGGCATTTCAAGTTTAACACCTTTGAAACCACTTTAATTTACAACCATCTGACTTGGAAATAATGAAGGGTATATTGGTCAGTTAATATCTCATAGTCTTTCTATTAATTTTATTAGATATATGGACCATTTGTTAATTTTTGGGCCCAAAACACAATTCTCCCTTTTATTTTTAATCATTTTTTATATTTATATAATTATTTTTTAAAATAATATTTTAAAAATAAGTAAATATAGCTTCTTTTTTCTAATATGGTTTTTAAAACTTGTTTTTAAAATAAAGAACAAAAAATAATTTTTTTTTTGTTATTTTTTAAAAATAGGAGTGTTTACAACATGTTTTAAAAAATAGTTTTTAAAGGCAAAAAAATTTTAAAAATTGTTCCGATAAAGGAATTTATATTATTTTAAAAAATAATGTTATTAGTTTACCTTTTTTTTTGTATTTTTTAAAAATAAGTAGCTCCAAAATTGGAAAATCCAAGCCTAACCTGTCTCATCCATTGCATTGGCCAGATAACCATCTTGTCCTAATTTTTACTTCTGAACGTGTTTGAGGATGCCTTGGACTAAAGCATTTTGAATGGTCTACTCACAAGTCACAAATACGCGCACTCAAATCTCTCTCTCAGACACAGAGTCCTCCATCCGACATATTCCAAGGCTCTCACCTTTCCCTCCTTTCTCTCTCTAAAACACCCACGTAAACGCCTTTGCAGAACCCATTTTCGTTGCCTTTCGTTCCTTTCCTACCCGCTAAACAACCATGCCAGGCCCCAAGCTTGTCCATGCCTCCGCCGATCTGGAGGACCCCACCTTCAAAGCCTCAGAAGCCAGATTCGTCTAACATTGCAAACAAAATACACACAAATCAAACGCAAAAAAAAAAAAAAAAAACCCTAGAAAATCAAAACAGAGAAAATCTCGAAACCAGAAAAAATCTTCATGAGGAAGCCGAAAAAATGGGACAGAAACAATGAAAGAAGAAAGGAAAAACATGATAGAAAAACCCTAACCTGAAAGACCGATCTCTTCTGCGTCTTTGTGTTCTGAACACCAGAAACCTCTTCTCTCTGTTCTCAGCACCAGGAACTCCCTATCGTAGCTTCTCTCAGCCACGGGTTCGTTTCATTTTTATTTTTATTTTTTTTAATAATTTTGTTTATTTTAAAAACAATTAATTTTAAAATTATTTTCTAGTTTTAGAAAGTTTTATGTTTTTTAACTATTACACAATTTTTTTTCTTTCTTTTTTATGGTAAAAACTAAAAAGTATAAAATTGTTTTTGAAAACAATTATCCAACCTAACCTTTTCAATAACAATTTCTATTTTTTAAAAATAAATAAATAGAAGACACAATACTTTTTAGAGAACATATCTTCCGATATTTTCATTTTTTTTATAATTGTTTTAAAAAATAATTGTACAAACTTTCAGAATAATTTAAAATAAAATACTATGTACAAAAAAATTATTTTTAAAAGCAAGTTAAAAACATTTTAGGTTTTTAAACAACTTTTGTTTTACAAAAATAATTACCAAACATGTCCTTTCGATAACAGTTTTCTATTCTTAAAAAAAAACACGTTTAACAATCAAAAACAAAATTTTGTTTTATGCTCTTAAGAACAAAAAATATGATATTTTCAAATAACATATTTTAACTGTTTTCTCTTATTTTCATTTATTTTTTTAAAGTTATTTTTAAAAAATAATTATACAAACATGTAGAATGATTAAAAATAAAATATTACATATAAAAAATTATTTTAAAATATTTTAAATTTTCAAACAAACTTTTATGTCGTAAAACATCGTAATACAATTTTTAAAAACTATTTTCAAATATAACTACCAAACATGCCCTTAATAAACCTTGGTACAATTGGGCCAATCGAGCCCTCGTGGATACATCCAATGGCTCTAATTCGTAGCAGGCCCAAAAGAAATGGAGCCCATCAGAAGAAGCTAGGGCTGACCCACTTGACTAGAATCAAAGTTCATATGGTTTTTAAAAAGGCAGGGCTGTTGGAGAATGAATTCCTTGGGCAGAAAAAGAGTTTTGTTTAGATTTGAATCACGTTTTCATTGGTTTTCTACTATTAAAATGCAACCCAAATCAATAAACAATCATTTTTGGTCAATTAATTATTTGGTATAATGTTATTGTATTCCATATGATATTGTAAACTATGACCCTTCATTCTATGCTCACTCCATTCACACGCTAGTAGTCTTTAAATAGACCAAAAAAAAGGGACCCACATTAGACCATATCAATAACTTCTCCATATATAGAAATGTCGATAAACCCTACTCAAAATTATTTCCACTAATAGCAATCATGCCAAAATTTTGTTTTCTATTTTTGAAAATAAATTATAAGATATATTTTAATTAATTATTTTTTTTAATGACATAATGGGTGTTTTTTATTTTTAAGAAAATTTGTCGTGCATTTTCTTTTGATTTTTTTAATGTTTTTGTATTATTTTTTTATATGAAAAGTTAAGGGTATGTTTAGTAACTGTTTTTTTAAAATAATTCTGAAAAATAGTTTTTGAAAACTGTTTTCTAATTTTTGTAGAATAAAAGTTTGTTTAAAAACTTAAAATGCTTTTAACTTGTTTTTAATATTTTTAAAATATGTTTTAATTTTTTTTATATTTAGCGTTTTATTTTTAATTATTCTATGTATTTATATAATTATTTATTAAAATAGTAATAAGAAAACAAATAAAACAATAGAAAATAATAAAAAAAATATTTTATAAAAATATTTTATTTTCTATTCTTAAGAATGGAAAATAAAAAATTATCAAAAAAGTGTTTTTGTATTTTTTGTTATAAAAAAAAAAAAAAAAAAAAACGGTTCCTAACCATACCCTTACTATTTTAAATTTTGAAAGTAAATTTTATCTTGTGGCTCATACTCTCCCTTTGTTGTATATAAAAGAAAGTCACAATATACTTTTCTATTTTCTCTATGCTTTTTTTAAAAAAAAAAAAAAAAAAAAATCTTAAGATTTGAAGCATTAAACAAAATCCCCTTTCCTTCTTATAACCATTTACATACAACACAATTTTAGGTATAAATTTGATAGCAATGACCAATTGTGATGAATATAATTAGGGAGAATCGGGTTTTACACCCATTTGGCTTTAATAATTAATAAAAAGTCCTTCAAACACTCATAATTGATTATAAGAATTAAAATACCCTTTTGACTTACACCCATCATTTTTGTCTTTATACCACCATTCTTTATATGTCACTTCCATAAAATTCTCCATGATTTAATTTTTTTTTAAACTCTTTTAAAAATAATTGAAAAATCAGCATTATTTTCTAAACAAAAATTATATTAATGATTCAAAGACTATTTTGGAAAATACTTTTGAAAAAAAATATTAATTTAAATGAATAAAAATTATCTTTTACATTTTAGAAGTAAATAATTTAATGATTAAAACACTATTTAAAATAAATATATTTACTATTTTTTCTTTTATACTAAAAAAGTATTTTAAAGTTTATTTTTTTACTATTATAAAATAAAAAAATTAATTTTTTTTAATCTTCTTCCTTCTTTATTTTAATAATTTTTTGAACATAGACTTTTGGTAATAAGTTATATGCAATGTTGCAAATTTGTTTATTAAGAAATTTTCTTAATAATTTGACTTAATTGAAATTTTATTGAAATTAAAAAAAAAAAAAAAAAAAGAGGATGGATGAAGAGTTTTCATTTTTAATATCCAATTAAAATGTTTTCGTATTTAAAAATGAATTATATTAATACAATCAAAATTTTCTCATATTAAAGGGTTGAATGATATATTTACCCATATTTTATTTGAGTTTGGTTTTAAAATATTTTTTTGGTTTTTATTTCTTTTATTTTTAAAAATAATTTTTTTTCTATATTGTCTCTTTTTTAAAATATGTTTAATTAAAAAAATAAAATTATTTATAAAAATGAAAACCGAATACCTTGTTTAATACTATTTTTTGTATGAAAATAATAAAAAGAATTAAATTTTATTTATTGATTATTCTTTTTTATTTTTTCTATTAGTTATTTTTAATAATATATATATATATATATATATATAATATGTTCACAACTAAATAAATGAATCGGTCCATTGTATTTTTTTTTCACAAAAATATAATATGTTCACAAAAAAAATTGGATTTAAGTTTTCTGCTCTTTTTCTTAATCAAACTACTGAAATATTTAATTTGTATCATTGTAGAAAGGTATTCACTAATTATATAAGGGAAATGCACTAAATGTACAAGGGGTATAAAATATTACCATTTGTAAAATATTTTAATCAATTTTAAACCACTCATTTATCTTCCTTGTCACCCATGAATTGCATGCCCATATTATGCACTTTATTTAACTCTTATATAGAAATTCCGATACTTTCCCCAGTAATGATGTTTGAGGAAAAAAATTTAACCATAATTCATTTACCATCTTCTTAGCTAAACCATTAGAAATATGGTTAACACACGTACGTTAACACATTACTTAGGAGGGATATATTGCGTTATTGTACAATGGTATTACACTAATTGTATAAGGGAAATGTACTAAGTGCATAAGGGTGTACTAAGTGCATAAAGGTGTACAAGACTACTATTTGTGAAAGATTTTAATTAATTCTGAATCACTTCTTCATTTTCCTTGTCACTCATGGATTACATACCCATGTCATGCACTTTATTTAACTCCTACATGAAAATTCCGATACTTTCCCTAGTAATAATGTTTAGGGAAAAAAAATTAGTCCTAATTCATCCACCATTTTCTCAGTCAAATCATTAGAAATATGGTTAACATATCTACGTAGACACATAACTTAAAAGGGATGTATTGCATCATTGTACAATTGTGTTGCACTAACTATACAAAAGAAATGTACTAAGTGTACAAGGTTATCATTTGTGAAATATTTTAATCAATTTTGAATCACTTCTTTATTTTTTTTTTGTCATCCACGAATTGTATATGAAATTTGCACTACTATACAAGAGTGTTATATTCACTATACAAGACAAATGTATTAATTATATAAGACAAAAATACTAACTGTACGAGGGGTCTATAAGGCTACCTTCTATGTAAGATTTCAATCAACTCTAAACCTTTTTTTTTTTGTCACATAAGGATTAGACATTTTTCCCCCACACGATCCTTCACCTAAAAATTGTTACAATTTGAATTTTTTAATTTCATCATCCAAAATTTGTAATTGCATATTTCGTTTGAGTAGTTTTAACAATTTTTTTTAGTACATTTACATCCCATGTAAAAGAAAATTAATCACAATATTTAGGTACTATCTTTTTTGTGAAATCATGCATGAGGAAAAAAAAAAAAAAAGAGAAAATTATGATACATTTGCTTGATTTGATGACATCGTGTTTTAAGAATTTAAACCATGTCAAGTTCACATCTATTCCATATTTAAAAGAGTATTTTAATATTTTTCAAATTATTAAATTATAATATATTATTCAATTAAAAATTAATTATCACCATTAGTTAAAAGATGATCATGTTATAAAAGAATATATTAAGACAATATCTATGTATCATCCATAAAATAGAGAAAATATTCAAATAATTGTCTATAACCTTAAAGATATTTATATAAAAAATAACTTTTATATATATATATTATATATATATATATATATATATATATATATATATATATATATATATATATATATATATATTAGATAAAAAGAATAATACTATTTTTAAGGCGTTTAAAAAATATTTATTGTATTTTTGTAAGTTTGAAAAAAAATTATGAGGTGTATAAAAAATATTTACTTGAAAAATGTAGTAAAAAAAATTTTTAACCATTGATTTCCAATATTTTTTTTGAGAGAAAAATAATTGGTGGAAATAGTGACACTTCCTTAATTAGAAATTAATTTACATGGTCCCACCAATTAATATGTGAAAGAAATGTAAAGTGAATAAAGTTTGAGAGAGAAATGAAAGAGAAGTGGGAAGCCCATTGTTTTTTTTCATTTTTGACAATCAAGCGCATTTCAAGAAATTCTAAAAAGTAATATCATTCATCTTAATTTTTACTTTTCATTAGGTCTTGGGCTTAAATATAAAAGATATAAGGATCTTGGGCCAATTTTCAAGACTAGTTGGTTGTAAAATACAATTCTCATCATGCTTACTCCCAAGAACATGCCTTGATAAAAGTACTTTTATTGATACCACTTTCTTAAAATTGATTTCATGAACAATGAATTAGAAGTAAAATTTTGTAAAAGTGATTTAAAATTTTTTCTGAATGTGTAATTTTTTTAATTAAAAAATAAGCATTTTCTAACATTAAATAGCATTTTTAAATATATTAAAATCAAGTTATATTCTTGATTTATGTTTGGTTTTTATGTGAAAAATATGTAAAAATAAAATATAATTAAAATTAGTTAATTTTTTAAATATTTTTTAATTATTTAATCTTGACATAAAAGAGAAAAAAAATATATGTGAAATAAGTTTTAAAAAGCATATAAAAATAAATTATTGATTTTAAATTTTAAATTTATTTTTCTCACTTTTTTTTTTCTTTCCTTCGTCTTTTCTTCAAATTTTTTTTCAAGTCACTGGGTCGTTGTCATTGAAACTCATTTATTAAGTTTCCAATTTGTTTTGTAACTTTCGAAATTATTATTTTTCTGAATCAATATATACTCCTACCTTCAATCTAATTGATAAAAGAGCTTTTTTTTTTTTTTTCCTATTTAGGCACATATTATGTACGAAGAATATATCAATTTTTAGTGATCCAAAATAGATACTATGTTTGTACCGTAACATCGACTTAAGATATGTCTTTTAACTCTATATTCCTTTCCTTTATAAATAATTTTTTTTAAGTACCATATAATTCCGATAGAAATAAAACTTTTTTGTTATATGATATATCCATAATCATCTCAAAAATTTTCGAAATCAAACATAACCTTATATTTCATTTAAAATAAGTTAAAAATGTTTTGTGATATTTGAAAAAAAATTTATTTTTATTTTTTAAATGAGATGTTTTATAAATTTGTGAAAATCACATTTAAAATTTTTGAAAATTAATGTAAGCAATTATCTAAAAAAAATTTAAATATTCAAAAATGCTATCAAAATATTTTTTAATCTTCATTCATATATAAAATAGTTGTTTAACAGTGATCTTAGTAAATGCTTTTAACCTAAAAAGAGTTTTTGAAAAAAAAAAAAATAGGTATTGGACAAAATTTTAAAAATACTTTTAAAAATCTGAAAAGTTTAATAGTGATTTTAGAAAACGTTTTTTGTTTTTTTGATCCTTAGAAGATAAAAATTTGATACTATTAGAAAAAGTTAAAAGCACTTTAAAGAATCACTATGAAACATACTCTTATAGTATTGAAAAATTGCTTTAAATTGTATTTGACATTGATTTTAGAAACGCTTTTAACATTTTTTAAAGTTGAATTATATAAATTTTCAAGTGTAAAAAATAGTAAGAGTGTATTTGATAGTAATTATAGTAAGTGTTTATATTATTTTTAATACTTGAAAAATAAAAATTTCTAAGTGTTAAAAACATTTATTAAAATCACTACTAAACGTAATCTAGAAACGTTTTTTTAGAGTCATTACTAAACGAACTTTTAATGTTATATCAAGAAACACTTAATAAATAATTTTCCCCCAAACCACTATAAATAAAAATATTTTAACTAGAAATATTACAATCCAACCAATTTCTTCTTATTTTATATTTTGGGATAAACTAATAAAATTAAACCAATAATAATTTATTCTAATGCAATTCACAAAAATAAAAATTTTAGCCTGAATTATGGGCTTTTATAATATGAATAAGGAAATTCACTAGTGTGATGTTAATGTGCACGCGCTGTGGAGGAGCGTGAAAATATACACGTTCATCAGCTGCTTCTTCTCGTTGGTACCCTAAAATCTCTCCATCTCTCTCATTTCCATTTTCGCAGTGACTAAGATCAAGTATGAATTACGAAGAACGGGCACCTTTCACTATTTTCAGCAGTCTCCTCCACACCTGATCTTCTACTCATATGGACCAACTGTACGGCCTCCACTCTCCCTCCTCCTCCGATTACCACCACCCGCCTCCATTTCCGCCGGAAAATCTGATTTCTCCGTCTCACTACCCGAATTTTAATTCTCCCGCGCCTTTTCCGATCTTCGGATCCGACCAGCTGTTGTCGGCGTCGTCTTTGGTGGTCTCTGATGCAGCTTCCATGGTGGCTGAAATTCAGGGAGGAGGTTCTGGAGAGGAGGTTTCCAGTGCTATTCGAGCCAAAATCGCTACTCATCCTCTCTATCCTAAACTTCTCCATGCTTACATCGAGTGCCAGAAGGTAAAGCGACTCTTTTGGCCGCTTTCCATTTGGTTCCTTAGAAAAAGTGGCGTGCTAGAGGAGAGAGAAAAATGAAAGTATGAGTCTGACGACGATGTTTTTGTGTTGGTTTGGTTTTTGATAAGAAAAAAAAAAAAAAAAAAATCAATAACTCGTTCAACCGAGCGGAGAACTCGCGTTAGCGTCAACTGAGTGGAGATCATTTTGGTTAGAAAAATTATTTTTTCTTTGCCAACCTTTTCTCAGCAACCAAACGGAGCGTAAAGCTTTCCAAAGAAGAAAAGGGTGAAACAGTCGATTTACTGCCTCTGAGTGATCTGAACAGCTTCAGTTCAATTCTGTTATTTTTTTTCGTAATTAAAAAAATTATATATATATATATTTTTCTTCTAGAATCCACGTATAGGTTGCAGTTGGTATATAGAAGGTCGTTATCAGATTACTTACAGTTACGTTATGTACCAGTGGTTTCAGTTGGATCTGTAAAACCTGAAAACACAGCATCTTTCCGTGTTTGCGTTGTTTCCTTTACAGCTAATATGTGCTCCTGCCAATTTGTGGCATCATGTTTGCTTTTGATTTGTTCTGAAATTTTCTTCTACATGTGTTGATGGCCTGTTTTTCTTATCAACGTCGTCGTTTTAAGCTTTCGGTTTGTGTTTGATGAACTTTGAAGGATGGTTAATTTTTCAGGTCGGAGCGCCACCGGAGGTTGCGTATCTGTTGGAAGAAATCCGGAGAGGAAGCGAGCTTTGCAGAAGAAACGCCGTTTCCACTTGCTTGGGTGCGGATCCCGAGCTGGATGAGTTCATGGTCGTTGCTTCCTCTTTCATTTTCGAAGTTTCGAGATTGTCTGATTCATTTTGATAAATGGTTTATTTTCCCTTACTTTCTCTCTCTTTCTAGGAAACCTACTGCGATATACTGGTGAAATATAAATCGGATCTCGCCAGGCCTTTCGATGAAGCCACCGCGTTTCTGAACAACATAGAGACGCAGCTCAATACTCTCTGCAATGGTGCTTCCAGAAGCTACGTTTCCGGTCTCTCTCTCAACCACTCATCTTCATCACAGTTTTTTATTTTCCATTTTCTTTTTGGTATTTATTTTAGTGATTCTTGTGCTTGTGTGATTTCTTGCATTAAATTTTTACCTCTGAAGTAGGTCTTACATGATCGCATATAAAAAGCATGATCTATTGGCGCACGTTAAGGTCAAACCAGCGCACGTTAGCAGGGAAAAAACTCACATGAAGAATAGTTGTTGCTTTCATAGGTCAAGTTCTCTGATTGGTTCTGAACTAAACCTGCACCTTCAAAAACCATCGATTCACCTGTTTTCAGATATGGTATTCACATACAAACCAGGAACGCCCTGGCTTTAAAATGAAAGAGACCCTAATATTGCAAAGGACAGTGTGATTACTTCAGTACCAGAAGAGAACAAGTGGGAATGTTTTATTTATTTATGGGAAGAAATGTTTGTGGACTTCTATCTCATCTTCTTGCCGTTGCTTTTGTTTCTACAAGGAATAGTAAACGTTTTATAATAATCAATACTAAACCTCCAAGTCATATAACCTGGTACAGCGTCTCTGCAGTATTAGGGTACTGAAGCTTTTCTTTACTTTCTCAGTTCTTGGTTGTTTCCAGTCATATTTGCCCTTTTATGTCAGGAAAAGTTTGGGACTAGAGAGAAAACTCTTATCACATTTCCAGTGATTTGGACGTTTCAGAGCTTCAGTCATGGCACGACCAATAGTATCTTTACAATGTGAGCACCACAGTGCGGTTTTCAAAAACCTGTGATTTTTTTTCTTTTTTTTTTTTTTTTCTGGTAGGTTTTTCCAAAATGAAATTGGAATAGAAGCTTTTTAAATGAATAGATTTGATGGGGGCCACTGGATGCTATTAGCTCAAGTGAAGGTTTTATCACATATTTCATTCGATGGACTCTCATCTTTTAAGCTGCTATAAGGAATAAAAATAAAAAAATTGAAATAAAAGTCTGCTATTCTTGATCCTGACTTAATAGGATATTACATTCTTGAAATTGTCTTCTGGCTTGTAATCTACATGATAATATGTTGGTTGTTGGTCCCTGAGAAGATTATCATTAGAAAAATGAAAAGCCTTGTTTGATGGGAGTGTTCTTGCTGCTTCAAAAGTTAAGTTTTGAGAGGTAGCTTAGGGATTGTAGCTTCAGTTCTTAAATAGGCTTCATCAATATTTTGAGCAAGCAACAGTTGATGGTTAAATCCTAGTTCTAGAATGTTTGTAGAAAGTCATGGGTCTTGAAAGGTTCATTATCAAGTTGAGTTTTACCTTGGCGTAATTCTTTGGGAACTTAAGCTTTTAATATTATGATCATATTTCCAATGCATGCATTGCATTTTCTAATTCCCAGTGACATCTGGGAACTTATTTTCTTGGATTTGTTTGGGAATGTTAACTTAATACATTTTTATTTTCTATTTTATCATTGGATGTTCCTCTTAAATGTTCATTTACATGGTTAAGAACATACTGGATTGGTTTTCATTTTATATATATTAGTGATATGTAATTGTGGAATTCATTTGCCTTAAGGGATGTGCTTTTGTAGTTTAATGATCCTTTATGAAGAAACACAAAAAAGAGTTGTTCAATGTGGCATGGAAAATTCTGTAGAGAAATTGGTGTACGTGGGGATTTTAAATTAATAAACAGATGAAGTTGTAGGCTTGACTAGTCACTTTGTATATTTTAATGCATTAAATACTTTTTCATTTTATGGTGCAAACTGCACAAAGAAAAAAATATTCATCCTTAATGCTGCTGGTTGCTCTTAACCAACTTGGTATAAGGGATTAGATTATTTTATGGCAATAATTGCAATGCTCTGCAATGATGCATGTCTGGTTTGGGTGGCTGCAAAAAATTCTCTAGTTTCAATAGAGCGCTAGTTATTGTGCATGCAGTGGGTGGGAGAGAAAAAATATACTTTGTGAAAGGTCTTAGGGCTGGATTAATTCTGCCAGCCAAACAGGGATAAAGGAAAGTGTGAAAAATGTTCCTTTGTCCAGAAAAAGATATTGGAAATTGTTGCATACAGTGAAAAACAAAAATTAAAAAATGAACTGAAAGCAAGTCCCTTTTATCCTTCATCCTCATCTTCAAGGACAATAGATTCCTCAATAGATTTCATAATGAACATGTGATATTGTAGCAGAGGCAAGTACCAAGAATTAGGTTTCCAAGATATTGTGTTTGCTTGTGCTGGTGTGCTGATTTCTTTCTCGATGTCCAGTTTGGTCCCTTTAATTGCTGTTGGTCTACTATATACTTTTAAGGTTATGTGTACAATAAAATAAGTTGAATCCTTAGGCTTTTGTACGAAGTACAGATGGATTTGTTACAAAAATTGTTACTTTATCAATAAATTTTATGGTCAAGGCCTCTGGATTACAGATATAGCATGGGCTTGAGCTATTTTAAGAGTCACTTTGAAAGAAAGCTGCTTTTCTGTGTGCTGTTTCTGGTTGCACGTTGTGGTCTGTGGAAGTTATGTAACTGGTATGGAAAAAACAGTCTCAGATGTGAGAAGATAATTATAATTAAAAACCTGGTTAGTGACACATTAAAGTAGAAGTTTGATTACTTTAATAAAAGTACGTCAAGTGAAGACATTAATCAGTTTAGTTGTTGTCATATGATTAGAGATGAGTCTTCAGTTTTCCCTCCAAAACTAAACAACAAAGATAAAATACAGAAAGAGCTTTTTTGTGTTCCATCTGTTAGTTTTTGTAGGGTCTTGTCCCTTTTAATTAATTAATTAGATGCTTTGAACTCTCATTGTGGCAATAGGGTACTGTAGATGCACCACCAAAAACAAAACTTTCTTTGGGTTGGCTACTGGAATATCTACAATTGTTTAGTTGGTGTTTCGTTTAAGTACTTTGTTTTTTTTTTACTTTGATTATCTGCTTGTCCAGATTAATGTTCAGCTGCTATTTGAGACCGTTTCTTTGTTATTGTGTTACCCCCGTTTGTTTGCTGAAGGAGGCATATGTACCACGTATTAGTAGTTCTGTTGATCACCATTTTTATTGCTCTGGCACCTGAATGTGAACATGAAGTAATTTGTTTAATTCAATGTGATAGAATCCATATATTACTGATGCATATCATCACCATGTGAGGTGTGTAAATGTTTAAACATTTTCTGCAATATATTTCACAGAATTGAGGATGGCCTTGATGGTACTATGAATATAGGCTTTGATAGTTTTACATATTTCATGTTTTTTCCATCAATTGATATACTTTAGATCTGGGTCCATGAGATGACATGTTATGGTATGTTTTCCTACTCTTCTGAAGATATATAAGCCTGGATAATGTTTTTGTGTCTATTCCTTTTACACAATCATCTAAGCTTGGTATGTAATCCAATAATAGAATAAAGTATAATTTGAATATTTGTCCCATTATTGGGCTTGCATTTCATTATTGAGTGGTTGCTGGGGTGTAATTTGGTTTTAAGTGAGGTCTGTCATATCAGAAGTAGAGATTTCCAAACTAGTTGGCATCTTCTATAGAGTGCTTAAGTCCATTGTACCAAATCTTGTGCCTGGATAAATTGAAGAATTTAGGACAACATGGACCTTGATAACTGAGAGTGCAGCATTTCCATCAGAAATAACGGTTTTTCAAGCTCTCTCTGCTGTCTAAGTTTGAAACCTCCCCCACGTGTATGCATGTGAGAGAGGTAATGCATTAGAACAAGAATGAATTTTACCTGTCAGCTTGTTAGATCCTTATCCACCAAATGGCTTTAGCATCCACTACAGGAGGTGTATATTTAATATTTATGTTCTTATGTAGTTGTATCTGCTGGCCGCACAGGTTTCTTTATCCTGTTTACCTTAATTCCTATAGATCTGAATGCAGTAAGAACATTATAGTCATTTTCTCAGAATACGATTTTGTGCTAGAGGAAGCATACTTCTCAATCTCAAGTTGGAGAGTACATATGTATTTATGTATTAATTGACATCATAATATTGAGAATTGCTTTAATTTGTCTGTCCTGGTAATGAACTCACTACTTTGTAAGGTATTTTGACACAGTGGTTGAGTCTTGTTGCAGTTTTTTAAACATCGGAATCTGCCTTTTTTCTTTTCCAAATTTTGACAAACATTTGTAAAGGGTACAGGATTTTCTTTGGGCTGTTCGCGTGCACTTTTTTAACCTTTTTTCCCCTCTTTTTGATTCTGGGATGGAGAAGAACCTCCTTACACAGGTTTTAGATTTAGGACTTGAACATGCCAAAACACTAATCAGCTGAACAGGAGCTTGTAGGCCAATTTTTAATTTCAAGTCTCACATTTATTATATCTGTTATTTCCTGGATTGTTCTTTGTCAACTTGCATGGCCTTTCCTATTCCATGACAATCTCCTTGTCTTACAATGAAACGCTCGCCTGAGTGTGCATGCACATGAAAACTCTGTTTAACGTCACAAACTCTATTTAACTTCAATCTCTATCTACTATATGTAATTTTTCATCCTTGTCATGATTAGCAGTATACTTTTCCATCCAAGGTTTCTTTTCCGGTTAGTGTGAGATCTGAAGTTTCAACCAAAGATCCAGGAAGAAAAAAAGAAAAGAAAAAAAGAAACATATCTTTTTGAAAATTCCTCACTTGCATCATGCATGTATGTCCTTCTTGCATGACTGTCCTTTTCACTATGATTTCCAGCCAAGTACTTAAATTACTGAAAAAAAAAAGATTCCATTGTTGATTTTCTGTGAGTATTTGCCTTGATTTTCTTTTTCATAAAGATGTTTTTCATTGAGGTAGGCCCTGAGATTTAACATAATTTCCTATTCTTGCTGTCCAACTTCCCTAGGTTGCAATGTAACTTTTATGACGAAATCAATGCAACTCCTGCCTTGGATTGGGTGGGGTAGTTGTAAATATTCTGAGGCTGCATTGAACAGTGTCTTCCATTTGATTCCAAGGTCTCAATTGATAGACTACATATATGATCAGTATGGATGACTACATGTAGAGTACAATAGTACATATATAATCAGTATGGATGATTACACTGATAGCCCTGTCGTCAAATTTAATGATATCTGCGCTCTATGCCCTGTTAAGCTAGCTATTAGGTTGACAACCATAGTAGGAGCTTGGACCAAACAGCTGTGAGTGTTGGAGTCGCAAATGGCAATTTCCGACCTTCACCTGCTTTGTTCTTGACTAAGCGCAGGATTAGCAGTAAGCTGTGGCACCAATTATTTGAGAAGAACCTTACAGGATATAGATATCATACCCAATTTTATGAAGGAGATGAGAAACCCACTCAAGATTAGACGCAGCAGTATAACTTTATATTTAGGCTCAGTACAACGCTTTTTGATTGAACAAGAAATAGAGTAACACAGAAAAACTCAATTAGGCATTATGTAGTTCCGTGTATGTTCATGGACATCTAGTTGAATCTGCATCTGCCCAACAAGATAAAGGGAACAAAATTGAGGAAAGCACAAGCTACAATGTAGGGGCTTTTTTAGATCACGAGAAAGGCACCATGGCTTGTATATATTGAATGTAGTCACTGAGAAAAGTGCCTTTGTAGAGTCAAAAGTTTCAGCATATAGGAACTAGCTAGACTATAACAAAGTTTGCAATCTAGCATTTCTATAGGTGATAGGTAGAGAGACAAAAGGTCGAAGTAGGTTCGGTTTCATGGAAATAATGCATTGGACCAAGAGTCTCCATGGCAAGGTGAAAGTAGAGGAAGAGTGATGATCACCTATCACTTGGTAGTCTTCAATTGCGAAGTAGAGGAAGTTTGCCTTTAACTGTAGTTATCGTGGAACCTTATTATTTTGTAACTGCTGGCAGTTCCCAGTTATTATGATCACTGATTGAATTGCAGGCAATGTGTCCGCTATCATTCCTTTGTGCTTCATTTCTAGCTTAAGATATCCTGTGCATGGGCTTCTCATATTTCATCCATATCTTCTTCCAATTCTTTTACTTTGAGAATCCATTTTTAGCTTCTTTTAACCCTTGCAACTGTTAACAGGGCATCCTGGGGACGTAATAAACCTAGAAAGGGCATTAGGGCCAAAACCAATTAGAGCGGAAGGAAACCACATGGACCCCCCGCGGTTGCCGCTGAGAGCCAGCTTTTTTAAGCACCAGACATAGATGCCCATTTTTCCACCGCAACCGCTGTAATATGATCGGTTCTGGAACGTTTATTTATTGTGAGCGGTGCCCATTGGAGTCTCTCTCCTCACCCTACTCCCTAGGCATGTTCTTTTGTTAGTGACTAGACTTATGTGAGTGGACTTAAACCCACATCACATGAAATGACCTCACCTGTGTGCTGTTCCATCTGTATGGTACTTTTATCTTGTGGGGAAAATGTTACCAAGGGTTGTAAATGGATCCTATGGCACCCAATTCCTTTATTTTAGTGTGGAATTTTTTCCACGCAATGATGAGAGGATTAAAAATTTGTCTATGTTCTGCTGGATCGCATTAAACGGCACCGTTTCATCCTGCCAGCCTTGGCAAAATCTTTTCCATTCCCCAACGTTTTGGGTGGAGAGACGTGCGAGGTACTGAGCTCACTGTTGAGGGTGTTGCGTGAAAAAGCCACGAGTCATCGGAAGTTGGAGCGGATGTGACGTGGAGCAGAGATGCGTGCGTGCCTTGCGGGTTACCTGATCCTCCTCTGCCATATTTTGATGTTGACTCGGCGGTACTCATAACAAAGCCAACACCACCAGTCGTCCACCACCACCGCCACTGGATGGGAAGCGACATAACGAACCCTTCAGAATCTTTTTTTGCCTCTGGGTAATATTGGGCCTACACCTCCTGTCAATGGGCGCTTCTACTCTGTTCCTCACTCTATATTTATTAATTATATATATATTTGCTAAGTGGGACACCCATTCCACCCCTTTTCTTTGATACATCACATCCAAGCGCCCATGGATTGGCGGACACTGTTTGTTGGTTTGGTCTTTGATCACTGTTTACCAAAAGGTTAGTAGGGTTTGGTTTGGATTTTCCTCTCCCTATTTGCTAATAGTCACCCAGTGGATTCCATTGTACAATAAAATTCTGACACGAAATATAAGCTTCAGTTGATAATCATGATTTTTTTTCTTACTTTTGAATTTATGGATGAAGTTTGAAATGCCAAAATTCAAGCTTTTAGAAATTAGAAATACTTTAATTTTATGTATTTATATATTTTTTTTTCATTTATACTGGATTTATTCTTCACTTTCAAATTCAGAATTAATTGTAAAAAAAAAAAAATTCACTTCTTGGACCCCATTTTACACTTAAAGAATTATTAATATTGTAGATTATGTAATTCATTATTGTTATTTTTTAGTAATTCTTATGAAAGTCTAAGTTTTGTGTTGGGTCCATATCTGAGCATACACCACAAGATTAGAAAAATTAGCTTACCTATGTGCCAACAAACTTGAGGAGCACAAAGTCTATTGCATACTAGGGGTGGAGCTGCCTAGCACATCCGAGCACTTAGGTGAGACTTTGACAACACTTGTAGCAAGCTAGCATTCAATGTTGATGGTGCTGATGCTTGATCTATATTGTAGGAACATCTTATAGCAAGTTAGGCTTTAGAAACACTTATTGGCGCTGAAATCCATTATAAAATAGTGCTTATTATTTGGGTTTCAGTTTTGAAAGAAAGGCTCTCATTTACTGTTTTCATTCTAGAAATCTTAGCATGGAGTTGCCTAAGATATTTAAATGGGATAACCATAGTTATCTGTGTCAAGTTTTTCTTATTGTTGGAATACAGTACTATTGGAGTGGGTGGTAGGTTTGATTGGCGAATTGAGGTTATGCAATGCTACTTTTTTTGGTCCCTTATACCTGTCAAATGGAGTGAGTAAACCTGTTCTGGTTTTTGTTGATATTTGTCACACAAAGTGGTTTTCACAATTAACCTTATGGCATATGATATGTACGGCATCTTAACAATGTCTGATATATTGCCTGTATGTAGACCAGCATACGCCAAATCTGTTACTTGTTTGACCCTTGATGATGCATGCATGATTTTGTTTGATGTTTAGATGTGTTTATTGTATTGAATCTGGAAGAGTTGAAATCAAATTCTTAGGGATTAAGTTCTTTGCATGCTTATTTCCACTGTCTTGCCAGACGAAGCAGCTGGGTCATCAGAGGAGGACTTAAGTGGAGGAGAGGTGGAGGTACAAGAATGTCTTCAAACTACTGAAAATCAGGAGCTTAAGGATAAGCTATTGCGTAAATATAGTGGCTATATCAGTACCCTGAAGCATGAATTTTCGAAGACAAAGAAGAAGGGAAAGCTACCAAAGGAAGCAAGACAAGCCCTTCTTGATTGGTGGAATATTCACTACAAATGGCCATATCCAACGGTAAAAATTTGGTTGAAGCATTTTCCTTAACCTTAGCAAAGTCATAGAGTACTGGATATCCTAAGCATCAAACTTATATCAATTTGGGACATAAAGAATTGAAGTTTAGCTACTGCTGTTGCCCTTTCTCATTTGCATGTTCTTCAGAGTTACTTTAAGCCCTTGTAACAAATTCACTTGTAGGCCAGGGGAATTTTTACGTTAGTACGAGTTTCTGAACCTTTATTTAAGTAATGGGCAACAGAAGCTCAAGTGTCATCAGCAGTTACTGCAATGTCTTTTACTAATTTATTTCACACTCTTACAAGTGTCTGGTTGGGCATCTTCCATCTAACGTAAAAAAAAGTAGTTCAATTTAAAGTTTAGGGTTTAGGGTTTAGCGTATAATATTCCGACCGTTCATAATGTTATTAATATCTTACTTCTCTTTGCTTAAATGTGCAGGAGGAAGACAAGATCGCACTGGCTGAATCAACAGGCCTGGACCAGAAGCAGATAAACAACTGGTTCATAAACCAACGTAAACGGCACTGGAAGCCATCGGAGAACATGCAATTTGCTGTTATGGACAGTATTTATGGACCATTTTTCATGAATGAGTGATGCAGTGGCAGCCCTCTCTCTTCTCTCTCTCCCGTAGTTCCGGTGTATATTCTTCAATTTGGTCTTTAATTTGCTGATACCAAATGAAATGTTTACCCACCTTATTTTTCTGACAATGTCCTAATTTATTTCGTAAGTTCTAGTTGCTGGCATATTTTATGGTAGGGATGAAACTAATGGGCTCCCACTGCTAAACTTAGAGCTGAAAATATTGGTTTTGTGTAGCAGAAGTGAAGTTTGGGCTCTTTCAAATGTTTAGTTGAGCGGTACCAGATGCTCTTGGAGGGACACTCTTTACCCATTTTCCCAACCATGAAGAGTTCATCAAGTTCTTGGGAAGAAGTTCCAAGTTCATCGTCAATCGGTTGTCGAGACAGAGAATGACAGAAATTTGGAAGGAAGAGTAAATTTCAAGTTTTAATTCAATCAAATGATCAAAGATCAAAAGATGCAGGATGTCTATTTCAACTAACAATCACCTATTTACACTATTAACATATCCATGTGGCAAGATCTTACAATGCCACATCATCAATCCAACTAAATATTAATGGTAAAACCTATGTAAAATAACCACGAAATCAAAATCATAGAACAAAACTAAAATAAGAGTTTTTATAACACTATCAAATTTGGAAGTCTAGTGTTGAAATGCATTTTGACACTTTCATTGTAATTTTGATATAGGTTTAGTAGTAATGGAAAGTGTTGGTATCAAGATATTTAGATACCAGTATTGAAGTACTAAAACATTTATTTACCATAATTGAGGTATCGAAATTTTACACCTTGTATCAAATCGCTCTAATTCAATTACTGGACTATTATTATGATTCTATATAGTCTTACTTGTGCCAAATTGAATCTAACACCACATCTTCTATTATAATATAATCTTTATTCTTGTCAAAATCTTTCTTTGATACTTCTTTCTCCTTTCTTAATCCTTCTTTCACTTGTCTAATCCTTTATAATGTGTTGTCAACTCTTATTTTGCTACATAAGACACTCAAAAGTCTCATTAATAACCAAAATATGACTTTAGCAACAACACCTAAATGAACTAATTTGTGCTCACTTTTATTCCAAAAGGACATGTTTTATTAATAGAGAATCACATGTTTTGAGTATAAATAAGATAAGCAAATAATAATCTTAAATGATGGTGCAAGTGTAGAGGTATGCTTTTTACAATTTTTTTTGTTTAAATAAGAAGAAGGTGTTATGAAGGGTCTCGAAGTTGCAAGGTCAGATAGATTACAATTGTCTCACAACATACTTCTAGACATCTTTAGAATGTTTGAAACTATGCTTATATATTATAAGTGTCAAGAATTGTACCTCTAGACACTCTAATATATATATATATTTGGAAGTATAGTTCCAAATGCTTTTAAGGACCTTTAGAATTATACTATTAAACACTCTTAAGGACGTATGACACTATACATTCAAACAATCTTTCTTTTTTTTCTTTTTAAATCTAAAAGAAAATTATTTTTTAAAAATTTTTTTCATGTAGGATTATGCATTTATACTAGAAGTCTTGGTGATGATTGACTACACAATTGTCTTTACAACGAAGATAATCCATAGTAGTAAGAAAAACATTGATTGAATGAGTATGAGAGATTGATAAAAGGAATGAAATGATAATTATAATTGATAAAAGAGATATAGGGGGACTTTGTGGACAAAAAGTTTAGAATTACTTTTATCAGTGAAAGAAGTGAAGTATATAGAGGTTCAATGAAAGCTAATATGGAATACGAGAGTAAAAAGAAAGGGGAAGGAATATTAAGAACAATGTGAGTGTCCATTAACTCTTAAGGGTGGGAAGTTGCACCCTTAAATGTGAAAGACATAAATAATCACACTACAACATAATATCTTCAAGGGCATTCTTTTGCTGATCATTTAAGTCAAGAATAAATGAGCATCTTAATTGAAATATCAAAAAGTAACAATAAGCTAAAAGAGATATTGAGTAGTTTGAAGCAAAGAGAGAAGTTCAGTTATAACACGTTAAGGATAATATACAATGCAAAGCATAAACATAAAATAAATGAATATGATGGGAGGTCATAAATGTAACAATCGATGCATAAATTAATAGAGTTGTATTACATTGAAGGACATAAAGGGGATGAATAAAATGAATGTATTAGAAACTTGATGTTTGCATACCCAACATTCTTCCCCTTTGTTTAATGCCATTATATATATACCTAGAAGAGGATTATATCAAATTAGTTTTGTTAATAACAATCATTTTGTGGAGACAATGTCAACAATATTAATATACTTTTTTTACAATACCCTATGCTAATTTGATGAACTAATTTCTTACATTATGAAATGTTTTGTAAGTTTTGATGCGACCTATAGCTCTAATGCCACCTATTGTGAGTAGTTGGTATAAGAGTTATTATTATTGTGTTGAGGGTTGGGCGATCCTATATGTATCTCCTACTGGGATGTTCCATGGTCTAATTTCTAATAATATTATCACATAAGAAACCGTTGATTTGAATGATGATATTGTATCATTGATGCTTGCTAATAATGTTATCACATAAGATACTATACTTAAATGATGATGTATAATATTATATTATTAATGTCGTATGATGATTTAGATGTCTATGTCAATTTAATTATTGGTGGTCATGGTCATGATACATACACCTTCAAAGGTTTGAAATATAAAATGTATGAAGTCATTTGGTATTATACCTTTAGACATTCTTAACGGTGTCTAGATTGTACTTTAGACATTCTTCAAGGTATTTGACATTGTACCTTTGGACCTCCTTAAGGGTGTCTGAGGCTATACATCCTTAAGGATGTCCGACACTCTACATCCAAGAAGATGATGCCTCCATGGTAAAAGCTCTATAGAAATTAAATTGTCTTTTTTAATTTTATTTTTGAAATGAGAAAAAAATTGGCATATGGTTTTATTCCTTATAATAGTTTGAACACTTTTAAATTAAAATAGATGTTTGGAAAAAAAAAATATTAGGCTTTTTGTAATTTGTAAAGATCCGAAACTATTTAGAAACAAGTTTTTGTTATTTTTCTTGATTGTGACAATGTTTTACAAAACACCACTGCTCAATGTTTCATTTCAACTAACATTTCAAATACTAATTATGTTCAACTAGTTTATTATTTTTATTTTCAAAACCAAAATAGTTTTGAAAAAAAAAATAATTTTCCTCCTAATTTCTAATCTTTCTTTTCATTTTATTTTTTTATTTACTTAACCAATGGATCAAGTCATGCCTTGCATAATGCATAACACTAACTATGAGGCAGGTACGCGCGCCCTTTTAACAGAAATTCAAATTTTAAACGTTCCTGCCCTCACTTGCATTTCAAATACTAACAGCTAGCTCTTAGATAACTTTTGTTTAGTTCTCTCTGAGACTGTTGGTTAGTAAGCCTTCTCCTATTGTTCTCTTCTTCTTCTTCAGGTTTGCTTCCTCTTCTTTAATTTGATTTGTTTGTCGACGTTCATAATCTGTAACACCTATAACGATGATCAGACATCCTAGTGCTGGTGGAATTTCAAACTTCTTATGAGGTTGTTCTCTTTATATTTTGGGTTTTTGCTTGAGGGTTTTGATCCATATCGAAGATGGGTTGGTGAATTTATTGGTATTTTGAATTGAGAATTGGAGATTTAAAGATTCTGATAGATATTGGTTTTGGATTAAAGTTTTTAAGGGTTTGTTGACTGTCCATGGTCGCTTTCTTAGGGTTTGGTATTGAGGATTGAAGATTGTGTAGGGGTTCCATCGCTCTTGGTATTAAGGTGTGAAATTGAGAATTGGAAGAAGATTCCAGATTGATATTGAACACTGGGTTGTTTGATTTGTATGGTTGATTTATGATTATCCATGGTGGATTTCTTAGAGCTCTGTCTTAAGATTTGTAGGATTTTGATGGATGTTTGTGGTGGATTTCTGAGGGTTTTAAGTTGAGGATCAGAGATTCAAGGGTTTTCTTGATATTGATATTAGGTTTTTGAAAGTTGGTGCAGCAAACTTGTTCGTTCTAAGTATTTGTGGTATACCCATGGACGTTAAGCCAATAAGATTGGCTAGAAACAAAAATGAAAGGGGAAGACATGTGAACAACATAGTTTGTTCCTATGTAGCAGAAACCCCTATAGGTTCCTGCACCAAGAATTACCTCGAAAACACCTGCTATCAAATTTCAAATCACTTCAACAACTCAGAAATGTTCACTAGGTTCAAATCAATCCTATAGAAACAGCAGGGACAGAAGTCTTGACTCTAACCAGAAGGGTGAATCAGACTCAACTAATCTAAAGTGTTCATCAAGTCCAACAAGTGCAGGAGGTAGCTCTAGAAATGGAATTACACAGAAAGAAATTTGAGAAAGGGTTTGCTAGTATTGGCTATATGGAAATTGTGTGGAGGCAGATAAGTGCCAGTATCTCCTCCATTCATTGTTTTAGGGGTTATGGGGTTTTCAAGTTGGCAGAGCTCAATGGGCACATAAAGGTACTTGGTGCAGTAACTAAGATTGTGACATTTGTTAACTGGTTAAATTGGACAACATCTTATCCACGAGACTTTTGTTGTCAGGCCATCTATGGAATTGCACTTCCTTCTGGCTCAGAGAAGCTCTATCCTGCCAGTGAATGCCATAGTGGTCACTATGATGGTGTGGTCAATCTTGGAAGGGAAATTGGGTCTTTAATTAATGCAGATCCTTGGTTATTGGCTGGAATAAAAATTGTTGTTAAAGTAAGCTTTAAACACAACCTGTTAAAGTTGTTTGTACACTTCAGTTTGATTATAATTTGATCGTATCTATTCTGGTACTGTTTCAGGCATGGAATATTCAGTCTTGTGCTGATCTCTCTCTTGATAGACCAGTTGGACAAATTCGTGCTATGGTGGTGGACAATGATATGCTCTTTGCAGGGGCATAGGTAAATTTGTTGATGACTCCTAATACCTAGTGTAACTTTTTCTGTCCTACTCTTCGGAATGGTAATTATTTGGTACATTATCTGACCCCTTGAAATGACTAACAAAGTCCATCTTCCCATACTGCTTTTCAGCTTGAAAAAGGCAGTGTGAAGAACTTGCACATTTGAGTCCAACCCTTCCTTTTTTTTTTTTTTTTCTTTTTTACTTTTTCACTATTTCAAAATATTAGGGTCACACTACAAAGTTATTTCTTATTTTTATTTATTTATTTTTATTGGCATTGCATAATGGCACTATATATGCATGGAAACCCAATAAGGAAACCAATGGCTTTTGAGCTGGCTACGACATTGATAGGCCACAATCATGCTGTGGTTTCACTCACAATAGATGGTAGGAGGCTTTATTCTTGGTTCCACGGAGAATACAATAAGAGTAGATTTAATTAAGCTCTTTTATGTGCCATCATGTCGTTTTTCTATGCAAAGTGGTTTGGAAATATGTCAACTCGAGTTTTAGATGGAGGGAAGCTTGTGGTAAGAATAGGTTTCGTTCTAATGCCCAAAAATAATATTTCAAAGTTTTTGTAAGTTGCCCATTACTTGTGTGGATAAGTCTTATGTTATAAAGTACGTAACTTTGATCATAGGGATCAATATTTAGTCGCATAGCTTCATAATAATTTTGTAAAGCTTTTAGATAATTTCCTTTCGATTGAACTGACATTCATTATGATTGTCATTTGATTCAATAAATCTTCGTTGCATAGCTTCATAATAATTTTGTAATGCTTCTGCATAATTTCCTTTGGATTGAACTAACATTCGTTAGGATCATCATTTGATTCAATAAATCTTCGTTCTAAAATCGTATGTGAGATTTTCATCTTATACGACTCTTCCATTATGTGCATGATAAGAATAATACATGTTTGTTTTATCATTTCCTGTAATGTGAAAATTGCAAAATAGTCAAATTTGTTGAAAAGTGTCTCAAATTCTCAATTAGTAAAAATTCATTTTTGTAAAGAATATTGTATGAAATATTTCTTGATATATTATTGTAATATTAGAATTCCTTATAAAATAAGGAAGGTTGTTGATAATATTTCTATAAATATTATAGGTCAGTAGGGAAAAAGTGTGAGATGGAGATGAGTTTGTAGAGACTATATGAGGTGGACAGAAATGTGAGGAAGAACGGTAGATATCCAGTGGAGCAAGGGGGCTTCTGATTTAGGGAATGAATATAAGGAGTGGAGAAATATGGGATGCTCATGGTTCAGGGAATGGATACAAGGAGTGATGAAATATGAGATGTTTCGAGAACCCAATAGTTGTATTTAATTTTCTTATCTATAATATTCTTTATGGTATAGTGAAAAAAATTCTGTCTCATTCATGAATGAAAGAATTATTACTCGAATCATGTTAAAACCTCGTGTACCATGTATGTGATTGTTTTTTTTTTTTTGATAGGCAAATAAGAGGTTGTATTAGAAAAGCCTAGAAGAGGCGAAAAGAGTACACACGAAGTATACAAGCAATGCCCAAGAAGCTAGGCTAAAAGAAAGAAAAACCTTTCTCCTATCTAGACAAAAGTCACTCTATAAAATCAATCAAAGACAAAGAATGATCCTCTAAATACACCCTACCCCAATTCACAAAAGTGTACAAAAAAGAAAGTTTTAAAGCTTGGTCAGAACGTTTAGTGTCATTGAACACTCTATCATTTCTTTCCTTCCATCAAGTCCACATTAAACAAAGAGGGGCAGCCCTCCAAGCCTTTTTCTTTCTCTTACTCACAAAAACACCATGCCAAGCTATCAAATTCCTTTTGATTGAGGAATGTAGGACCCACTGCACATCAAAAAGAGAGAAAAGCAAGCTCCATAGCATTGTAGCCTTCTTACAAAAAAGGATCAAGTGGTCACTAGTTTTCTCTTCCACTTTACACAAGTAACACCTATTTGGCATATTCCAACCCCTTCTTTTGAGCTGATCAATGGTCAAAATTCTGTTCCAAGACGCTTCCCAAGCAAAAAAGCTTACCCTTATGGGAGCCCAAGATCTCCAAATAATGCTCCAAGGAAAAGGTTCACTAGAGCATGTGTGAGGGAATAGTAGAGAGAACTAACAGAAAATGAGCCATTCTTGCTATTCTTCCAACTCAAGACATCCTCTACATCACTATGCAAAACCAAAGGATGGAGTTTTCGAAGCAAGCCCTCCACCTCTTCCATTTCCCAATCATTAAAGTGTCTTGAAAACAAAGGATTCCAACTTCTTGCCTCTCTACCATCCTCCCAAGCATTGCTCACCCATTGATCCTTGTTAACTGCTAATCTAAATAACTTAGGGAAAACATCTTTCAAAGCTTGGTCCTCATACCACAAATCCTTCCAAAATTTGACATTCCTCTCATTCCCTACAACAAGGCAGGATCTAGAGCGAATGTTTTCCCAATATTTTCTATTGGCTTTCCACACTCCCACACCATAAGCTCCCCTCACTTCTCTCGAACACCAACCTCCATCCTCCATCCTCCATCCCATATTTGTCCATGATGACTTGTTTCCACAAAGAATTCCTCTTTACAGCAAATTTTCAGCTTCATTTCCCAAGCAAAGCTTTATTTAGGGCCACAAGATTGCGAATACCTAAGCCTCCTTGTCTCATATCAGCACAAACCGCACTCCAATTCACCAAGTGCGTCTTTTTCTCTAAAACACCACCGCTCCATGGGAAGTCTCTTTGGATCTTTACAAGTCTTGTACACACCTTTAGCGGAATGACAAAGAGAGAGATTAAGTAAATTGGGAGACTTGAAAGAGTGTTAATATCAAGGTAAGCCTCTCCCATTTGGAAAGATATTGTCTCTTCCACAAGGACAATTGCTTTCTGAATCTCTCTTCCACTAGGTCCCACACCCTTGAAGATTTGAAAGGAGCTCCCAAGGGAAGACCCAAATAAGAAGAAGGGAACTTCCCAATCCTACACCCTAAAACCGAGACGATATTCTCCAAAGAATCAACCTTTCCTATAGGGATAACCTCACTTTTATCCCTGTTCACTTTTAACTTAGAAATCGCCTCAAACCATAAGAACACCCAACTCAAGTAACGCAGTTGCACACTATTGGCCTTGCAGAATAAAAGAGTATTGTCAGCAAATAGAAGATGGAGCAGATCCCTTCCTACTCCATTACTGTTTCCCACCTCAAACCCCTCAGTGTAACTCCCACTTCTGGCTCTGAAGAGAAGCTGGTTAGGAATTTCCATGACTAATAAGAAGAGATAAGGGGATAATAGATCACCTTGTCTCAAACCCCTAGTGCTGCAAAAAAAAGTCTGAAGGGGTTCTATTAATTAAAATAGAGAAATTAGCTGTGGATATGTACCATCTGATCCAATTAATCCACTTATGCCCAAACCCCATCTTGGACATAACTGATAGAAGACAATCCCAATTGACATGATCAAAAACCTTCTCAATGTCCAATTTTAGAAGGAGTCCAGACATGTTATCCTTCAACTTGGAGTCTACAACCTCATTTGCAATGAGTGCGACATCCAAAATCTGCCTATTCTGAATGAAGACATGTTGGTACTCTGAAACGACTTCCCCAACAACTAGTTTCAGCCTATTAGCCAAGACTTTAGCGAGTAATTTGTAAAGGCTCCCAACCAAACTTATTGGTCTGAAATCTTTCAACTCTTCCGTACCCCCCTTTTTTGGGATTAAAACGAGAAAAATGGAGTTTAGACTCATCTGAAAAGTGCCAAGGTGGAAAAAATCACCAAAAAATGCCATAATCTCAACTTTGGTAAAATCCCAGGAAAATTGCCAAAATGCCGTGGTCAAGTCATCCGGACCAGTCGCTTTATCTCCAAAGAGGCTGCAAAGGGCTTCAAACACTTCTTTCTCTGAAAAAGACTCCTCTAAGATTCTGGCCCTTTCTATCCCAAAACACGAAATTGTAAATCCCCCATTCTCGATCTCCAATCCTCAGTTTCCGATTACAAAGTCCTATAAGCCCTACACACACCCAGTCTTAATATCTTCTTCACTAGTAAAAGAGTCCCCATTAATATTCACCTCGGATAAGAAGTTCTTTCTCGCCCTGACGTTGGCCATCTTATGAAAGAATTTGATATTCTTATCACCCTCCTTTAGCCAAGTTTCCTTAGATTTTTGCCTCTAGAAAGTTTTTTTTCCATTAAAATGCAATTCTTGTAGTTCTCCAAATCCCCCATTCGAGCCTTTACTTCCTCAAAGGTCAGGGGATTAAGACTCTTCTTTGAATCCCAAAACTGAATTCAAGAAAGAGCCTTAGATTTTCTAGTAGAGACATTACCAAAAACTTATTTGTTCCATATTTTTAGATCACTTTTAAGAGCTTTCAACTTTTCAGCAAGGCAGTGGTTGTTAGACCCTGCAATCGAGTATCCTGTCCACCACGCCCAAACTAGCTCTTTGAACCCATCTGACAGAAGCCACATATTCTCATAGCGGAAGGGGGTCTTGCCTTTTTTAACCCCACTCTCATCCTCTAAGGAGATAAGGTAGTGATCTGAGACTAATCTAGGGAGAACACTTTGAAAAACACCCGAAAAGTGATCCTTCCACTCGTCGGAGATTAGAAATGGTCCAATCTTGAAGTTGCTTGAGAATTAAGGCTACCATACCACGTGATCTGACCATCGGAAGAGGGCAAATCCTTTAGACTTTTAAGGAAAAATCACTTCTGACCCATCTTTCAGAACCATGGATAGAGGCCCCTCTACAGTGTTGGCCTTTGCCTCCAATGCGCCCTTTTCCCACTTAGGGGAACCTCCCCAATGCTTCAAACACAGAGTTGGCCCTTTGCGATCCTCGCCCAAAGTAAAAGAATCCGACACCCAGAAATGAGTAGAAGAAGAAGAAAGCCCTTCCCCTTAAGAAGAATGGGACGAAAAAAACGTATCTTGGAATCTAAGGACTTCTTCTAAGAAAGCGATGTTAGAAAGAGGTTTCATGGTCGCCTTCGAAGCCATCTAGAAATACGCATAAGGGTCAGTGTCTTGGGAAGAACCCGTTGCCGTGGATGGGAAGCTAGGACACCGATCGTGGAGACGTTCTCTAGGGGAAGAAATGAGAGTCTCCCCTCCTTTTAAAGAACAGGTCCAACCCACTTCCAATTGGGCCTTACCTAATGACAACCTTTTAAGGCTTCCTCCAAAAGCAGAGCCCGACAAGGCCCGAGGGGAGAGGGGAGGGGCGTGGCCTAACCTCACCCTCATCCTTTCCCCTTCTTCCCCTGCAACACCAAGAAGGTTGCACCTTATTGATCCAAGGAACAGTCTCCCACCACAATTGGATCGCGAAACAGGTAGAACCTGCCACTAGTTACAAAGAACTAGGGAAATTCCACCCTCTTACCCTAACAAGGACCCTGGCCCACTGCAAGTTTCGACGTCCCATCGTGTCCTCATCAACCCCACAAAGCGGCCACAGGCATCCCTTAAGTTCTTGAAAAAACTCATCCCCCAAAGGTGTAGAGGGAAACCTAGAATTCTTACCCACACTTCTCTGTTTTTCCTGTCCTCTATGAGACAACCAATAGAAGGGTTCCACCAATCTAAAATAAGGCATTTACCTTTAAACCACTTGACCCTTGAGTGCAACACCTTCTCAGCTTCAACGACATCTTTGAACTCAAAGAGTATAAACGAACTTCCTAAAAGAGCCAAGCGAAGATTTCCTTTCAACATCCAACTGGACTGAGCCCAAGACTTAAGGGTGTCGAGGTTTGGGGGTTGATCGAAAAGTCTCCCCATCTTCCCGCCATGCTCCTACTTAAGACTTCTTTGTTGCTATCAATCACCTTCTTTTTAGTTTCTAACCACACAACGTTTCGAAGTTTAGTAGAACCAACAAGTTCTGTCTCTGATATTTGGTCCTTCTTCCTGACACTGACCTCGTTAAGACCCCTTCCTTTTGAAGAAGAGGTTGAGGGCTCATCTCCCTTTTGGGACAAGGAGAAACCCAAGCTTTTTAATTTCCTAACCAAAAGTTGCCAACTCCCAACCACACTCATACCTTCAAGGAAAGCCAATGAGAATTTCTTACCTTCTACATCCCAAATTGTGCAAAACAAAAACCGACCTGCTTTGTTAGTGCGCAATTCCAATTGATACCTTCTCCCTCCCTCCACCCAAGCTTTTTTGAAGTGCTCCCCCACTTTGAGGCAGCAACAGGTCTTAGCCTCTTCCAAAAGGAAGATCAAACCCTTATCACTAAAACGAACCCAATAAGAAAATATGGGACTCCTTTCACAGACTGTTCCAAACACCTTCCCCTTGGCCTCGTCGACTGAAATCTTGAAGGCTTCAAATCCACTCCAAACCAACACTTTCTGTCGGGAGAAACCACAACCATCTCTGAGCTAAAAGACTTGTTCCCCAAACTATTCTTGTTTTCCCTTTGGATGTCAAATTGGTGATCTGGCTGTTGATGTATGCGATTGTTTTATATTTGTATTCTTGAATTAACATTATTTGCATTAAAACTTCCGTTGTTTGTTGTGCCAACAGAATGGAGTTTTAATCATAAAAGGCTTTTGTTGCTTAGATATAGTATCCTTAGGATGATAGTTGCATGCACCCTAATGATTTAAGGCATAGAATGGAGTTTTCCGAATATTCTAATAAGTTTATCGTATGGTCAATTGGGATGATGCAGGTAAGCATAGAGAGATGGTTAGGGCTAAGTTAGGAAATCATGATATTAAGTGGTGTTTAAATTTTTTAAATTGAGCAAAAATGTTTTTTAGATATGTTTTAAAATAAATTTGGACAAATATACTCAAGTGCTTCCCTTGATGTTCCAGTGCTAGGATCATTAAATCACTTCAAGTGTTCAAAACAAAATTCTCTAGAATTTTAGAGATAATTCTTTTCATTTTTCCTTGAGAAAAATTTTCCCAATAAATACCAAAGGTTTTATTATTATTATCATTTTTATTATTTTTTTATTTAATTTAATGTGAATTTTGGAAAACACCAACTATTACCCTTCTTGCACCCCAAGACTCTCAATTTGTTCGTGATTCTCATTATTGGGTTTGTGAGAGAGATATTCATCCCCTCAAATTTTGAGGTAGTCCAATGGGTGTAAGTGTGGTGCTGCATAACAAAGACTAGTAAAGACATTGAAGAGTAAAACTTAGGTGTAACATTCATCATTCGAATCTATGTAATTTTTTTTAATTATGGATTTGTGTATTGCATATTCTAGATCCTGTTATTATTATATTCGTAAAATCTCTGATAGATTTTGTGAATGGTTTTTCGTATAAAAATCATTGTTTTGTATGATTGATTTTTCTTATTCTTTCTAAAAATTAAAAATTAAAAAGGAATAAAATACCCATCCACTCCCATATTTCATAACGAAGATCTATAAACTTGATGTTGTGTTTGATCAATGAAGAGAATGACATCAAAGCAAAAGAGCGTTGCTTTCAACACATAAATCTTTTTTGGCCGTGAATGATGCTAGTGAAAGGTGATGAAATTCCTTCATTTACATCAAAAGTCACAACGCAAGCGCATGCATAATGTTGACTCTTTTTGGATAACTCCATCGACTTTGACTTCAAACTATATATTTTATTATTTTAAAAGTCACTAAAATTATTTCAATTCTTAAATTAATTTTTGTCACCCACTAGTCAACAATGATGGCTTTTTTATTTTTATTTTATTTTATTGATTTAAATACTTTGTAAACTCTTTGTTAAAAAAAATTAAATGAACTTTGATATTTTAGTGAATTTGGGCCAAAATGCCCATTTTTGGTAAAAAATTACCAATTTTGGGTTTCATGTTGGTTTTTTTTTTCTTTCCTAAAATCATATTTTGAAAACACGATTTCATATTTTGTATTGAATCTTCATTTTAAAAATACGGTTTCATATTTTAAACTAAAATTATAAAAATATGGTTTTATTTTTGAATTGAAACCATATTTTGAAAATGAAATTTTATTATTTTGTACTGATTTTATATTAAATTCACATTTTGAAAATTAGATTTGGATATAAAATATGAAATTACATTTGAAAATATAGTTTCAATATAAAATATGAAACACATATTTTTAAAATGTGAATTTAATTAAAAAAAATATATAAAGGATTTGGCTCTTAGAAAAAAGAAAATTAAGTCTATTTGCTTCTAAAAAACAGTTTTTAAGAATAATTTTAAAAATATTTTTAAAACAAAAATCGGAAACTAAAATGTTTTCAACTTATTTTTAGGTTTTTTTTTTTCAATATGCTTTAAAAATAATTGTTACATTTAGTGCTTTATTTCTTAATTTAGTATTTTTTTTTCTAAATTAAGTATTAATTTTAAATATTTGTTAACTATAAAAGTAAAAAAAAAAATTAAAATTTTATCTAAAATCTAAAAGACGTTTTATGTCAATTTTTATTCATATTTTAAATATATTTAGACTTCAAATAAAAAAATAAACATTATCTTCAACTAATCCTTTTAAATTTTATTTTTTTCCTCTAAAATTTATTTAACTCAATGACCCACAACTTAAAAAAATTACAAAAAAAAAAAAAAAAAAAAAATCAAAATTTTTACAAATCATAATGATTAAAATTAAATGACAGACTGTTCTTATCATATTTCTCTGCACTCTGCAAGTGGCTTTGTCAACATTCCAACACCTACTTCCAAATTTCCAATCCACGGAATTTATATACCAGTCTCCATCCCAACACCTACTCCTAATCCATTGAATCTTCATATCAGTCTCCTTCATCTCCAATGAAAATATTCCCCCCAAGTACCTGCTCCATATGTTTTTGTCATTCAAGATGATGGGGTTTGAATAGCCAAAGATTTAGATGTATTGTGGAATTTTTATCATATGATGTTGAGTTGACTAAAGGGAGTCTTTTTCAAGGCCCAATAAGTTGCAAATTCATGATATTGATACTTAAATTCTTCTATACATGTATGATTGGGGGGGACAATTTTTCAATCCACGCTTTAGACAAAAATGGTTTTCTCCCCTAATTCTTCTATATTACTTGTCAAAGCTACAATGAAGTCTTAAGTAGACTTATAGCATGTTTGCAGTCATTTTAGGAATAGTTATTAGCCTAAAAAGGTTTTTTATTTTTATTTTTAAAATTGGGTGTTTAATAAATTTTAGGAAATACTTTTAAAAATTAAAAAAATCACTTGTAATATTGAAAAATTATTTATAGTGAGTTTTGAAGAAATATTTTATAAATAATGATTCTAAAAACATTTTTAGAGAACACTCCTGTTAAAAATACTTTAGAGTAGGAATACTGTCAAATGCATTTTTATTAAAGTCTAGTTTGAAATAGTGTTTTTATAATCTCTAAAAACAATTAAAGGGAAAAATTTACATAACAACTATTATTATTTTTAATTTATTTGTAATTATAAAATTATTTTTATTTTTAATAGGATGTGAATTAAATTTAGTTTATATCATATAAATTGAATTTATTATTTGTGTATTTTACAAAATCAAAATGAAAAATTATTTACAAGAGCAACTTATCTTAAAAGGTTTTTAGTTTTTTAATTTTTTGAAAAGTGTTTTTAAAAATAACTTAAGGCTTGTTTGAGAATTGTTTTTGAAAATAGTTTTCTGATTTTTAGAATAAAAAACATAAGAAACATATTTAACAATCAAAAACTGTTTTTTGTTTTTTGTTCTTAAGAAAAAAAAATAGATATTTTCAAAGAACGTCTTTTAATTGTTTATATTGTTTTCATTTGTTTTCTATCGAATTATTTTAAGAAATAATTATATAAATATATATAATAATTAAAAATAAAACATGATATATAAAAATTATTTTTAGAACATATTTAAAATATTAAGAATATGATAAAAATACTTTAAGTTTCCTAATGGGTTTTTGTTCAAAAAAAAATTAAAAACAAATTTTTAGAATTGTTTTCGAAAACAATTATTAAATAGACGCTTATGTTGGATGAATTGAAAACCCATTTATAAGCGTGTTTTTGTTTTCATTGAAATCGTCGTGGTTAAGTTATCCCATAATGAAATGACAAAAAGAAAAGAGATGCTTATTCCCGATCACATCTGCATCGCAACTTGGATGGGTACCGAATTAGTTTCTTAGAATTTTCGTGGTCTGTGGTAAAGAATGTTATCAAGTTTGACTTAGAAAAATGGGATTTGGTGAGAAACAACCCACCCATAACAGTAACGTGAGAGATGGTATGAAAGCACTAATTGAAGTTCTAGAATCTTTTGAATGGCAAAAGCATTTTTGAATCCCAAAAGACAAGGCAAAACCATGGATCTTGTGTTGATTTTACCAGTTTACTGAACAAAAGTTGTCGTTTTTGGTTGGCATCTTTCCCTTTCCTCTTTCTAGGCGGCTGCAGGATTTTCCGAGAAAAAGGGTATATTCTTTTGAAGTTAGTACGGAGAAGGAAGAAAAATTTTATCCGTGTGTTAATCTAGTCGTATGAAGTTATAGAATAAGAATGGATAAATTTGGGGTTGTGGCTCCTATCTTTTCTGTGTTCAGTTTTGGTGAGTGCCTTTTTCTCTCAAATTTCCAACATAGGATCTTTTGGTCTAAAATCATGTCTAAATTAAGAAAACAAAACTGAAAACCAAAGCCAGATCATTCATTCTTCCATCACTTGTATTCCTCTTTCTCTCCTTCTCTGGTAACCAAGCCATGCATACCAGAAAACTGAACAAAACACAATAAGGATTCAATCTCTCTCCCTTTCTGAGAGGGAGAGATTATCTTCCATTTTCTCTGTTATCTTTAGGCCTCTTGAATTCGGTTCCTCTCCCTCTCTCTCTGTTTGGTTGGAGTGTTGGGAGGGAGAGGGAGGGAGGGAGAGAAAGGGGAGAGAGAGAATTGTCTGCTGGCGTTGTACAAAGAGGGACAGGGGATAAGGGAAAGGGGAAAAAAGAAACTGTGAAAAGGCCAACCCCATTTGAGTTGCAATGCATTTCTCAATCAGAATTCCTCAGTGTAAGGTATGGATCTCCCTTGTGTATTCAATGTTGTTGTTCTCTCTGTCCCTCTCCGATCCTCGAATCTCCCAAGCAGGCCTACTTTGTGGAGACACAAAGTCGGCCCCATCTATCTACATCCCAAATTTCATTCAAGTCATGGAAGCTATCGCCAAAAGTATGGTGCAACAAGGCTGGGGATATGCCAACATCACAAAAAGTCCTGTGATTTTCGGGTTATCCCAATGTTACAGTGATCTCTCAGAGGATGATTGCCTCTCCTGCTTTGCTGAGAGCCGCACTAAGCTCCCCAGATGCCTTCCTGCCATTGCAGCTCGAATATATCTTGATGGTTGCTTCCTTCGCTATGACAATTACAGCTTCTTCAACGAGAGCATTGACCCGAATCATGATATGGTTAGGTGCAGTGAGCCAAGTGGCGCTCTCAAGGATAATTACACGAGATCGGAGTTCTCGAAGAAAGTTGATGAAGTGATCGATAATGTAACTAAAACAGCTGTGCAGAAGCAGGGTTTTGCGGTGGCAGGGATGAAAGGAGGAGCGGTTGTGGCCTATGCATTGGCACAGTGTTGGAAGACAGTTGATCAGAAGGGGTGTAGAGATTGCTTGGTGAATGCTGAGTCTGCAGTGAGAAGGTGTCTGCCTGGTTCCGAGGGGAGGGCTCTGAATGCTGGCTGTTATTTGAGGTATTCTACGGAGAAATTTTACAATGACGGCACAGCAAAAAAGAGTGGTAAAGGTAAGACATCATAAATACACTGGGACTCTTTGAATTGCTTATCATGTTCTTTAGTTCTTAGATTTTAGAAAAAGAATCTCTGCTATGGAATATTCAAGTTTCAAAATAATACTAAATACTGAATTCATTTCGAGCTTCTGGATTGTGTCTTTCTTCCTAACTGATAGAATAATAAACAACAAGTGATTTCTTTCCTTTCGCTTCGTGTTTTTCAGGATTGTCTGACACTGGGATGATCATCGCATTCATTTTATCAGTGCTCGCGGTTTGCTTGCTCGCTTTCCTTGGTGCTTTTGTTGGCTACATACTCTTATCAAAGAGAAAAAGAAGTATAATTCCCATGAATACCATAATCTCCTGCAATATGATATTTCTTGATTACTATTTGTCAATTTTCTAACATAATCTTCTCTTCTGAATTCTCCTCAGACAACAATAATGCTCTTGCTCGGATTCCAACATGTATAAACAGGTCTGACCTGAATTTCAAGTATGAAACACTTGAGAGGGCAACTAATTTTTTTGATTCCTCAAGGAAGTTAGGCCAAGGGGGAGCAGGATCTGTATTCAAGGGGACTCTCCCTGATGGGAGAACTGTTGCTGTGAAGAGATTGTTCTTCAATACGCGTCAATGGGTGGATGAGTTCTTCAATGAAGTGAACTTGATCAGCAGAATTCAACACAAGAACCTTGTGGGACTTCTGGGTTGCAGTATAGAAGGTCCAGAGAGCCTTCTAGTTTATGAATATGTACCCAACAAGAGTGTTGATCAAATCCTTTTTGGTAAGAAATCCAACTTCATGTATCTATCTCTCTTTCAGTCTAAAAATGTAGAGTTCTTCAATTCCCAAAATTGTATGCTTTACCCCAAATGTTCATTGTTCCACAGCTGCATTTTGAAATGGATATGAACCCTTCATTTCTTGCAGGTAAAGATGGCACCCAAGGTCTAAGCTGGCAGCAGCGGTTTGAGATCATTGTCGGAACAGCTGAGGGGCTTGCGTACCTTCATGGAGGTTCCGAAGTGAAGATTATTCACAGAGACATAAAAGGCAGCAACATACTTCTTGATGAGAATCTTAATCCAAAGATTGCTGATTTTGGACTTGCAAGATGTGTTGCTCCTGATAAATCTCATGTTAGCACTGGAATTGCTGGGACACTGTAAGAAAGAAATTCATCTCCTCATACTTCTTCTTCTTTTTTAATTTTTAATTTTTTAATTTTTTTTCCTTTTTCCTTTTTGGTTTGATCATGTAACACTCTTTTCACATACCTAGACACTCAATATAGCTTCTAATTATTGTAAGGCATTGCAGAACAACATGGTTTTCAGGTTTTCCTTCCATAGATTTTCGTTTTCTTTAACCTACAAACTTCCTAGGAGGTAATCTGAAAATGGGAATATTTCTGATATTCTTTACATACTGCTTTTTTTTTTTTCTTTTGTGCAGGGGGTATATGGCACCTGAATATCTTGTTCGTGGGCAGTTATCAGAGAAAGCAGACGTTTATGCCTATGGTGTGCTGATTCTTGAGATTGTATGTGGTAGGAAGAACTGTATTTTTGTGCAGGGGTCAGACTCAGTTCTGCAAACAGTAAGTTCCATTTTCTTTCCGCACAGGAAAATTTTCTGGCCATTTTTTTTACTAGAATGATTCATGTCATCCTAAAACATTTTAGACATAGCTTTTAATTTGATCAGTCTGCCATTTGTAATCACCAAGTTCTTGAAAATTAATTCTGCTGCTTACCAGACATGCATCAATGCAGGGGTAAGGTATTAGGCCTATTAGATGATTTTGGACCGGTTGATTTTGTCATTCTTATCTTTCTAAGGAAAGTTTCCAAATGACATAACAACTGGAGAGTATCCAGTTTAGGGTGATCTTTGGCATTGGAAATCTTTTGAATGTATGCATGTTTTGGTGCTCTGGCCACAGGTTTGGAAGCATTATAAATCAAATAGCGTTACCCGATCTGTGGATCCCTCCTTGAAAGGTGATTTTCCACTGAATGAGGCAAGAAATGTGGTTCAGATTGGGCTGCTGTGCACACAAGCTTCCTTTGCATTAAGGCCATCCATGTCCCAAGTAGTTCAGATGCTAACCGATCAAAACAGTGTGATTCCTGAACCTATGCAGCCTCCATTCCTGAATGCCAGTGTTCTAGACCCGAGCAATTCCCTCAAAAATTCTATTACCAGAAACTTGACTCCATCTTTTCACACAGCAGCTGAGCCACCATCCACTCATTCAAGCAATTCCTCTGCTATGGCTAGCCAGGAATCATACACTTCTTCAAATTCCTCTGCTATGGCTAGCCAGGAATCATACACTCCTTCAGCAATTGATGTATCAGGACCAAGGTAGATTTTAGTCTATAGAGGATCAGAAACACATGTTAGCAGGGTCAAGGGACTGGTTTTGACAGCCATGGAAATGGACTTCTAAGAATCCATTCAATGTGGCTGTGTTTATTACTCCAACAGTTGATTAAGTTGCAGAGACGCAGGATAGGGAATCAAGCTAATGAGATGTTGGGGATTTATTGCACATAACATCAACAATACAAAAAAGGTTGTTCTTGTGTAGATAAGGCTTGAGGGTATTGCATAAGAATTTTGGTTCTTTTGTTGTATCTTACTTTTTCATTTCTAAGTAGAGGGGGAAATTCATATTTCAGCTTTTAGATTTTTATCATCATCTTGTTACACTACTTTTCCTGTCAGTTAGTTTGTTTTGTTGTTTTAGACATGAATGTATATCTCTTCCTTTTTGCCACTTCTTCATGTGTTCAACCACTTTGTTTAATTTCTGTTGGAACCAGAGTGAGATTCATGGTGATCTATGTGCTATAATGTGAAAACCTTTATGATTTGGGATCAATGCATTGTTAGGAAAAATCATACTTCCCATCATGCTCAGATCAAATCTTATAGATGATGAACAGACTAAATTACTAGGGATTCCCATTCTGACATGCAAGTAATCAATCTCATGATCACCTGCCATCATTGCAGGTTGACCCTACTAATAAGCTAGTGCGCAAAAAAATTTAGTGGAAGTATGCTCCAAAAGAAGTCAAGGGCAATAATGGAAGTATGTGTTGATGATGTGCTTGTAAGAAGAAGGAAAAGGCATATGAGCATTTCAATCAACTTCTTAAAGCCTTTGAGGTCCTAAAAGACTATAGTATGAAGCAAACATATGAAAATGCACAAACTCACTATAGGGAGCTTTAGATGGTTAGATGAATCTAGTATCAAATAATTCCTTAAATTATGTCCTTAGTATTTCAAAGCAAGCGATGTTTTCTTGTAAGGTGCCATCCTAGGGGATTAGATCATATCTCTAATACAATCTTAAGATCTTTCTTCCTTCTAGGTAGAAATTTATTAGGTAAATCTAGTGGTATAACTATTGGAAACACAAGAATCATAAGGGTGCATGCTCTTTAGATCCTAAGGCTACTAATCTAAGCAAAGCAGAAGCATTCATATAAGAAAGCTTAGATCTAGGTGTTATTAAAACCATACCGCTAGACTTTGGATGTTCCTCGTTCCTACTCTAATTAATGTAGCAATCAAGAAAACTTTGAGATTTTCTACTTGATGGCTCTGTCTTTAATCATTGGCACATGTGTAGAGTGGTTACATACCTAAGATAAAGGGATGGAGGTTAGAACTCGTTCTTTGGAAGAATGAAATGAATGGATTTACTAATCATAAACACTAAGGGGGTTTATAATACCACTCTTGTGGGCTTAAGTGACTTTGGCTCAACCTAAGCTTAGGTCATTTAATCAAGTTTATTGGGTCATAATTAATTAATTAGATAGGTTGTGTTCCAATTAATGAATTAGCCAAATAAAAAAACCCAAAATTATTAACGATTAAATTCTATTTAATCTTGCACTTTTACCATAATGCCCTTATGCATGTAAATGGCTTATTCTCCATAAAACCTCAAAATAAATAATAATAAGCTCTTGTGCAACCTTGAACTTTTACCAAAATGCCCTCATACATACATATGATTAAATCTTTAATTTCTCTCAAGCCTTTATGCCAATAAAGACTATGAGTTCAAGTGAGGACCATAAAGACCCACAAGAAAATAATGACTCAAACATAATCTAGTTCTAAAGTTGACTTAACATTTCACTAAAAAAGTCAATTGCACTTCAACATTCTACGAAATTATATTGAGATGAAAATTGATTAAAACCATTTTAATCAATTTCTTAGGTACATGACTTGTTATTAATTGCAAGTAGATTTTCCATGAATTGGTATTCATAATCTAATAAGGTAGAAGCTATTAACCTTTTAAAGATTATCTTTACCATCCTTAAACTTCAAATCCACCTATTTTATGATCAACTAATATCCTCTAATCCACAAATGACATATGTCAAATCTCAGTTAAGAAATTATTATGGCGTCACAAATTTTATGATCACAAATCCTTTGGATTACTTAAGGGGACATATTGTCTCAAACCTATGAGATAACATGGTGCTTATCTTGAAAATACCTATTACCACCTCCTTTAATTAATAGTGATCTATATAGGAAATATTTGGATAACTTCATTCCCAACCCTAAATCTTTTTAAGGTGCATGCAACTAGTTTTAAGGTTCTATAGATCTATGCACAATAGAAAAATGAAATTAAAAAATATAGATCTAGAGATTAGGGGTGTTTTACCTTCGATTTGGATGTTCTCAAATTAATTCCAATCCGATAATGAAGTTGTGTAGACATTGTAGATCTTATTAACCAAATAGTTTTTCGCCTAATCCTTATTTATCGCGGTTATAGGCACTAGAGAAAGACGGTCTTTTCTTTAGAGAGGGAGACTAAGGTTTCTCTTTAGAGTTTGAAAGACAAGAGCATATAATGAAACCCTAAACTTTCAAAGTGGTTTATATAGGCTTCCTTCTAAGCTTAAGTGATTCAAGCCCAACTTGGGCTTAGGTTACTTAATTCAACCCATTTAGGTCTTAATTAATTAATTAACCCTATTGAGATCCAATTAGTTAACCATATCAGTCTAGAAAGACCATTTACAAGATTCAGTGCAATCTTGATTTTTTACCAAAATGCCCTTCTGCACACCTAGCCACAATTAATTAAGAGTTTCAACGAGGACCATTGGAACCCATAAGAAAATACTAACTTCCTTAGAATTCAATTTTGAAGTTGACTCAACATTCCACTACATAAGTCAACTGTATTTCAGTATCCTATGATATTACAATTAGATACAACTCGGTCTGTGACTTATTATCCACTACATGCAGACTCCTTATGAACTAATGTTAATAATCTATTAAAGTAAATGCAATCAACATATTAAGATTACTTTTCTAATATTTGAGTTACAGATCTTTCTATTATGTGATCAACTAACATATTGTAACTCAACAAGGAGTATATGTCAAATTATAATTAAGGAATTACACCTAAGGGTGTTCATTATCTCAAACCCATGAGATATCATAGTGGCTCTATCGAGAATACCTATTATCACATGCCTTAATTAATAATGACCTAATCCATAAGGAATATATGACCACCTTAAGGTCTCATTCATAGGGAATATATGACCACCTTTGGGTTTTACTCATAGGTTAAAACCACTAAAAACTCCAACACAAGCTTAACATTCACTTAAAGTTGAGAGTTTATATAACATAGTAACATGATGAAATTATGACTAACTCAATAGCCAATGTTGTGATTCAGTATAGGTCTTGTCTAATATATAACCATACATACTAGTACACTCATAATGGGAAAGATATCCCAAAGACCAAGACAAATCATCCTTCCAATTAGGAGGGTAACTACAGCCTTAGACAGATTGCTAAAGTCCATGAACTAGTTGTGAACAACTCATCAACTTGTAAGAAATCTATAACTTGGAATTTTTTGTGCAACGTTTAATGTACCTAAGTTATGTACAATGCAAATAATGCAAACTTGAATGCTTAAATAAATATTAATGCAAATAAGGATAGAATAGTGGGAACTAAAAACCCATTTGTTATATCATGTCATGCTTTTAAGGGCTCTATTCCAATGGATAGGTCACTAGCTTCTTCTTCAACTCTATTTGACTTGCATGACAAATAACATAAAGGCCTTAGGCATTCCTTTAGTGATGGTAGGGACCATGCATGCGTAGTGTTGTTTCTTCCAAGTTAACCATCTATTACAACAACAACAACAATAGTAACAACAACAACAACAACAACAACAATAGCAATATCAACAACAACAATAACAATAACATTCTTTAGGAAATCCTTCTTAACTACTACCTTGAAGTCATTTATTGGTGCCACAGTGAAGTCAATTTGGCCTTTCATGTGTCATAGACTTAGTCTACATGCTACACCTTATAATCTTATCTACTACCTTGAAGTCATTTATTGGTGTCACAATGAAGTCAATTTTTTCCTTTTATTTTTCATAGAGTCAATCCATAGGCTACACCTTGTAATGCCTTTGTAGTAAAGTTGATTATCTTAAGCCACCCATTTTCTTTGGAGACATAGAGCTTTAGTATCTTTGTTTTCTCTAAAAAAACAAAGTTGTGTGTGGTATTCATGTCCACCATGCCTTTGGTCAACTTCCCTTTCAAATAAGCTTCTACATACATCAACCCTTTATTTAAGAAGCATCATGCCCATTGACATAGCCTTGAAGGCATTGCACATTAAGCTCACATGTGATTTACCCTTATTTTCTTTCTTATTGATTATAACATTAAGGCTCTTCCTCTTAGGACAGTCCCATACCTAGTTATATAAGAAGTGGTTGGTCTTTGGTGTGACTCTTATTTATATTTACTCTTGCCATATTTGCTATCATGGCCTTTTGTTGAATTTTTTTTTGGCAACATATTGACTTTTGAACCATTTGTCTCCTCACATTTGACATGTTGGCTTTCAAAGGGTTTTAATTTGAAAGAGTCTGCCCTTTTAAGTTCTATTAGGGACTTTATTATTTTCATGGTTATGGCAAGGTCTTGGACACCTTGGCAACTTAAATCTTACTCGATCTAGCTCTATTTGTTATTCATGAAATTGAATGACAACTTCTCTTCTATCATATTAAGAATCTCAAGCTTAAGTGTAGAGAATTCATTAACATTTTCATGGATCAAGCCTTATGCATGAGACATCTTTAGGTGATCCACATCTGATGATAAAATTGTCTCTTGATCTTCTTCTCAAATTTTCCTATGTGTCTATGGTGTAAATTTCTTTCTCTATGTCAATGAACCTATGATGCCATCATAGGGTAGCAATAATGGTGGGGTAGAAGGTTACAGTTTGTATGTAGCCTCATCGATTAATGGTATCACCTTAAAATACTACTCCATATGCCATAAAAATCGTCTTGCTTATTGAAATCCCATTTGTCATTAAAGGAATGTGGTTTTGGCACCTCCACCTAAGGTGCCTCATGAGTGGCCATGTCTAGGGTTGAAACCTTAGTCTTGTAAATGACTATCTCTTTGAAAAATATATGTTGGATGATTCCTAAAAATGACTTAAGCCTTGGATTTAAAAAACATGTGCATGTTATCTAGATCTTAAGCGCAATAGAATAACAATGACCATTAAAACTTCAAGGTTCATAGAAACTCATACTTGTGGATTTATATGTTCTTAAATCCTTTTTCAATGAACTTGTGATCTTCGACTTGATGGTTCTCTTTTGTAACTTAGCAATAGGGTGGATTTCTCCCTATAGGGAATGGTGGCTAGGATGTTTCCCTTCAAAAGACAATAGTGAATAATGCGAATAGAATGTCTAACACTAAACTTTAAAAGAGTTTATATAAACTCTCTTATGAGCCTAAGTGATTTGAGCCCATCATTCTAATCCACATGGTCCTAATTATTCTTAATGAGTTTCAATTAATTAATTAGCAAAAAAAAAAAAAAAACAAAAACAAAAACAAAACCCAAATCATAAGTTCGTATGCAACGTTTTATTTTTACCAAAACATTTTTTATGCACACACGAATAAAAACAAAATTTCCTTAAAATAAATGTTATGAAAGAGCATGAGCTTGGGTAGGTACCATTAGGATCTATAGGAAAATACAAGCTCCCTCATAATCTAATTTTGAAGTTGAATTAACACTCCAACAAAGAAAGTTAATTGTACTCTAGTTGTTAACATCTTAGATCTAAGCAATTGAAGTAATACCAATTTTTGAAACAATTGATCTTTAAGATTAAAATACTAATATTTAGGTTTGAATGTTCCTAAACCTTAAATTCCAAGTGTTGAAGAATCAAATTGATGTCCTTAGAGAAGTCTTGTAGACCCATGATTTTCCACCCGATGACTCAACCTCATTCCTTAGCAAACAAACGGTGGGGAGTTTGGGTGGTGGAGGCTAACGCTCTGGATGGTGAAAGACAAAAGTGATGAAAACCCTAACCCTTAGGGGGTATTTATAGGGTTCCTAATTGGGCTTAAGTGACTTGAGCCTACATAGGCTTGGATCACTTAATTTATCTCAAATTGGGACATAATTGATTAATTAACCTCATAAGGCCATATAATTAATCAATTAATTCAATCCAGAGTTGTCGTTCACTAACCCATGTGCAACTTTGCATAGTTATCAAAACACACTCATGCACATAAGTGAACTAAAAGTCAATCTAATCCTCATAAACTGTGCCAACAAAGTATATGAGCTCAAGCGGGAACCACTAAGACCCATATGATAGTACCTGCTCTCTCAGAATCCAATTCTAAAGTTGATTCAACATTCAACTACAAAGAATCAACTACACTCTGATACCCTATGTAAATGATAACGAGACACAAAGTGCTTAGATTCGTGATTTGTTATCCATTGTGTTTAGTCTCCCCTATGAACTGGTGTCTATGGTTTAACAAGGTGAAAGTTATCAACCTTTCAAGACTATCTTTATTATCATTGAGTTACAAACTCTCTTATTGTATGTTCAACTGACATATCGTAGCTCTCCAAGAGTTTATATCAAGTTTTGCTTAAAGAATTACTATGATCATAATTTACATGAACATACCTTCTTAGGATCACCCAAGTGGATATTCTGTTTCAATCCCATGAGATATTATGGTGCCTCTATTGAGAAGACCTATTGCTACTGACTTATATCAACAATGACCCAATCCATGGGGAATATATGATCACCTTACAATCTTGCCTAGAGATCTGTTGGGAACCCCGAATCATTATGTTCCCATGTCCTAGATCTTATAGGGTGCAAGATAATATATTCTAGGCTATCTAAATCTTTCATATAGGAAAACCAGGTATTCAAAAATCAATATTGATACCACAAAAATCATAGATCTAAAGAATAAAGCCACATACCTTTAATCTAGATGTTCTTGAACCAGTTCCAATTGATGTAAATAACTCCAAAGTAGTAATAGATCTCGTAAACACCATGGTCTTCCACCAATGACTCTTCCTTGTGTCTAAGTACTGAGATATTAGATATTTCAAGAGTAGAGATGAGAGTTCTCTTTCTGGACTGTAGGGAGAAAATGGAAAGACATGAAACCCTAACCCTTAAAGGGGTATTTATAGGCTTCCTACTAGGCTTAAGTGACTAAAACCCACCATGGGCTTGGATCACTTAATCTAACCCAAAAATGTTGCTAATTAATCAATTAGCCCAATCTTCGATACTACTTACTTATCACTATGCAACCTTGTGTAATTATAAAAACCGCCCTTATGCACAAAAATGAACTAAAAGCTCATCCAATCCTCATAAATTGTGCCATCAAGGAATATGATGAGTTCAGAGTGGGGATCACTGAGACTCATAGGAGTACTAACTCATTCAAAATCAAATTCTGAAATTGACTCAATATCCCACTACATAGTTAACTGCACTCTAGTACCCAATGTATATTACAATGAGACACCAAGTGCCCGGGTCCATGACCTACTATCCACTTCATGCAGACTCCTCATGAATTGATATTCGTAATCTAATAAGATAGTGCTATGACCTATCAAGATTACCTCTCAAATTCTTTAGTTACAAATCTCACTTATTATGTGATCAATTAACATATTCTAGCTCCAAGGAACGTATGTGAAATTCCATTAAAGGAATTATTATAGCCATAGATTTCATGATCACTTATCTTTTGGATTACCCAATAGGACACATTATCTCAATCCCATGAGATCTCATGATGCCTCTATTGAGAATACCCGTTGTCACCAATCTCCATCAATAGTGACTCAATCCATAGATATGATCACTTTAGGGTATCACCCATTGGTTAAAACCTCATGTTGATCTTGGTATAAACTCAATATCTTTTTAAGGTTGAAAGTCCATAAAATATAGTAGCTTGGTGAATTATGAAAATTAATAGCCTTGCATCATGATTTACCATAGGTCATGTCCAGCGTGTATCACATACACTAGTGCACTCACCATGGGAAACCCATTCTGATGGCCAAGGCAAGCCATTTCTCCAAGTAGGAGATGGTGTACTATAGTCTATATTAGATTGTCCAAATTCATGAATCGATTGTAGACAACTTATTTACTTACAAGGAACCCATGACTTGTAACTTCTATGCAACTTCTAATGCACTTAAGCCATGTACAATGTAATAGACACGGGTTCAATGCTCAAATCAATGTTAATATACTAAAAGGATAGCAAGGAGTCTAACTTTGTTACATATTTTAGGGGCTCAATCTTAACAAAATCAAAGCTATTGTTAAGTTTAGCACAAACTCAGTATTCTCTTAAAGTTGAGAGGTAACACAATGAAGCAACTAGGTGAAGTCATGACTACTTGATAACCTTATATCATGACTCACTATAAGCCATGCCCAATGTGTAACCATACACAGTAGTGCACTTATCATGGGAAACCCATCCCTATGGCCAAGACCAATCATCCCTCTAATTAGAAGGTAGTGCACTACAACCTCTAATGGATTGCCTAAGTCCATAAATAAGCTGTGAACAAATCATCTATTTACAAGTAACCTACAATTTAGATCTTTCGTGCAACTTCTAATGTGTCCAAGTCATATACAATGCAAGAGATGCTAAGTTAGAATGTTTACAAAGTATAATGCATGGAATAAGGATAAATAAAAGTGAAACTGGAATATCATTAAATAAATAATGAATTCCAAATCTATTACATCATGTCATGCTTTTAAGGAGTCTATCTTAACACTAGCATTATATGATATTAAATCAAGATGAAAATTGATTAAATCCAATTTAATCAATTTCTTAGGTTTATGACCTATTAACCATTGCATGTAAACTTTTCATGAACTAGTATCCATAATTTAATGAAGTGAAAGTTATTAACCTTTCTAAATTATCTCTATAATCTTAGAGTCTCATATCCTCCTACATAGTTTAGTCTACAAATGATATATGCCAAGTTCTACTTAAGAGATTACTACAACCACAAATTATACGATCACAAGTTCTTAGGATCACCTAAAGGGGCATACCATTTCAATTCTATGAGATATCATGGTACTTATCTTAAACATACGTATTGTCTTCTACCATAATCAATAATGACCTAATCCAAAGGGAATGTATAATCACCTCAGAGTCTCACTCATATATTAAAGCCACTGAAGACCTCAACACTAGCTGAATATTCGTTCAAGGTTGAGAGTCCATGAAACATAGTAGCTTGGTAAGGTCACAACTATCTAATAGCCAATTCCATGACTTGCCATAAGCCTTATCCAATGTGTAACATACAAACTAGTGCACTCCCCATGGGAGACTCATGCTAATGTCTAAGACAAGTTATCCATTCAGTTAGGAGGTAGTGCATTACAACATCAGATGAATTGCTTAAATCCATGGATTGACTTTGAATTATTATTATCTTTTAAGGAAACCATGACTTATATCTTTTGTGTAACTCTTAATGCACTCAATTTATGTACAATGCAAGTGATGTAAGCTTGAGAAATTCAAATTGGCTTTTCATCTCTTCGTTTCACCAACAAGAAGCCATTTGGAATAAGTGTTGTAGAAGCAGTGGTGTGGACCATAGGCGAGACTTCCTTTGTCGGGGGAGGATTTTAAGTGGTGCGTGCTCTAAATGCAGTTATCTTTGCATCCTTCATAAAGCAAAACTAAAATAATAATATATTAATGGAATCTTATATTGTTATATCATGTTATGCTTTTAAGAGTTCTATCCTCACAATCTCCTAGTAACGAGTCATACCTGTAATGAAGATTTTGATATTTCTCTTTAGAAGTATGTCCATTACCTTGGCTTAAATGTGAATGAACTCACATAAACCAAGGTGTAACAAAAGCAAAAACAATAAAAATAAAATAAAAGCATAAGAAAACTAATACCTTCTCAATACCTAAGCCTAAGGGATTACTTTGAGAAAAAAAGGAAAAACCTTGCAATTAGAAATAATAAAGCTCAAACTAGAATTGAGTAGCTCAAAGGATGTAATGAGTGTCTAAGTATAGAAAATAAGGAAATTTGTCTTTTTATGTATCATTCCTTCTACTCAAGGATGAAATGACATAGTGATGCAGATTCTTAACAATTGTAAGGAATCCCGATTCTCTTTATTCCTTGTCTAGGATTAGGTTAGATGCATGAAAATCTTCCTAGGCTTTTCTAAATCTTATGTATAATGTAAAACATGCAATTTAAAACAATACTAAGATTCATATTTTAAGATCAATGTGCTTATCTTAGATTTGGATGTTTCTAAATCTATTCCATTTAGAGAAGATGAAATTTGAAGTATCCGAAGGTCATGTACGCCCAAGATTTTCCACCTGATGGCTCTAAGTTGATTTTGATACTCAAATGGTGAGGAGGTTTGGGAAGATGAAAGTTATGACTCTCTTGATTCTTTGGATGGTGGAAGACAACTAATTGGAAGCCTTAATCCTTAAGGGGCCATTTATAGGGTTCACTACTAGGCTTAAATAACTTGAGCCCATCAAAAGTTTGAGTCACTTAATTTATCCCAAAACGAGTCTTAACTGATTAATTAACCCCATAAGACCTTCTAATTAATCAATTAGCCCAATCCATAGACTTGGTTCACTAATCTATGTGCAACCTTGTGTAATTATTAAAATGCCTTTATGCATAAAAGTGAACTAAGAGCCAATCTAACCCTCGTAAACCGTGCCAACAAGGTATATGAGCTTGAGTAGTGACCTTTAGGACTAACATGATAGTTCTAATTCCCTAATAAACTAATTTTGAAGTTGATTCAACATCTCACTATAGAGAATCAACTAGACTCCAATATCTTATGTAAATGACAATGAGAAACTAAATGCTCAGGTCTGTGACCTATTATCAATTATGTTCAGTCTCTTTATGAATTGGTATCCATAGTCTAACAAGATAACTACTATTAGGTTTTCAAGACTATCTTTACTATCCTTAAGTTACAGATCCTCCTATTGTGTGCTCAGTTGACATGTCTTAGCTCTCCAAATGCTTATATTAAGTTCCAATTAAGGAACTTCTATGACCAAATTTTACATGAAAACACTTCATTAGGATAACCCAAGAACACACTTTGTCTCAATCTCATGAGATATCATTGTGTCTTTATTAATAATACCTATCGTTACTGACTTCCATCAATAGTGACCTAGTTCATGAGGAATATATGATCAACTTATGATCCACCTGTAAATCAAAGCCACTGTTAACTTTAACACAAGCTTAGCATTCTCTTAAGGTTGAGAGACAACACAATGAAACAATTTGGTAAAGTCATAACAACTTGATTACCTTATGTTATGACTCACCGTAGTTCCTATCCAATGTGTAACCATACAAACTAGTGTACTTACCATATGAAACCTATTTTGATGACCAAGATCAGTTATCCCTCCGTTTAGGAGGTAGTGCATTACAACCTCTAATGGGTTGCCTAGGCTTATGAACTAGTTGTAAACAAGTCATCTACTTGTAAGGAACATGTAACTTATATCTTCCGTGTAACTGTTAATGCACCCAAATCATTTATAATGCAAAAGATGCATGTCGAAATGCTTACAATGTATAATGCATGGAATGAGGATAAATAAAAGTGAATTGAAATTTATTAATAAATAATAAAATCCAAAAATTTATTACATTATGTCATACTTTTAAAGGCTCTACTATAATAACAATTGCCTAAATTGACAACTACACCATTGATGTAGGCATGTGGCATACACTTTAAGAAAAAGTTAAATTTTTCTTAGTTACATGTTCATAGGAATAGGAACGACAACAATGAGGGGTAAATAAAAGAGTACTACCACATGTCTTGACAATTTGTCAACATGTGATTGTATAAGGAGCTCAAGTCGAGCAACATGGCCATGTGATGATTATTCTTTTATAAAGCCTCGAGGCATGCTCGAGGTGTAAACTATGGTAAAACATTTGAGTTGTTGCTCAAACACCTTGAGTTCTTTCCTCTAGGAAAGTGAATTAATCTTAACTAGAATAAAAGTCTTTCCTCCGTATGGATTGTCCTTATATTTATCCTATACTACCTATGTATAAAGATCCACAAGAATATGGTAATTATCTATTGCCATTCGTTCGTACTTATCAAGAGGACGGTAAATTGTTGGTAAGACATACTCATTATAAGTACAAGATATTCATTGACGAATATAACTACCTTAAGTATCAAAGGGTTTATCCTAATGAACCACTTTAGAATTAACTTTATTTGCAAGTACATTCTTTTTTATGATTAGAAGGTAGTAATACAACATCAGCTTCAACATTTATTATAACTAGTGTTATATCCATTATAATATAAATATTCATATGAAATGTACAATACTATGGACCAGCATTTTTCAAGATGCGTCTCTATTAATAGCAAAACTTTTTTATTTTGGAGAAATTAGTTTTACTTTTGAAAATTGATTTTTATTATTTTCTTTTGGAGTCATCATTTATTTTATTTATTTATTTAAAACAAAATAAGAAAGAAAATCCTATGTGACTCTAATAATAGAAAAAAACAAATCCATGAATAAAGAATGAATTTGAGGGTCAGGTTGCTCAATGAGAAGGTGTTAGGTACCTCATTAAGTTTGAAATAAATTTGCTCTTTACTAAGTTGAGGAAATTTGGACATTTTATTAATTAATCTATGATTATAAAGATAGAAAAAATTACTATACAATAAAGGATAAACATAGCAGAGCATATTGGATGCTAATATATAACAAAGAATGTGAAATGCATGAATGGATTGAATGAGATTCAAGATCAAGCCATAATGAGATCTTATAATTTTAAAAGGGTTTCCCATTAAAAACCCATGTCAAAAACCTATTTTGGAGAGTAAAGGAATCGATGAAAGACTAAAAGCTAGCTTAAATGGTGAAATGATGGAAATGGGCAAGGGATATTCAAATCGATACCACAAGTTATGGTATCTAAATTTTCTACATCAAGCCATAGTTAAACAACTCTCAATGTAAGGCAAAATCAATGATGGATTCAATATCCTAATTGATATCAATACAAGAACCAATATTAGTTTCCATGTTAAATATGGAGTCGGTGCTCAAAACCGAAATATGGCCTTAGTGGAAAACCTATAATGGGTTCTAGTAAAAATATTTCCAGCACAATCTATGCTTGATTCTCATGATTTTCCAACCATTCACCCCAACCTCTTTACTATTACAAACTTTACATTACAAGAGCAATTTTTCAAAACTGAAGCATGAAAAATGTGATTTATCACATTTACAACCAAAAGTCCAAGCTCCATTAAACAAGATTTCTCTTGAATATATTCAATCAAGGTGTGGACCCCCCGTTTTTCACGTGCGTCCCCACTTGAATGACGAGACTCGTTTTTTATTTATTTGTGAAGAATTGATTTTTAGAAAAAGACTTGGAGTTGCCACTTATTTTAATATTTTTTAAAGGGAAAACAAAATAAGAAAGAAAACCTTGTGTGACTCCTTATTTGGAAAAGACATGTCTGCAAAAATAGAATCTGGATTTAGGGATCAAGTTACCTATTGGGAATGTACCGTGGTGACTCGTAACACCCTTCTGAGCCTATATATGTACGGTCTCTCCTAAACGAATTAAGGGAATTGTGAAAATTAATTAATTAATTATGGATACCAAGAAAAATAATCATGCAAATGAGTATGTACAAGTCATGGTGAAAATCAATATACAAAAAAATAATGATGAAATCTAATTACAATAATACACAAAATAAATAACAAGAGAATTATGCAAAATGATTTATTGAATTCAATAAAAATAAATATTAAAAAAAATTAGTTTTCAAGAAACTTCAAAGGATTTTATTAAAAATGATTTTGAATTAATGATTTCAATTTATTTACTTACAAAAAAATAATCAATTTATTTTCTCAATTTCATTTGTATTCAATTTTCAAAAAAAGTTATTTACACTTATTATATCAAAGGAATTTATTACAAAATTTCAATTTGGCAACAAAAATTATTTTACTTGCTTTTACAAAAAATGAATTATTTTTTACAATTTTATATACAAAAGTATTTCAATTTGTTTTCATTTAAGAAAAGTGATTTATACAAATGATTTAAAAAAACATAACTTTATTTGCAAAAGAAACTTTAATTAAAAAGAAAAAAAAAATTAAATCCTCTATTTCTGAAAAATACTTTTAATCCCATTTTAATTAAAGAAAAAGAATTCATTTTTAAAAAACATTTTTTGGATAGTTTTATTAAAAATTAATTTTTGGGACAACTTTATTTACAAAACAATTTTTGGACAATTATTATTAAAAATAAATTTTCAAATTCTATTAATTTTTTTTCAAATTCTATTAAAAACATTTTTTTTTGGATTTTATAGAATTTTTATTAATAAAAAAAAACTTTCTTTTATTAAGAAGAATATTTTAAAATTATTATTTTGTTAAAACATATTTACTGAATTATTCCTCCCATTTAAACAAAATTTATGATTTATTCGATATTCAATGTTGTAATAAATATTTATAGAAACCAACACAAATAAAACCAAATATAAATGGGAAATCAAATATGTACTCAAACAAGCTTACAATAAACTCAATGTCTTTTTATAACTTTTTGATTTCCACTTTCTTCTATGAAATTTCATGCACCACGTGTCATAAATTCGTACTCAGCCAACAGATTTGCAAAATGGATCTATGCAAAAACAAAAATAACTCAAATTCCATATTAATTAACAAAGCTAAAAAATTTCATATTAATTCAATAATTCAAATCTCACAAACAACAATTACTATTAAAGCCAAATCAAGAAAAAATAAAGAAAAATAGTAATAGTAATAATAATAATAATAATAATAATAATAATAATAATAATAATAAAATTAAGATAATAAGAAAATGAGAGAAAATGGAGGATGGAGGGACGTCGGTGTCATGCCATTGATAGTGGCGACGAAGACTGCCAAAGATAGGAAGTGGTTGTTCGGGTGGAGATGTGGGTGTTGGGGGGAGGAATAAGATGGAGAAGAATGAGAGAAATAATGGGGCAAAAAAATGAAGAGAGGAGAGGGGGCGTGTGGCCGACGGGGTGTGGCATGGCAGTGTTTGGGGGCCGATTGGTGTCTCTACTAGTGGGTGGAGTGTGTGTGTTGGGTTGCAGGGAGAAGAAAATAGAAAAAAAAAATGGGGAAAAAAAATGAAGAACCCTCGGCTACTGGTGTGTGTTGCAAATGGCCGTAGAGTGTGGGGAAAGGAAAAGGAAAGAAAGAGAAAAGAAGAAAAAAAGAAAAAGAAAATGAAGGAAGATGGGGAGAGTGTGACAGTGAGAGTCTTTAGAAAATGACAGTGTAGAGGGAAGAACTATGAGGATGAGAAAAAAATGAAAGAGAAAATGAGGGCCAACCACCTAAAAAAAAATGAAAGAAAAAAACTAAAAAAGAAAAAGGGCTATTAGAAGAGAGAGAAGAGGGAAGAGATGAGAGGGGATGGTCTTTGCACGTAGGGGTATGGGGGGGGTAGGTGAGGGTAGGTAGAGGGGAGATGAGAGAAAGTGGAAAGAGGAGGGGGAAGAAAGAGAAAAAAATAATATAATATAATATAATATAATATAATATATTATAATAATAATAACAAATAAAAATAAAAATAAAATAATAAAAACTAAAAATAAAAGGGTAAGTGAACAAAAAATATCATATGTAATTGAGATTTAAAATATAAAGACAAAATTGAATTCAAAATTAATGTAAAAATAAAATTTGGACAAATTTTGGGGTCTACATAAGGTATCCTTCCATTTCATATACATAAATTACGACAAGTTTATAACTCTAATATAGTGTTAGGTAGTGTCTTGGATTCCTAATCAGAATATACTCCTTTTGTAAAAGTAATATTTTATGGAATATTTCCTAAGTTAATAAGTGTTTGTAATTAGCGTTTTTATTAAATAAGGAAAGCTATTAGGGGTATATTTATAAATATTTTAAGGCATAAGGGGAAAAGGTCATGCAAGAGAGAGATGGGATACAAATGTGAGGAAAGACGAGAGACACCTAGTGAAGCAAGAGAGTTCACTAGGTGTAGATGTGAGGAAAAGTGAGAAACACCTAGCAAAATAAAAAATAAAAATTATGGTTTAGAGTGGAAATACAAAGAGACGTGATAGTTGTATATATTTTTTTATCCTTTATAATATTTTCTTTCATATAATAGAATATTCTCTCTCATTCATAAAGACAGACATGATTGGCTAAATCATTTTAAAACTTCATGTACTTGTTAAATGATTTGCTTTATTTTTGTGTTCTTTTATATGTTTTCATTGACCTTTTTGCTCGCATAACATGTACATCCAAAGATTTTATTTTCTTTCATTTTTTTTTCAAAGGTATAAGTAAGAAAACAGATATACCAAAACGCCCCGGTGCCCCACTTGATGCTGATGGAGGACTTGACTTCTTTAGTCTAGCCTAAGTCCTCTTCTCTATTACTTCATGATGCCAATTGTTTCCTGTAATACTCATCCATGTCATTCATATTATTATTATTATTATTATTTTGTGTGTTTGATAATGGAAGGTGGACCACAAACCCACATTTAGGTTCCATCATTAATGGTCCATAAGATTGACTGTTTTATCCTATATTTGGATTTTGGAAATTTAAGAAAAAATATAAAAAGAGAAACATAAAAATAAAAGAAAAAATTAATTTAAAATTATATATATATATATATATATATATATATATATATATATATATTTAAATTTTATTTATTATTTTTCTATATTGTATAAAAGATTAAGATTGTAAATAAAATAAAAGAACAAATAAAGGAAATATTTTTTTTTATATATTTTTAAATTTTTTTTTCTATATTATATAAAAGATTAAGATTTTAAATAAAATAAAAGAACAAATAAAGAAAATTAAAATTAAATTTAATATTAGATTTTTTTTGTATATTTTTTTAAAATTATTTATTCTTTTTCTATATTATATAAAAGATTTATGATTTTTATAGGTTTTTAAACAATTTTCATTAAATTTGATTTTTTTCCATAATTTTCACGAAAATTTTATTTCATTCTTGCTTTAGGCCTTTTGTCCTATTCAAAGGGACTTGCCCTAAAATATATGAATTCCTTACCCAATCAAAACCGATCGGAGCTTTGTGACGCACAGGCTGCGCATGTTAGCAGCTCCCACCTGGCAAAACAACTATACCCACGTGTCACCAATAAAATCATAAAAGCCTTCCGAGAAGGTTCGAATGGATAACAAACACTGAGGGCAGGAGCCAGACGACAAAGAGCGCACTGGGAAATACAAGATGCCGCTGGTGAAAGTCTCCTGAGCCTCTACCAAAACGTCGCCGTTTTGGAAGCAGCCATGACTCTCAGTACGGAGTCTTCCTCTTCCTTGCAATGGAAGTTTTCTCAGGCTTTCGGCGAACGAGCTCCTGGAGAAGACGTTCAAGATAGTAAGGGTTTCTGCTTCTCATTCTCTCTCTATATGAATGATTACAGTGGTTGTTGTTATCTGGAGTACTCTGTTTGGTTACTGAGAAATGGTAGGAAAAGGAAATTAAAAAATATTGAAAATTTGAATCTCGGATCTTTTATTATTCAAAACTGTAGAGAATTTACTCCTCTGATTAAATAAGCGTAATTGAATAAGTTGGCTCAGTGGAGTTCGGCTCTCTCTCTCTTAATTTTTTTTAGGGAATTGTTGTGGCAGTGGAACCTTCAATATTGCCAGGCTCATCTTTCCGCACTCTTCCTATCTGTATCTTGAACCTGAACTCCGAAATAATACGGAGATGTTTCTAATATCTTTCCTTATTCAACAACAAAATCTATTTCCGCTGGAAATATGAATGCACGAAAGCTCCTGCATAATATTATCTGCAATAAGCAATACTTATTGAATTAGTAGCAGAAGCATTTTAGGAAAGTGAGATGTTTTTAACAATTTCTGCCTTGTCAAATTCCATCAAGTTATACACACGTGTTCTTGATACGAGTCTTCGTTGACGACTCATCCAATCTGACACCATCAACAATACTTCTTTTCCTTTTACAAATGTAACATCCGTTCCCTATAGATAGACCTCTCCTTTTAGATAATCCATGGTGAATATCTTTCCCCATATTGCTTCCCATCCAAAAAACCCTCCTCTCATCAGAATCCACAGGTTCCAAACAATATCAGTTGGAAAAGGCTCTGAATCCAACCCCTTTTGGCCTATCCATCTCTCATTTTTCATTTACACTCTTAGCTACCCTCGTCTATAAAGCCCCAAAAATGAGAAGAAGGCTTTCACTAAGAACTTTTCACTCTTTGAATCTAACCAGCTGATCTTATCCTTTGTATTCCACCTTACTATTTCCTTTTGAAGATTCCTCTTGTGAAATCCAAAAAGATTCAAAGAAAGAGGAAGAAAAGAAAATAGAGGATTTCTTATTATGAACACTCTTTTAAAAATAGGTACAACACCATTAGAGTTTAAATAGACCCAATAAAATGAAATAAAATAACTTACTTTTATTCCTAAAAGGAAAGAGAATATTTCTAATCTTAAGAGAATAATTCTAATATAGTAACTAAATAGATAATTAACAATAACATGCCCCACAAACTCACAATGTGGTTGCAAGTAGTATGGAGAGTTTGCCAACCAAAAACAGAAAATGCGGAGGTGGATGTGGCTTGGTAAACAAGTCTGCAATCTGTAGGGAAGAAGGAACAAAAGGCAAAGTGAGAGTGTCATGTTGAAGGTGATGGCAAGTGAAGTGACAATCAATTTCAATATCCTTAGTTCTTTTATGAAAGACAAAGTTATGAACAATCTGAATAACACTCTTATTGTCGCAATACATAAGAGTAGAACAAGAAAGATAAATACTCATATCAACAAGTAACTAACGTAACCAAACTATTTCGTTGGTGGTAGAAGCCATATCCCAATACTTAGCTTTTGTGGAAGATTGAGAAATGATAATCTATTTCTTGATCTTCCAAGAAATAAGAGAATCCCTAAAAAATATATAAAATCCAATGGTAGACTTACGATCTTCAAGATCACTAGCCAAATCAGCATTAGAATATGCATGCAACTTAAAGAGGAAGTAGATAGAAATAAAAGACTTTGAAATATAGTGTCTCGAAGATACCTTAGAATATGAAGAACAATAGCTCAATGAATTGTTGTAGGAGAAACAACAAACTGACTAACAATGTGAACAACATAAGCAATGTCTGGATGTGTAATGGTGAGATAGACCAAATAGCCAATAATAGTATGATACAAAGTAGGGTCTGACAAGGGGTTACCATAGGAAGAAGAATACTAAACATTAACATTAGGAAGAGTATCAACAGTCTTAGTATCAGTTAGGTGAGCACGATAAAAAATATCAACTATATACTTAAACTAGAAGAGAAGATAACCTCTTGGAGAAGAAGCTACCTCAATACCTAAAAAGTATCGTAGAGAACCCAAATCCTTCATTTCAAAATGGGAAGCCAAATCTGATTTCAACACCGCAATCCCATCAACATCATCATCTGTAATAATCATGTCATCAACATATAGAGATATTGTCTCTTCCATAGGGCAAACCTTTTTTGAAATTTCCTCCACCACATCCCACATTGATATTGGCTTGAAAAGAGCACCCAAAGGTAGACTCAAATATGCGAAAGGAAACTTCCCTACCCAACAACCCAATTTAGAAGCCAACTCCAAATTATCCTCCCTCCCAACTAGGGGAAGCTCACTTTTCTCCATATTGATCTTCAACCCATAAATCATATCTAATCACATAAGAGTCCAATTGAGATATACTAGTTGCTCTCAGTTTGCCTAAAAAAAATGATGTTGTCGTCAACATATATAGCAAGTGAGTCATCTCAACTCCCTTAAGGAAGTAAAAGTCTCTTTACTAGGAATTTAGACTCTAATATGATCAAAATCACTATATAAACCAACTAAGAAGTAAAGGTTGTGAAGTCTAAACAGAAGGAGTGAAACAGAGATGTCTTTGGCAGGGTAGAATACATGAAGAATTTGGCTTTGGATAAGATGGAGTTTTGGGATGCTAAGGAGAAGACTAACAGACTGTCTTTGGAAGAGATGGAAGCTAGAAGAGAAACGAGGGAAGAATATAAAAAATGGGTTTTACTAGAAGAGATTACTTGGAGACAAAAATCTAGGGAAGTGTGGTTGAAAGAGGGTGATAGAAATACGGGCTTTTTCCACAAGATGACAAATGCTCACAGAAGAAAAAACAATGTGGACCGAAATAGGATTAATGGTGTTTGGCATTCGGAGGAGAATGGGATTAGTGAAGGGATAGTAAATGCCTTTAGATCTCTGTTGTCCAATTCGGGGGACTGGCGCCCTCCTTTATCTGGGCTGCAGTGTGAAACGCTGCAGAATATGGATGCTGGTGCGTTGGAGGTGCCGTTCACGGAAGAGGAGGTGTATGGCGCGTCGTTGGGATGTAGTGAGGATAAAGCTCCGGGGCCTGATGGCTTTTCAATGGCTTTCTGGTAGTTTGCTTGGGACTTTGTGAAGGATGATGTGATGAGTTTCTTCAGGGAATTCTATGAACACAGTAAATTTGATAAAAGTCTAAATGCAACTTTTTTGGTTTTAATCCCAAAAGAAGTGGGGACTGAAGATTTAAGGGACTTTAGGCCCATAAGCTTAGTGGGAAGCCTGTACAAGTGGTTGGCTAAGGTTTTAGCCAGTAGACTAAAAAAAGTGGTTGGAAAGGTGGTCTCTAAGGCTCAAGGGGCTTTTGTGGAGGGTAGACAAATCCTAGATGTAGTGTTGATAGCTAATGAAGCCATTGACTCGGTTCTGAAGAATAATGAGAATGGTATTATGTGCAAACTTGACATAGAGAAGGCATATGACAATGTGGACTAGTCTTTCTTCTCATAGTTATGCAAAAAATGGGTTTTGGGGAGAAATGGATAGAGTGGATTAAGTGGTGCATATCCACTGCAAGTTTCTTTGTGTTGGTTAATGGCATGTCTAAGGGCTTCTTTCAAAGCTCAAGGGAATTGAGGCAGGGTGATCCTCTCTCGCTTATCTTTTTGTGATTGCCATGGAGGTCTTTAGCTCCTTCCTTAAAAGGGTTGTGGATGGAGGTTTTATGTCAGGTTGTAGGGTGAAGGGTAGGAGTGAAGAAGGGGTTTAAATTTCCCACTTCTTGTTTGCTGATGACACCTTGGTGTTTTGCCAAGCTTTTCAAGATCATCCGATTTCCCTAAGTTGGCTGCTTATGTGGTTCAAGGTCATGTCGGGCTTGAGAATAAACTTGGAGAAGAGTGAACTCATTCCAGTAGGGAGGGTAGAGAATATTGATGATCTCACCTTGGAATTTGGTTGTAGAGTGGGTAGTCTCCTGTCCACTTATCTAGGCCTTCCCTTGGGTGCTCCGTTTAAGTCAGTATTAGTGTGGGATGGAGTGGAAGAGTGATTCCGTAGAAGATTGACAATGTGGAAGAGACAATACTTATCCAACGGAGGAAGAGCTACTCTAATCCGAAGTACTTTGTTGAATCTTCCTATTTATTTTATGTCCTTGTTGCGCTTACCAAGTTTAGTTAGCCGGAGACTAGAGCAAATCCAAAGGGATTTCCTTTGGGGTGGTGGCAGCTTGGAGCGAAAACCACATTTAGTAAGATGAGAGTGGGTGTGCTTAAGTAAAAAGAAAGGGGGATTGGGGGTCAAAAGTCTTTCCATCCTCAAGAAGGCTCTTCTTTCCAAATGGAATTGGCGATTCGCAAATGAAAGAGAGGCTTTGTGGAATCAAGTGATTAAAGGGAAGTATGGGGAAGATAGAGGGGGTTGGTGCCTCGGGAAGTGAGAGTGGCGCATGGTGTGGGGCTTTGGAAAGGAATAAGGATGGACTGGGAGTTGGTGGGAGCTCGGATTTCTTTCAATGTTGGTAATGGGAGGAGGGTGAGATTTTGGAGGGATAGATGGTGTGGGGATTCCTCTTTGTGTGAGTCTTTTCCTTCCCTCTTTGCTTTGTCTGTTGACAAAGAAGCTTGGGTGGCGGATTTTTGGGATCCATCGGTTGAGGGGGGTTGGAATCCCTGTTTTTCAAGGGCCCTAAATGATTGGGAGGCGGAGGAGGCGGAAAGATTTCTAGAGCGTCGTCACGGGAAGAGAGTGCTTGGAGATGTGGATGATATGGTGGTTTGGACCGAAACAAAGAGTGGCAAGTTCTCGGCCAAGTCTCTTTACCTTGCTCTAGAAGCAGATTGCCCTTATTTGTTTCCTTCTAGCTGTATTTGGAATGTGTGGGTACAACCCAAAATTAGTTTCTTTGCGTGGGAGGCTACATGGGGTAAAACATTAACCCTAGATCTTGTTCAGAAAAGAGGATGGGTCTTGGCAAATAGATATTTTATGTGTCTTGAGAATGAGGAGATCATAGACCATTTGCTTCTTCACTGCTCAAAAACAAGGGTCCTATGGGAGTTACTTTTTATTTTGTTTGGGGTGTCTTGGGTGCTGCCTTCTTTAGTTAGAGACTCTCCTTAGCTGGTATGGTTCTTTGGTGGGCAAAAAGCGTAGGAAGGTGTGGAGAGCTGCTCCTCTTTATATATTTTGGACGGTTTGGAGGACGAAATAGATTGGCTTTCAAGGATGATGAGTTGTCAATCCAGAGATTGAAATACTCTTTTGTTTATTCTCTTTGGTCTAAGGCTAAGCTGTTTATAGTTGAATGCCCTCTAACTATGGTTAAGTTTATTGATTGGTTGGGATCCTATTAAGGCTGTTTTTTGGGCCAGTTGGATTTTGGTTTCCTTCTTTTTCTTTGGCCTTTTTGGTGGTGGGTGTATAGGTTTGTATACCTTGAGTCGCTTTTTTGGCGTCTCTTTATATATGAAGTTCTCTTTACTTATCAAAAAAAAAAAAAAAAAGAAGCAAAAAATTCTTCTTTCAATAAACTCCTGATACATTGTCGCATCTTTGCCCACTCCATTTTTACATTCTGATATTGATCTAATTAAAGCCATAACCCTCGTATAATATTGTAGTATGTAGGCATTGAAAGATTACCATATTGGATATTATGAGTTCTAGTATTTAATTTAAAAAAAATGACACATTTTTAACCTTTGAATAAGTCCAACAAATGGCTTCCCAAATCTCCCTTGCTGCAGAGAGGAACATATAAGTTCTGTTGATCTTCAGCTGCATTGAGTTTCATAACTAAAACATTTTTTGGCCATCTTCCTTATCGCAAGCATTGAATTTGGGTCATCCTTACTCATCTCTAGCTTGAGTAAATGGCTCAATTTCCCTTTCCTTTTAGGTACGTTTTTACGAACTGTGACTGATTTAGATTATTATCTCCATTAAGTTTAAATGTGGCTGAAATACTTGGACTTTTCCTGGGATTGAGATTGGTTTTGAGCGTTTGTGGTTGTTTAGGTAGTAGTGGAAGAGGCATCAAATTTTTCTGTCATCTTGGGTTGGTTGGAGATAGGATGAGATTACTGTTGTGGGAAGGATAAAATTTAGTTTGTTTTTTCTTCAGACTTGGCTCTACAACCAAATAAAAAATGGGTTTCAAATCAACCCCTTGAATGAACACCAACAATGAAGGTTGGAATACTGAACAATTCCAGCAATTAAGGCTGGAAAAAATTGGGATTAACTTTGGCAGTTGGGGCTGGTCAATGGAAGAAAAAGAGGCTACTGTGCACAAAGCTTTGATACTATGAAAACAAAAAATGATTTCTGAAGAATACTTGTACATTCATGGAATATATTTACAACCTATTTATAATGTTTACAATTGAGAAAGAAAAAGAAATTATTCTATTCTAGGCTTAGAATTACTTTACTAAATTAGTCACTAATTACAGGAAATAAATCAGCCCGCTAATTATAGAAAGTAAATACCAAGTCAACTATACAAAAAAAGGAACAAAGCTAAATAAAATCTCAGCCCATACAGGCTGTACAATCCGATAATTACTACACAGATTCTCCAATGAAAACTCCTAGACATCATAACAATTTCTTTAAAAAAACTCTTAGACATGATAATTTTGCAAAGAAATAAAAAAAGGGAAAAAAACTATATCAAGACTAAACATTGGGTTTAATTCATTCTCATAACCAAACAGATGAAAGGAATAATTATTCCTTTCCAGCATTGTTTATTTCCAGCTATAGCTATTCCTATTCCATTAGGAATAACCACTGTGTACCAACAAGTTATTGGAGAATTTATGAAAAGCATTACATCTTGGCATACATTTAACTCTTTTCGTGGAGTTCTATGGTAATTTACAATTTCATTTTTTCTTTGAGCACATGCATTTAATACACTTTTCAGTTGTTGACATCATGAGTTTTGGCCTTTCTTCTAGTTGATATGATATCAGCAATGGAATTTGAGAAGAGTGGTGATTACCTGGCTGTTGGAGATCGAGGTGGTCGGGTTGTAGTATTTGAAAGGAAGGATGAGAAAGATGTAATATACAATGTGGAATTCTTCTGACTTTGTTTATTTCTAAATTAGTAAAGACTTTTTTGAAATCCATATGGGCTATCTTTCTTCTTCTTTCTTTTATTTTTTTTAATCTATGCTGACAGTTCTATTGGTTGTTTGACATCTAGTGTTGGATAAATTGGCTTATGATCTTTCTACCCCTAATTATGGCCTTCTTAGAGTTTAAATCAGTGGCATTCTCGAAATGAGTTGGAGCAATTGGATTTTACTACCATGCAGCATCCCGTATTTCATTATAAGACTGAATTTCAGAGTCATGAGCCCGAGGTATGCTTTGTGTTAATTATGTGGATAGTAGAATATAGCATTGCCTGTTTCCAAGAAACTTATCCATTGCAGATCCTGATGTTATCATCTTGTTATAGTTTGATTATTTAAGGAGCTTGGAAATTGAAGAGAAGATTAACAAAGTAACATGGTGTGCAACACCCAACAGATCACTATTTATTCTTTCAACAAATGACAAGACAATTAAACTGTGGAAGGTATGGACATCCTTGAACAAATATCCATAATTTCTTAAGGTGCTCTCTGTTTCCTTCGAAAATACTTTACGAAGAACTGTCATTTATGTTTGAAAGCATGTCAACAAGCTGAAAATGTCCTACAGAAATAATAAGGATTCTCTTCATCCTTTATTTTGTTTGATTATGATCCAAAAATATTATGAAAGATCAAAAAGTTATAATTCATTGATCAAAAGCATAATGACCTAAACTTGAAAATGGAGAATAACCTAATTTGTAATAAATGCACATGTGTCTGTATGAAATTAATGTAAAATTAGCACATGTCCCTCGCAGGCAGCTCAGTTGGCAGGCATTCCCACTCAAGAGCAGAAGGTTCCAGGTTTGACTCCCGGGCTTACTTAATACATGGCTATTTGGGGAGGTTGTGTGTCCATAGTTTAGTTTTTGTGAAGAACAACTCAATTTCCATTTGCTACTTCTACTCCTTTCCATATTGATATGGCTGATTCTCAACAGGGCATATTTGCTCTTTTGCCCATCAGTTATTGAACATCCAATTTTCTCAACTGACTGTCCAACATTACCTCTAATTATGCTGTTTGAGGACATCTATGGCCTCTAGCTTAATATGAATAAGAACTCCATGGTTGTTCAAACATCCTAGGGTGTGGGACAATAAGGATGGCCACCTTCTTAGGGTGTGGGACAAACATTCGGTCCTTCAAACATCTTGATGTTCCTTTACAAGGTAATTGTCATGTATTTAGGTCTTGGAATGTTGAAAAAGAGTTGAAGTGTTTAGATGAGTTGAACAAGTCCTAGATCTCTCTTGATGATAGAATCGCCTTCTTCGACCTTACTGTTCTAATGTTCCCCTTGGTTTACGATTTCTGCTTATGTGATCTCCAAGTTTGAGAAGATTTGGAGAGATTTTTGTGGTTCATCACTAGTAAATCTAAGTGAATCTAAGAAATAACTATTGGCTAAGTGGGACAAGGCTTGTGGACCTAAATTGGATGGTAGTTTTAGATAGGCAATGTGGTTTTTAGGAATACAACCTTCTTAACATGGTTATGGAGATTTTGAAATGTCCCTTTGGATTTTAATGAACAAAAAATTTGGTCATGAGATAAGATATGATGCTTAAGTGGCCTCTAAGAGAGTATCGCTAGCCTTTGAAAACCATTTCATTTGGCTTCGTATTGGATTCATTATTAGAGATGTTCTAGGATTTGTTTTGTTGAAATCTTGTTGCTCGGGTGATTATCCCATTAAAATAGTTTTATTGTCTTTATACATTGTCTCTAATGAGGAAGTGGAGGTCTAAGTTCGATGATCCAATACAAGATAGCTTCCTTAACTGATCATAACCTTAATGAGCTTGCCTCCCTTTTCCCAATTTTGAGCTAGACTATTTTGTCTACTCCTATCCTTAAGAAAAAATTTTGGATGTTTGGAGAGCAAAGGTTGCCTCTAGAAAGTTTGATTTATATTTTCTCCTATATTCTCCATAAATTCAATACATTTTCTTTTTCTACCAACTTAAATTGACTTCGAAGATGCAAGCTCATCCAAAATTCAAGGCCTTGCCTTGGAATTTGGTTCATGAAAGGATGAATACCAAATAGATGCTCCATGCTTGCAAAGGTTAGAAAAACTTTTAAATAGATATTTTGTATGTTATGCAAGAAAGCATTGCAAATGAACCATCTTTTAATCCATTGCATACCATATTTTTTATAGGCAAATAGAAGTTATATTATAAGTGACTAACAAAATGCGCAACCAACGCACATAGGTAGTATATAATATTTGCTAATCAACAAAGAAAAAGATGGAAAAGCAACTAAACCTCCCTCCTTTTTAAAAGAGCCTAACTAGTTAATGGTCTCAGAAAGAATCCTCATCAATGAATTTGCTAAATCAAAGAAGAAAGGTACAAAGGGTGAGCTTAAGATTATATGGAATGCAGTGGAAGAGGGGCTTTAGAAGAGGTTGGCAATGTGCAAGAGACAATACCTATTGAAAGGGGGGAGAGGACTCACTCTATCTAATTGTCAACTTACCACATGTCTTTACTAGTGATTCCAAGAAGGGTAAGTTTAAGGCTCGAAAAGATTTAGAGAGATTTCTTTTGTGTGCGTGTGGGTGAGGTGGTTGGGTTTGGGGGTTAGGAGGTCTTGAGGGGAACACCCATTTGGTTAATTGGTATAGTGTGCATGACAAAGAAATTAGGGGATCTTGGCACCATAAATCTTTGGTTCTCAATACTATTGTTCTAAGCAAGTGGAGTTGGAGACTTTCTTTAGGAGTAGGTTATTTCAGGGAAGTTTGAGGAAGAAAGGGGTGGTTGGTGCTCCAACGTGACAAGGGAAGGTTTAATTGGAGAAATGTGGATACTTAACTTTGAAAGACTCTTTCCCCACCTTATTTGTCATAGTTTAAAAGACATGTGGGTAGTAGATGCTTGTGAGTAGGTTGGGGAGAGGGGACACTGGAACCCATACTTTTCAAGATAGTTCCATGATTGGGAGTTAAGGATAGTGGAGGACCTCTTGTAGAAAATTCAAAAACAAGTGGTGAGATGGAATGCATAGGACAAAATGGCCAAGATGGATATAAAGTGTGGAAAGTTCTTTGTTTAAGCTTTGTTACGCCTTGACAAAGATAACACTAATTCACCATGCTCCATTCTCTTCTTTTTAATTAATCTAAAGTTTACTTCTTCTCTGCTAAGAAAATAACTCCACTTTTAGAGGGACCTCTAAGTTCCAAACTAACTTTGCCAGGAAAATCGCTCTTCCCTCTAGATCTAAAAAAGAATAAAATGCTTTGATCAATATTTTCTCATCTTTAGAATCCTTCAAAAAACTAGTCTGCCCTAGCCATTCCTCATAATTGGTCTCTCTTGAAGCCTCTACACTTCCTAACTCCCAATTATGGAGCTGTCTTAGTCTTAGGAAACAAAGGCTCCAATTCCCTACCCTACTTCAATCCTCCTACACATCCATAATCCTTAGTAGCAGCAATGGAGAACAAAGTGGGAAATGAAGTATTCGATAATGAATCCTTATACTAAATATCTTGCCAGAACTTCACATTCTTGCCATTCCCCCTCTATTAAATTGGTATGACCGTTAAAGTCTTTCCTACCTCTCCTTATAGCCTTCCACAACCTTATCCCATACCCCTCCCTTCCTTTACAAGAACACTAATTGCCTACTTTATCTCCAAACTACCTAATAAAGACTCGCCTCTATAAAGGCTCTAGCAAAGCCTTATTGAGTATTGATAACACTCTAAAGCCCAACCGCCTTTCCTTTTATCTAAGCAAATTGTAAACTATTTACCAAACGAATTTTTTATCAAGGTCTTTGCCCTCTCAAAGGAAGTTTGTTTGAATTTTCTCAAGTATCAAGCGCAAGCTGCTTGGAATAACAAAAAAAAGGGACATCAAATAAATTGACAAATTGGATAACATCCTCTTTTTCAACATAAGCCTTCCACCTTTTGAGGGGTACTAATTTCTCCACAAAGCAAGACTTTAATGGAATTTCTACTTGACCACATCCCAAACAACCATAGACTTAAAAGAAGCTCCGAATGGAAGACCAAGGTAAGTGGGGTGGAGATTGCCTATCACACATCTCAACATAGTTGAAGTTGGAAGCATCTCAAACAACATGAATGTCTAGCTCAAAGACATTAATTGCTTTGGACATGGATCAAGAATAGGATATTATTTGCAAAAGAGATGGGTCATGTCCACCCCTTCACCTCTCGTTCCTCCCACCTTAAAGGCTGAAATGAAACCGCTCTCCTTAACCCCTTTTAGAAAACAATTGAAAGCCTTCATTGTTACCAAAACAAATAAGGGAAGTGGGGATCCCCTTTCCTTAGGTCTCTTGAACTTGGAAAGAAACCAAAGGGAGTCCCATTCATTAGCGTAAGAAACCTTGCAGTTGAGATGTAAATCATGTAATACTTTATCTAATAATACATCTTTAGCTAGAACTCATCTTCTCTAGAATTGCAAAAATAAAAGTCCAACTAACATCGTCATAAACCTTCTTAATGAATAGCTTGCTGATCACCCCACCTTTGTTGGTTTTCAACCTTGAGTCTATAACCTCATTAACAATAAGCGATACATCCATTGCTTAACATCCTATTCTTTGTGGCTTAAGTTGTTTGCCATGGTTTGGTTAGGAACTCAGTAGGATGTGGGTGCTTATTTTTTGTGTTTCTGCACCTTTTTGTCTTTTGGTCGCTTGTATACATCGTGTATAGTCTCCTGTTTTTAATATAATTGCTTTTACCTATCAAAAAAAAAGAAAAAAAAAAGGAAGTTGTTTGCCATGGAAGGTATTAGCTAGACTGCATCTATAGAAATCCCAGTGGTAGAGTTCTATTTAATAGCTTCTTGGGAAGGGGAGAAAGGGAAAGTTCTATGACCTTGTTTTTTGCTAGCTATCATTTTTGGTGATTTGTTTGGAAAGAAATGCTATGAGCTTTGAGGATAACTATTTGTGGATTTGTTAAGAAATGAGATCATCTTCCCCCTTCCTTTGGGTCTTTATCATAAAAATATTTGCAAGGGTGCCTTATGTATCATTATATGTGATGATAGATTTGGTTTGTTCTTACTATTGGCCTTGTCTAGTGCCCTTTTGTTCTTAAGGACCGACTCCCTTTGGAAGACTCAAGCTTTATTTAGATGGCTGTTGTCCTAAGAATATATGCTTGAGTAGGATTTGGTGTATTGTGATACATTATTAGCTTTCTCTAAGCTGACTAATCTTAGAATATTATTTTCATTTCCCTCTTGTCAAATATCTGGAGAGGGCATCAGGGCTGGAGTTTTCGCTTAGGAATTGGTTGAGGAGACTTTATCATGGTTTGTGGTCACATTAGAGAGATCTTGAATCTCTTTTCTTCTGTTGGGTTGAGTATAGGTAGGTTACAACTTGGCCAGAAAGGAAATTGATTTTTTGGCCAATAAAGGAGCAAAGCCTTTAATTTTTTAGAAAAGCCATAGTTACTGTCCTTGAGTTCTAGTTTCGAGGAGAGTGGATTTTACTCTTCTCTGACTTCTCCCAGCTCCCAATAAAGAGGGTGGGGGGGGGGGGGGGGGGAAGAAAACCCTCCCTACTTCTGTGAAGTGCTTGTCAGGGACTTCCTAGGTTTGGAAACTTTTCCGAAAATAGTTCTCAAAAATTATTTTTGTAAACATTTATTAAAACCAATTATCGGTATTTTCAAGAACAAAATTCTGTTTGGAAACTCAAGTGTGAAAAATAGTTTTTTGGGCCTATTCTTTAGGCACTATCCACTTATGTACAATGCAAAAGTTCTTAGCCTATTCACCATGTTTCTAATTGTTTTATAGAACATTTTATGAAAAACACTTGAAAACATCTCAAATTGTTCTTACAAATCCCCTTGCTTTCAGAACAAGCTCTAAAAAGAAACTGTTTTCAATCGAAAATTTCTGAAACATGTTTTTGAAATTGGAAAACTATAAACTGTTTTGAGAAACAGTTCCAAAAGAGGCCCATAGGATCTGCCAACCAGGAACCCCCCACCTGCCCTCTTCACCTTCTGTATTTTGTTTTTCCTGCTTCTTCTTCTCTCATTTTTCTTTTGCATGATAGACTGCAATGCAATAGTTGAAAATTCTAATGACCTAAACTACACTAACATCTAAAGGTTACGAGTTCTTTGATCCTAATACCAACATGTACATCCACATCCCAAAATGAAAGATTGTATGTTGTTTGATGCCAAAACCAACATGTTTACTTTTTTTACTGTTTTTATACACAAACACACACAAGGAAAGGAATAATTTTTATGGAAGAAATTCATGTGGGAATTAAAAGGTGCCTAAAATGAGAGCTGATGAAAAAGTTTCTTACCTTCAATCACATACTTACCCGGTATGGGAAGTTTCTTGTTACTTCTTTTCTGATCCTAGCCTTTTATTCTTGTGATTTTGGAGAGCAGGTTAAGGATCATAAGCCGAAGAAAGTAAAAGAATTGAACCCTAATCCATTCGTGCATTCGGAGAATGTGCTTTTGGCTGAAAGTAGTTTTGTGAGCGGGCAAGATAAACCATCTGTTGCTAATGGTTATGCTTTAGAGTGGACAGAAAAAATAGATAACACGTCCCCATCTCAAGACAGGCATGCAAAGGTGGGTATTTGTGGATCATAAAAGGTTCTTACAGATTCTTGATTATTGGCATTGTCCCTTTTGCTTAGCCTGCAAGATTAACATACCAGTTTGTTATGTAACTAGAGAGCTAATATTGGAGAGACTGTTTCTGCAAGATGTCGGAAGGTGTATGCTCATGCTCATGATTATAATATTAATTCTATCTCAAATAATAGGTAAAGTCTGTACCTGTTCCCCTGTCCTATGGTTTCTTTCTAGCTTATAAATTAGTATTTGTCTCTTGGAGAACAAAAAGAACAAAAGAAGGTTTTGTTGTTAGCTCACTTTGTCATACTGAGCCTTTTTGTTTTCTGATCAATTAAACTTCTCTTTTGACTTCTGTTTTAATCTGTTAGCTTTTACTTATACTTAGTAGGGTAAAAATGGCTTGTTATTTTGCAGCTTTTAAGATAACTGTCTAATTTCATAATTGCTGCACAGTGATGGTGAGACGTTTGTTTCTGCGGATGACCTTAGGATAAACTTGTGGAACCTGGAGATCAGTGATCAATGTTTTAATATCATTGACATGAAACCATCAAACATGGAAGATCTTACTGGTAATTCTGTCCATTCTCTTATCTTTATAATATCATGTAATTTATTTCATACCTTGGATTTGACTTTGACATCACCCTTCTATCTTCTGTTTAATTCTGTGTACTATCCATCCCTTCTGTGATGAGAACTGAGATGCTTTAAGATGGGAGGATAGCAATGCAAAGGCACACATACTTCATGAAATGGTTTATACATGTTTGTTGTCAATGATAAAATGTCCTTTAGGATAGATGGAAGAACCAATTGAAGATGAATAAAATATTTTTGGCCAGACTCGGCAACCGCTTTTAATCTCTTGTATATAACATTGAATAAACAATCCATTCCCTTCACAAAGTTGACTTCTTTGATTTGATGATCTCTAAACTTTTGAAGTTGTGATACTTTAAAGGTGATGGGCATTTGAATCGCATCCAAGCATGATCTCAGTTGGCTATTATTTTTTATTTGTTAAAATTTTCAGAGGTGATAACAGCAGCTGAGTTCCATCCAATTCACTGTAATCTGCTGGCATATAGCAGCTCAAGAGGTTTTATTCGGCTAGTTGACTTGCGACAGTCAGCAATATGTGATCACAATGCAAGAATGTGAGCTCTAGCTCATTTTTCTATTTCACTTCTCTGGTATCTGCATTGCTTAATATTCACAATGCATGATACTATTTCATTTGAAATTTGTTTCTACAGATTACAACATGGAGAGTCCAGTGGGCTTAAATCGTTTTTTACAGAAATCGTCTCATCTATCTCGGACATTAAGTTTGCATCTGATGGAAGGCATCTCTTAAGTCGTGATTACATGAATCTAAAGGTCATCTAGCTATCAAATTGGCATGAAAATTTTCAATTTAAATGTTCTCTATCCAGATTTTCTCCTCTATATTTTGGTTCTCTGCTTCATACATGATACTAAATTTCTTTTGACGTTATTCATTTAATTCATAATTCCGCAAATGTTTCTTTTAGTTATAATAATATAGTTCTCATCTATTTTCTGTAGAATAGAATAATATGTGGTAAGTCTAGACATTAGAGTAGCCTTGGGACTTCATACCACAAAGATTATTTATTAGTTTTTTCATACTTTCTTTTTGGGAAAGAGCAAGCACATCTTAGATTTTTTATTGACTGCAGAAGTTTATTATTCCTTGCTCTGTCTTTGTACGTTTTTTAGTTTTGTGCTTTTTAAATTTTCTCATGCATCAGGATGGAAGGGCTTATTTTACTTCAACAATAGGTTCCCGTTGCCGTTTAATCTTGGTAGCAATTGTGTCTTCTAATTTCTGGTTCATCATTAACATCATATTTCTGTCTCTTGCGTCATTATCAGTGTGAAAGATCATAAGTTAACAATCATTATACTTGTACTAATAGATACTTTGATCCCTTGTTTTAGCTATGGGATATACGCATGGAGACTTCACCAGTTGCAATTTTTAAGATTCATGAACATCTTCACCCTAAGGTCAGAGTATAATTATGAAGATCAATTGAAAAAAGATAAATACTTATTTACTTAAATACTCATGTTTGATGGTATTAGAGTTTCTGAATTTACCTTTATTTCCCCTCATTGAGTGTGCATCAGTTACTGCAATTTGAGTCAATGCAAAATTTTATGCTATTGATACCAACTAATGAGCATGATATACATTGTGAGCCAAATCTTACAAGATTAAGCTTTTAAGAAAATTGGTTGTTCAACATGATATTAGAGCATCGTTTGGTAGGAGGTCATGTGTTTGAGTCTCATTGCATAATTATTTCCCCAGTTTGTTGTGTGAGCCTAAAAGAGGCTAGTTGTGGTTGTTTACCTATGGGCTTGTGTATCTCTCCATGTGCAGGTATAGGGCAACATGTGAGGGAGGTTGTTAAAGGGCATGATATATATCATAAATCCAAATCCTATAAACTTAAGCTTTTAAGAAATTTTTTAGTTCAAGAATACCTTATCACATTCATCCTTCAGGTTCATTTTTAATTCCCTTGGAGTATTGGTTCTAGAAACAAGCTAAAGGCCAAGTGAAGTAGTGCTAGCTCCTTGTAGGTGACATGAGCTTAACGGAATGCCTCTACCTTTTTCACCCTTGAAGGTGTTAAAAGCCTTCCTTATTATGCTTTGCTGCCTCTTTTCTTATTCTTGTTCAATGGCTTAAATTTCTCTAGTTTAGGGACTTTTACTCAAAAGTTGACCTTAGCTCAGTGGAAAGAGCAGAGAACAGATCCCCCAGGTCACTGGTTCAACTCCTGAAGGTCGGGCAATTCATTTCTTGATTGAAGCTTTAGCCTTATCCCACGAGTCTTATTTTTTTAAAGTAGTCTATAGCTCTCAATCCCCACATAAATGCTCAAGTTTATTATTTATGAATGTTATGTTATTTTATAATCTGATTAAAATGAAAAACATCTGATTAGAAGGAATGTACTTGATGAATTTGATGCGTCTTTTAACCATAAAATAGAAATACCTCATTTAAACTCTTTGAGGATTAGTTTACTATGAACAAGCCTTTTGTTTCCACAGAAGTATATTCATTTTTGAACCCTTTCGAGTCATTCTCCAATCCCCGATCTTGGTTATCTTTCGATCAGCTTCTTGCATTTAGTTGAAGGAACTTACATTAGGTGGTCCCTAGCTTCAGGAAAATGGCACCTCTCTTTTGTTCAGGATAATGGGGGAGTCTCATCTGTCTTTTGACAGAACTGTGCTACTCTTCTAATGGAACCTTGTACCACCTTAACTAATGTTCAAACTTTTAGGAACTCAAGATTTCTCATCTAAAAAAATTGCTCTTCTGTCCCTCTTGATAGTAAATAAAAATTTGATTAACAGAAGAAAGAATGGGTGAGCAATACAGGAAGAAGTCCCTCAAAAAGAAAAAGAAAAAGAAGAGAATGAGGAAAACAAAGAGCAATGAAACTAAAAGTACAGGCCACGCCTGGGCAAATCCATTTCAAGGGTGATAAATGCCTCCCAAACTCAAATCATGTTCACCCCCTTTTAAGTTAATAAATCCATCTCTCTATTAGAGATCAAACAAATTCTAACTCCATCCTAGACAACATAGTGGCAATTTCCCATATCACATGGATATTGCTCCTAGAGCTATGGAAGCTGGATATTGCTCTTTTAATAATTGTTGAGAAGAATCCTTTTCAACTTTCAATTTGCCAATGGACTCTGTGAGTTTCTCTAATCCCTTCACAAGGCATAGAACCTTACCCTTGGTAGCTTTGTGAGCTCTGAATATGTGCAGAAAAAACCTTCCCCGTGATTTGTAAGCATACCTCCAGCGATAGCTTGCCCCAATTCTCTGAAAAGGCCTTAGTGTCAAATTATTGGGAAGGATTTGTCAGAATTCCTAGTTTAGGAGGAATTTTTTGGATCAAGAGTTGACTTTGGGATTCTCTAATGCAGCTGTTGAGTTCTTTTTGTGTTTCTAATGATTGTCTGCTGGGAAGATTGCCAAGGAGAGCTCTTTATCTTAGTCAGGTCCTACTCTAAGGTAGTGTTTGTTTATTTTGTTTGTTTGAAATCTGAATAGACGTGTATTTGACTTAAATCTTAATAGAGCTGAATGTTGTTAAGTACTTAGGCTATTTGATTTTATTGGTGTTTGAATGTTGTTTGTTTTTATTAATGTTTGAATTCTAGTAAGTGTTAATTTTTTATTTTTTATTTTTAACATCTATATAGTTAATTATTATATTTTTTTTAATTTTAATTTGAAAAAGAATAGTAATTTAACACAATTTCAAAGATTCCAAAATATTAGAATTTATTATCATAATAAAAATTTCTTAGTTAATTACATGATTAATAATTATAAAATTTTTATTATGATAATAAATTCTAATATTTTGGAATCTTTGAAATTGTGTTAAATTACTATTCTTTTTCAAATTAAAATTAAAAAATATATAATAATTAACTATATAGATGTTAAAAATAAAAAATAAAAAATTCTAATATGGGAAAAGTGATTTCGGAACCCCAAAATGCCTTTGTGGAGGGTAGACAAATTCTTGATGCAGTTTTGATTGCTAATGAGGTGGTAGACTCCAGATTGAAAAGCAATCAAGGGGGCGTGATGTGCAAATTGGATATAGAGAAGGCTTATGATCATGTTGGCTGGAAGTTTCTGTTGGCTGTGTTAAAGCAAATGGGTTTTGGAGAGAGATGGATTAAGTGGATAGAGTGGTGTATCTCAACTGTAAGATACTCCGTTCTGATAAATGGCTCTCCTTCCGGATTCTTCCAAAGTTCAAGGGGTTTGAGACAAGGTGACCCTCTATCCCCTTATCTGTTCGTGATAGCTATGGAGGTGTTTAGTTGCTTAATGAGAAGGGCCATCAGTGGGGGCTTTTTATCTGGTTGGAGGGCTAGAGGTAGGGGTGGAGAAGGGATGTTGATATCTCATTTGCTCTTTGCGGACGACACCTTGGTGTTTTGTGAGGAGTCCCAGGATCAGTTGACGTATCTAAGTTGGCTTCTCATGTGGTTTGAGGCTTGCTCAAGTTTGAAAGTTAACTTGGAGAAGAGTGAGCTTATACCGGTGGGGAGGGTGAATGATATAGAGGATTTGGCTCTGGAGTTGGGTTGTAAGGTGGGCGGTCTGCCTTCCAGTTATTTGGGTTTGCCTTTGGGGGCACCTTTCAAATCAGAGGTGGTATGAGATTGTGTTGAAGAGAGGTTTAGGAAAAGGTTGGCTATGTGGAAGAGACAGTATATTTCCAAGGGGGGAAGACTTGCCCTTATTCGGAGCACTCTTTCCAGTTTTCCGGTTTACTTCATGTCTCTTTTCCTTTTACCCAGAAAAGTAAGGATGCGGTTGGAGAAGATTCAGAGGGACTTCCTGTGGGGGGGAGGCGCTCTTGATCAGAGGCCTCATCTGGTTAGGTGGAATCTGGTTTGTTTGGAAAGGAAGAAAGGTGGCTTGGGGATAAGAAACTTAGCGTTGATGAATAAAGCTCTCTTGGGTAAGTGGAATTGGCGTTTTGCCATTGAAAGAGAGGTGTTGTGGAAGAAAGTGATCAGTCACAAATATGGTGTAGAGGAGGGGGGTTGGTGTACTCAGGTCGAAAGAGGGAGGCATGGTGTAGGGCTTTGGAAAGCTATTAGAAAGGAGTGGATGGGTATGTATAGCAGTTTAGCCTTCCGAGTGGGCAATGGCCGGAGAGTGAGATTCTAGAAGGATAAGTGGTGTGGTGATGAGCCTCTCTACGAATCCTTCCTCTCTCTTTTTGCCATTTCTCAGGCGAAAGACGTGTGGGTATCGGAAGTGTGGAACCAAGATGGTGTAGGGGATGGGTGGACCCCTTTGTTCTCAAGGGCGCTGAATGATTGGGAAATTGAGATGATGGAACAGTTTATGCTTAAAATCCAAGCTTTTAGGGTGCAAAGGGAGAATGAGGATAAGATGGTTTGGACAGCATCTAAAAGTGGTGTCTTTTCAGTCAAGTCGCTCTACTCTATTTTGGAGCCTGGTGGTTCAGCTATGTTCCCGTATGTTGGTATTTGGAGAGCAAGTGTGCCGCCAAAGGTAGCCTTTTTCTCGTGGGAAGCATCCTGGGGCAAAATCTTAACTCTAGACCAACTTCAGAGGAGGGGTTTTTCTTTGGCAAATAGGTGTTTCCTTTGTCTTGCTGAAGAAGAAACAATGGATCATCTTTTACTCCATTGTGTTATGACGAGGACATTGTGGAATCTTCTTTTTTCTCTCTTTGGGGTGGAGTGGGTTCTCTCTGGTACAGTTAAGGAAACTCTCCTGGGGTGGCATGGAGCTTTTGTGGGGAAAATCCGTAAAAAGGCGTGGCAAATGGCCCCCTTATGTATATTTTGGACAGTTTGGAAGGAAAGAAATTCGTTGGCTTTTGGGAATGAGGTGTTGTCAATCCAAAGGTTGAAACATTCTTTTGTATGTAATCTGTGGTCATGGGTGAGGATGTTTATAGTTTTGAGCCCACGGTCTCTGGTTAGCTTTATTGAGTGGCTAGGCTTTTGTTATAGGTAGGGGTTCCGGCTCGCTTCCTTGGTTTTGAGTCGAGGGGCTGCTTTAGTATACTCTTTGTATACCTAGAGGACACTAGTTTGGTGTTTCCTCTTTCATTTTAATATACTTCTCTTTACTTATCAAAAAAAAAAAACTAAGAAACTGGTAATTGACTAATAATTTGGTTTTTAATTTTGCTCATTTGCTAAGAAAATGTTAGAAACTTTTCTAAGTTAGTACTAGTTTTCATGTGTATATTAGATTTTTGGATATGTGATTGAAAATGGGTTTCATTATTGAGATTAATTCATTAATTTTCAGATTTTTAATTTGGGAAAGAGTATTAAATCCTAACTTTTTATTTTCAAAATTAATTGGAATTGTTGGTTCTAGTGGATATTTAGATGAGTGTGATTTATGTTTTGGAGTTTTAATTAAAAAAATCTTATTAGAATTTATGATAGTTAATTAATTTTGGTTTTGTTGTATAGTAAGAGGTTAAATTTTGAAAATTTATAGTAAATTTATTTCTAACCCAAAATTTATAATTTTAGTGTTGTTATTTTCATTTTTGAATAAGAAATCTACCAAAGTTTATGGAATTTAATTTCGTCAAGAATTTGGTGAAGTATGAGGCAAAAATAATGACTGCATGTGGTAGAATTTTTGTTTCAGTTTTGGAATTTTGTAGATTTATTTTAGATTAATTTCTTATCCAAATTAAGTGATCTTTATGTTATTGGTTTCATTTTCTAAAGAACAACTCATAAGAAGATTTTAGATCTAAATTTTCATGAGAAACAAGAGAAAAATTGGACAAAAATATAACATCTTTTAGTCATATTCAATTTTTTCTTGATGACAACTTTGCTAATTTATAGTAAATTAATTTTTTATTCAAATTGTACAAAATTAAGTTATTTTAATTTGTTTTTAAGACAAAAGTTATCCCTTATTTTTAAAAATAAATTTGGTTTATTATATGAAAAATTAAGTTTAAGTCAAAGAGACATGTGACTTTTTCCATTAAGATGAAAGTTAAAAAAATTCACTCTTCCCATGGAGACAAAATTGTCTTAAAAGAGTGATAAGTTAAAAACAAACAGGACTAAAAATGTTGTAAGCTTTAAGACTTAAGTCAAAAAAATTAACCATCCTTAAGTCTTTCAGCTTGAGAAATTCTCCTTCCTTGGAACTCAGGGTGCTCTCCAAGGTTGGTTTTTTTGCATGGGATGGGGTAAATTCTTACCATGGTCCAAATTATAAGGAGAGGCTAGAGTTTGGTCAACTGATGTTGCCTTTGCAAACAAAGCTGAGCTTATAGACCACATCCTCATGGTCTGTAACTGGGCTTCTAGATTATGGTCCTTTGTGTTCTCCTAGTTTGGTGCATCATTATGGGTTCTCTCTCATCTGCCTAGAGATGTTCTGCTTAGCTAGCAAGGTGCTTCTGTGGATGGTCTAGAGCAAAGGCAGCTGGAAAGTTTATTTGTTTTTATCTTCTGTGGACCATTTGGAAGGATCATATAATTTTTGAAGGAAAGGAGAGTTCGTGTTGGTTGGAGAAAATCTATTTCTAAAGATTTTGTTCTTGTGGCTAAGTGCAAGGTTGCATTTAGTTAATCTTTCCTTTATGGTTTTTTGATAGTATAGGTGTTGGATAGCTGATGACTTTCCATCTGATGCAGTTATGTGATTTGTACAATAATGATGCCATTTTCGATAAATTTGAGTGCTGCTTAAGTGGATATGGACTTCATTTTGCTACTGGATCTTACAGGTTTGTCCTTTTTTATTGTAACTGTTGGCACATGTTAACCCATAGGAGATACTGTTGTGAAATGATTTTATCTTACATGACCTAAGCCTATCAGTTCTCATTGACTTGATTTCCTCTTATTTGAATTGATATAGTAATCTTTTACGTATTTTCTCCTATGGAGTTGGAAGCGAAGAAGGAATCACAATCGAAGCTAGCAGAAATCCTAACAGGTTAGATGTTCTCCTTCTGCAGTAGAATTTTTTTTACAAGAAAAATGAGGAAATACCACGAAGGATGAGAGATTCTTCATACTTTTTTATTCTTTTTATTTTTAAGAAAAATACTGAGAGGCCCCCACCAAAAGAAAACTCAGAAAAAAAAGTAACCTCAACAAGAATTCAAACCCATTCCCAAGCCACCATCTTTTGGGGTAGAATTTTCCCAAAAACTCGAAGGAAGGATGCCCCTTTTAAGTTATACTCTCTACTTATGGATTCGCCATGTTTCCATAAAGGTGGAAACCTTGTTACTCAATTTTTGTTTTTGGCCTTAGTTTATTTATTTATTTTATGTATCTGAGTATTGGTTCCTTAAAACCATCCAATGATAGAATCCTTTGTTTTGATAACCTATGTTTTTGGACTCTGTTATTCGCTTATCCTTTGTTCCCTTGTCCCTCTTTTGGGCAACAATGCCAGTCCTCACACATCTATCTTTCCCAGGTACAGGCTGCCCTCTGGAAAACCCCATTCCCTACCCCCATCTTAATGTAGATGGTGAAAGCAACCCCATGTTTCATATGTCCAGGAATGGGAGACTAATAAGCAGTCCAGTAAATAATCTATTGTCAAGCAATTGGGCTTATAAGCTTTAGTTACTGTTAGATGTTCTCCTTAGTAGTGTTTCCCTCTTAAAATGGATTTTCTGTATCTGTACAATTGTTGCTGTTGCCAGTCAATCTCCAAACACAGCACACTATATAATGGTATGGTGGGGGTACTGGTGTTACTTCACCAAGTAATTATAACTGAAACACTCCTCAGGGTGGAATCCTTTAAATAGTATAATTCAGACTTATAATTTGGTAAACGCCTGCAACATTTTTATACTTCAGTGAGGTGTTCTAATGCATCTTGTTTTTATTCAACTCAATTGTAATTTAACTTGGAAACAGGAAGTCACATCTCCAAGCTGCTCCAAAAGCTAGAAGGTCTTCAATAAGCAACCTAACACGGGGATTTAGCAGACAAGGTTGGAGTTCTTATGGCCTTCTTTCTAGAGAAAAGTGTCTTTTGGGGAAAAAAAAAAAAAAAAAAGAAAGAAAGAAAGAAAGAAAGAAAATAGAAACCCTCCAAAAATAATTAGAGTTCCATGCACTCTGAAATCGATAGTACTCATTTAAGTGAAACGTAGGACCTATATTATTAAAAGGTAATGTCTAACCTTTGACTCAAAAAAGCATAAAACAATAAATATTCTGGCATTGCATGATATGGTTTGAAATCTGAAAAGATGCCCCTATTTTGCTTATATTTTCAAATGAGCACATCAAAACATGTTTTTCCCTTCTTTCTATGGCTTTCTCATTTGCTTTCACTTCCATACTGGGTTAACAATTTAGATTCTCTTTCTTCTCATTTTGCAGCAAATGAAAATTTGAGCTCAGGTAGTAATGAGCTTTCTTGTAACTTGAGCTCCAAGCTGCTACATCTGGCATGGCATCCAACAACAAACTTCATTGCTTGTGCTGCAGGGAATAGCTTGTATATGTATTATGCCTAGCTCCCACAGGGTACCTCGTCTTTTTATGCATGATCTCATGCACAATTTGGTTAGAACAGAACCTCAAAGAACAATGATCTAGAGGGTTCTGTTGATGTCTCAATTTAAAATTGTGTTTGTGCTCTTGTTTATTAATCTAATTAAAGGTTGTTATATGGTACCCCTGTTCGTACCTACCCATATTTTGACCCATTAATGTATGACACCTATAAGTAGATATTATTATAAAATGCAAAAAAAAAAAAAGAAAAAAAAGAAAAGGGTGCTAAAGTGGTAAACGTTATGTTATTAACTGTTCAACATAAATATTATAACTTTTTTTTTAAAAAAAATTATTATCAAATATCATTTACTATTCATTATTAATGTAATAATTTTCAGCATGATTAGGTTGAAATTTTCAAGATAACCCTGACTTCCCTACAATGATTTCATTCTTTGTTCCCATTGTGGTATGACCTTAAAACTTCTTGGCCTTCCTCGTATAACCTAATGTTACATATTTTGTGTGTATCCTATTGATACTGAGGAATGATCCTTAGGTTGAGTGACAATTGAGCTTTGGGTTAACTTTGGTTATGAAGTCTTAATATGCTTGATTTGTCGGTTGGAATTTTAGTAAGACCAAAACTCACCTAGCTATCTTTACAAGGGTGCATTCACAAGACTTGCATTATCTTACATTCTATCTTTTTTTCCCTAACTCCACTAGTATATATCAGACATCAAAATTCAAAAGTCATTTCAAAATTTTCCCCTCCCCCAATCAATCACCAACATTTTCCTCAATGTTTAGAGGAATAAAGAAAAGAGGAACAGAGTTGAAAAACAAGTACTTGATGAAGAACATAAATTTTTGAATGACAAAATGTAAGTTTAAGCAAACATATTGAGCAAAGACAAGGAAACAAGTTAGGACCTTCATTCATGAGATTACAGGAAATGAAAAGGAGTGGTTCACTAAGATGGAAAAGAAAAGTTGATTAGTTCAAAATAAGACCTAAGAAAAAGAAAATAGAAGCCAAGCAGTGGAATTGGCTTCTCCCATGGGGTCTTGATTCATAGGATCAGCTGCACCGCCTTGGTTTCCTTGGAATATGTGGAAAAGGTGGTCATAATGGATTCTGTTGAACTCATCATATACCCGATTCTCAAATTCCCCATGTCATGGGTCCATTGCGTTAACAATAGTTTGGAGACCCTGAATAGCCTCCATAATAGAATGCATGGACCAAACAGGCCGAGCACGGGAGTGTGTGGCTATGGAAGCATGAAAACTGGATGTACCAGGCTATGCGGGCCCTTGAGAATGCATCCCCACATGCACACCCTTATTGTCATCTTCCTCCTAATCATCCGAATCAATAGCCTGTGGAATCATAGGCAATGGTGGAGGAAGGCATGACTTGGGGAAATTATTGTTGTAGCCTAAAATGAGTTCCCTTAAGTAGTCGGCCTACCTACTACCTCAAAGATCTCATTAGCCTTGTAGTGCTCCTGGCATCATAGGTTGGTTCTTATGAGTAATGAGGAACGTTACCATCCCAGGGAGAGTAAGGCGTTGTGTGAGAGCACGGTCGGATTTCTTATTATGATTATCAACAATGAATCTATTGAATGTGGCCTCAATTAGACATAGAATTGAGAACCATTCCCCTTGTAAATTGCATAAAGGGCTTGAAGGTTGATGCCTCTTCATTCATGATCAAGGCAATTAGGGTACATGTCGACTTTCAAGATGTGTTCCAACAACCGTAAAGCTTAAGGGAGATGGGATGCACGGGCTACATTGTGCACCAAACCGACCCCTTGTGTCATGTTGGCAAGGATAGTGGTGCGGTCATACAATTTGTGGTGAGTGAGCCCTCTATCATGTGGACATGAATCATGAAGGCAAAGAGTAGAGACAATCTCTTTAGTCGCACTAGCCTCGGGTACACCACTATTGGTAGAGTGGTTACCCAATCAAATTGGTATTGCTCAATCAGACATTGAGAGCCATATCACTCCGGACCCCTTTTAAATCCTTTATAAGTCATATGTAATTTCATGATTTAACTCCAAGGACATTAACTCTTCAAGAGTTGGATGAAGTTGTTGGATCTCTTCAAACATGTGAGGTGTTGCTTCCTAGTTGAAAGAAGTTTAAAGGTATTGCTTTAAATGTTCCTTTGAATGAAAAAAAAAAAATTAAAATTCTTGATTTGATAACATGGAAGAATTTGCTCTATTATCAAAAAGGGTTAAAAATATAATGAGATTTTAGAAAAAAGCTTTTCCAAAAAACAAAACTCAACGATATTGAGTCCCAAAGATATTAAAAAAGCGATGTAGGTTACTTGGAGTGACACACTCAAGTGAGCCTTCAAGTTATAGAGACATTAGGTATGACCAAAATGATTATGTAATTTTTATTACTTCTATAATATCTGATAGTAGTGCTTTAAGTGATAGTGATTACGATGAGAATACACATATATTTTAGGATTTGGGTGAAGCATATCAAAATATATTGAATGATTGAATTAAGTTGAAAAAAGGAATTTTGTTTATGAATGATAAATGTGATAAAGTGTTTCCTAAGCTTGCATCCTTAAAGAATGAGAATGTCATGTTAAAAGATGAAATATATATACATATAAAGAAAATTCAATTTTCTAGAGAAATCTAGACTTGAGGAAAAAAAAAACATTGTCTTTAGAAATTGAATAATAGAAGAAAGATATGGCCTCAAAAAATTAAGTCTTCAATCCAGGGACTAAGATCTTAAATAAGATCATTAGTAAATGTAAGTCTTCTAGAGACAAGAAAAGCTTAGGCTATGTGAACAAAGTTGAAATTCCCACTAGTAGACAACTGACATTTGTTAAATCCAAAGAGGAAACTCCTAACATGGTAGTTGATGAGAACTTAAATGCAATACTTGGATGACTTCAAAAAGCCTATTTTAGTGTGTTTGAGGCACTCATAACAAGCCTAATGATTCGATTTGTTGTTTATACTTTAGAAAATTCTTTTTGATGTGTTTTATGAGATTCTTATAGAATTAAGGCATGTTTAGTGCATTTCCATCACTTCACAAAGAAGAGAGTACCTAAGTGGAGGAGGTTATTATCGATAGCGAACTCCATTGTTAGCATGACCCCTAATAGCGCACTAGGTATAACTTGTTATAGATAGCCCACCTTAGGAGCACCAATCTAAATTGTGCACTTAGAGAAACACGCTTGAGATAACACACCCTTAAGTGGTGGTTTAGATTGTGCAATTAAGGGTTGGATCTACACTATGTACTTTATGGAGCACATTTGAAGGACTCCGCTTAGCTTACATACTTCTTAAGTGTGCTCAGGTGAATAACGCACTTCCCTTAGGCGTTTCAACCACTATGTACTTCTCAAGTGTGTTAAAAAGGAAGTGCACCATACTACGCTAGCCTGCATAGTACTCACAAAGCGCACCCCAACAACCACAAGTGAGTTATTTTTCATCAATAAACTAAGTGTACCTTAACAACCCTACGTGCATAATTTTTCTTTAATAATGTAGTGCACCTGCCCAATTCATTATTGCGTTGTTCTCTTTTCCATCAATAAAATGCACCCCAAATAACACCTACCTCAACACATTGCCTTGATCACTCCACCTTGCACTCATGCCACAACTTTTGATCATCACACACTTATCAAGGCTGTGTAGGAAATAACATCATTTGAGTTTTGATTGATCCATCCATATCACCATGCTACCACTTTAAAAAAGAGAAATGCAATCAACTACTCCTTACTAACATCTCATGGCTGATGTTTGCACTGGCATACTTAGGTCACTAACACTAGTAAGAGGTATAGACAAATAGAAACAACATTGGAGCATTTAGGGAGAAAGGAAAATTTCACCTATAAATATGGGAACTATGAACAAACAAGTAAAGGGGGATGATAAGGAAATAAGTTTGATTGTTGTTAAAAGTAAAAGAAGATTAGTTTTAATTGTAATCTTGTATTTTATTTTATTTCCTTTTTTGAAACTTGTTTTAGTTTTTATTTTTAATGAACTTCTTTTTTAGTTTCATTTTTCGTTTCTATTTTTTTTTTAGTTTTATGTTTTCTTTATGTGTTTTCAGCTCCAAGGGGCATGAGGAACTAAGATATTTATATATTGGTTCAACTCACTATTAGTTTAGCTATGAATAGTTGAAAATAACTTAACTTAGGTCAATGGTTACAAAGACTAAGATGAGTAACCTTTAGGAGAAAAAGGTATGTCGCTTCAGTTGTAAAAGCTACAAGTCAAGCAACCTTAGCCATATACCTATGCTTTGCTATAGTCAGTCTTATCAACCAAGCATAAGCCTTTTGATATGAGGAGGAATCCACTTAAATAATCTTATTACGAGGATGCAAAAGAGAGAAATTAGATTGAGTTGATCATTTGTTGAGACACATAATGCTCACGTCAATTGGAACCCTATTGGTATAAATTCTCTGCTTAATCCTAAAGCCGCAAACATAGGTTCAAAGCCTTATTGGTGAGTTAAGCTTGAGAGAAAGAATTTTAGTGAATTGTTGCTCTTATTGTTCATTTTCCTTTAATTTTCTAGTTTTTAGGTTTTTTTCCTCTCTCAATTTAAAAATTATTTTTTAGAGCTTCTAAACAATACCTATACCCCAAAAACTTAACTCTAGAATGATTAATCTAAAATTCCCTATGGAGATGCCCTAATTGTTATATAATTGTTGGTTCTTTTCATTTTTGGTTTACAAACTATAAGTTTTAATGATAAATTTGTTTTAATTTTTTTTCCCTTTTTAAAAATATTTATTTTGAACCTTAAACCAGAGGATTTTAAGCACAAACAATAGTCTTTGCTAGCTCATCACCCTAATATAATATATGAAAAAAGTTCAAACATACTCAAAGTTGGCCTTTTAGAAGACTTTTTGATAGATTCAATCTCACATGAATAAGCTAGTTAATGAGTCTAATTTTCTTAAAAATCAAATTTTGAACATTAAGAAATGGAAGAAGCCTACCAATAAGCCTAAGGATAAAAAAAATTCATATAAACATACTTAAGTTTAAACATATTTAGCTAAGAAAAAACAAAACTAAATGTAATGGCATTCACTACACTTAGAGCTAAGGCATCTAGTAAATGATATTTTGATAGTAGTTGTTTGGACATTGAGGCTTGCTTGTATCTTACCAATTTGGTTCTTTTAAATGTTTGTCCATAAAAGTCTTTTTAGATAGTGACTTATTTTCCATTGAAGATCACAAGTTGTTGTTTCTCCAATCAGGAAGTTACAAGTACTTCTAAAAAGGTTTGGCTTAGGACAAGTTAGGATCCGTTGAGTTATATAAAGGATTGGTAATTTTTTTGAACTTATAATTAATTTTTATAATTATTTTTAGAAATAGGGGAAGGTCAAGTGGAAAGTAGCCTTCAAGTGTTGATTGCTCAAGCGATCAAAATGCTCAAGCCACGTAAATGGGCTTGAATGGTCGTGACTTTTAGCTGAGATTTTTTCACTCAAATATGATTTAGAACTCTTCTAAATCCAAACCTCTTCGGAATGTATTCCTATAAATACCTCATTATAACCCCTTGAGGATAAGAGATCCTCTAAAGTTCATTAGGAGATCTCATATTTTTTAGAAAGGGTTTCTTAGAAAGAAAGCCTAACATGTCACACCATTCATGAACTCTTATTCAAGGATTTGATCTCTGAATCTTGGGTTGAAGACCTTCATCCATTCAGTGAGGTTGAAGTGTATTCATTGGAGCAATAAGAGGTTGTTGCATCGTGAATGTGGATCAAGTTGTAGGTATTGGAGAGTAAGTCCATAGGGTAAAACAATAAAGTAAATCTATGTAACTTGATCTCATATAGTAGATTTAGATTAGTTGTCTTAGACCTCGTAGTTTTTTTATCTCCACAATTAGTGTGAGGGTTTTCCACGTAAAAGTATTTATGCCTATTGTTTATATCTTTTGATTATTTTGTTTGAATTATTGATCATTATTTGAATTGATAATTCCTAACTACTCGTAGGGTAAACAATTAGGCATAATATTTAATCCTTATATTGTAATTTTTTAAATACTCCCATTCATGAAGAGAGTGAAGTCAATGATAAGGATTTATTTAATATCTCAAACGGAGTTTGTCCAGATGAGTTTCGCATTATTGCAAACTGTACGTGTGCTAAGGAAGTATGGGATATTCTTCAATTGCAAATGCTTAGTACTAAGTTTGAGAATATTAGGATGATGAAAATAAAAAATTTTCTTTCTTTTATTATGAACTAAGTAACATAGTTAACTCTTTTTTTAACCTAGGAGAACCTATTTCGGATTCAAAGGTAGTAAGAAAAATATTGATCTCTATTAGAGATATTTAAACTTAAGGTTACTGCCATAGAGAAGAGTAAGGACATTGATTCCATGAGAGTTGATGAACTTGTTGGCTCCATAGAGACATATGACATGACCCTACCTAGTTCTCAAAAGCCTAAATACTCTACTTTAAAGGCTTCCGAGAATCAAGAAAAATATACTGAAATGCCATATAACATAACTAGGAATGAATTGGCTCATATGGCTAAAAAAATTAAAAAGGTCATGAAATTCAATCAAAAGTTTTAAAAAAAATCAAGAATTTGGAAAAGGAAAGAGACCTGATGAACAATAATCCAAAAAAAAGGACAAAGGTTTTTCCAAAGGTAAGAAAATTGAATGTTTTAACTATAGAGGTCTAGGACACTTCACTATTAATTATCCTAGCCCCAAAGATATCAAAAAGTCTATGCAAGATACATGGAGTGACATAAACTCTGAAGAAAGTAATTCCACAACTTCTGAAGATGTAAGGTATGATCCCAATGACTTTTTAGTTTTTATTGCATCTATAAAATCTGTGCATGATAGTGATAGTGATGATGAATTCACTTATGAACAAAAAGTTGTTTTCTTGAATAATCTTGTTGTTGACCATGAAAAGCTAATTAAGAATTATTTAAAAGATCATGATATTCTTGAAGTTCATAAAACCAAGATTGACATGCTTAATGTAGAGAGGACTAATCTACTTTAAAAAATTAGATTTGTTGAGTCTAAACATCATTCTCTATTTGATAATAACAATGCTCTCACTCAAGAGATAAAAAGTAATAAGCCTTCTTTATTTGTGAATGAGATTTTTCACCTTTGAACTAAAGTGCTTAATGAAATACTTGATAAATGCAAAACTCATGGTGATAAAAGAGGTTTGGGGTACATTAAAAAAGATGAAACTCCATTTAGTGGAGAATCTATGTTTGTCAAAGGTAAAGATGAAACCCTTAACCAAGCAGCATCTCCTAAAAAATTATCACTATGCACACACTGTAAGAAACAAGGACACACTCAGTATAGGTGCTACACTAAGTTCCTAAAGAGATTTGAATCTAAAATAAGTAGGTTAATGGACGATTTTAATTCCTTAAAAATGACATCTTGAATAATGAGAAAGGGAAGAAACCTAATCAGAAGCGTAGAAGCCAACAAAGGCCCTCTAAGTCACCACCTAGGACTAAACAAGTCTAAATGAGAAAGAATAAGACCAAGTGTCAAGTTATTTTCACTGCACTTAAAGCTAGATCATCTAATGAGTGGTACTTTTATAGTGGCTACTTAAGTCACACGACAGGAGACAAGTCTTTCTTCATATCTCTTAAGGATTATAATGGTGAGACATTTACTTTTGGATATGAGAGTTTAGCTCATGAGAAAGGCAAGGGAAGTATATCTATCATTAGTTGTCCTAAATTAAATGGAGTTCTCTATGTAGATGGACTCAAGGAAAACGTCCTAAGTATTAGTCAAATCTATGACAATGACCATAGGGTGAATTTTTTCCAAGACTTATGCGAGGTAGTTAACAGAGAATAAAAAGTCATTATCACAGGACATAGGATAGTTGATAATTGTTATGCAATAAATCCTATCTCTAGAATGTCTCTTGTGTGCAATAAGACAAAGTTAGATCTTACCTAACTATGATATAGAAGGCTAGGTCACATAAACTATAGGGACCTTGTGCACTTAGTGGATAGTGAAAAAGTTAAAGGTATCCTTAGACTAAGTGGTGAACCTAAACCCATTTGTAGTGAGTGCATGAAAAGTAAACAAACTAAAAGTTCACACAAAAAGGTTAAGGAAATTAGGACCACTAGACCTTTAAACCTTCTACATATGGATCTCATGGGTCTTACGCATACTGAAAGTAGAGGAGGTAAGAGATATGTTCTTGTGGTTATAGATTATTTTTCAAGATATTCCTTTATGAGGTTTCTTAGAGAGAAGTCAGAAATCATAGAACACTTGAGGTCATTATTCAATAGAGTACAAGTGGAAATAAGCCATCTAATTATAAGGATTAAGAGTGATAAGAAGAGAAAGTTTGACAATGTTGATGTTGACTTCTTTTGCGAGTCAAAATATATTAAACATGAATTTTCAACCCCTAAAACTCCTTAACATAATAGAGTGGCTGGAAGAAAAAATAGTGTTACAAGAAATGGTTAGGGTGATAATTCATATGCATAATACCCCTATGCAATTTTTGGTAGAAGTTATTGATATAGCATGCTTTACTGCTAAAAGGATTTTTCTTAAACCTAAAACAAAGAAGACATCTTATGAATTATGGATTGGGAGAAAACCTAACCTTAAGTATTTTAGGACTTTTGGAAATGAATGCTATATACTCAAGGATGGGGATAACCTAGGGAAGTTTGATGTAAAATCTGATCAAGGTATCTTCCTAAGCTATTCTATTTCTAGTAAAGCCTATAGGATGTATAATCAAAATTCATAGATTATTCAGGAATCCTCTAATGTGGTTGTAAAAAACATTGTGTATGATAAGGATATAGTAGTGAGTCAAATTTTAACCTAGGAATTAATTGGGGATAACCTTAAAGATATGGAGATAAAAAAGATAACCCTAACGATATGACTGAAAGAGACATTGATCCCAATAAAGATGAATTTATTCTTCAAGAAGACACATCTAAAGAAGCGAGGAATAGGTATAAATCTAAAGTACCCAAGAACCACCCTATCTCAAATGTTATAGGTAACATGAATGGATAAGTGGTTCCTAAGAGACAATCAAGATTAAATGAGATGGGTCTTATATGTTATACCTCCCAATTAGAGCCAAGGAATGTGGATGAAGATTTAGGAGATGAGTCTTGGACTACCTCACTCCAAGAAGAGTTAAATCAATTCATTAGGAATGATGTGTGGTACTTAGTCCCTAGGCCTAAAGATAAGCATGTCATAGGTACAAAATGGATTTTAAAAAATAAACAAGATGTAAATAGGATTGTTGTTAGGAACAAAGTAAGATTAGTTGCCCAAAGATACTCACAGATAGAAATGATTGATTGTAAAGAGACATTTGCACCTGTAGCTAGATTAGAATCAATTAGAATGTTTTTAGTAATAACATGCTCTTTAAGGATAAAGATTTACCAAATGGATTTCAAGAGTGTTTTTCTTAATGAGATTTTGAGTGAAGAGGTTTATGTTGAGCAATCTAACGGTTTTGAGGATTCAAAATTCCCCAATCATGTCTATAGGTTAAAGAAAACCCCTTATAGATTCAAGAAAGCTCCTAGAGCTTGGTATAAGAGGCTCACGACCTATCTTTTAGAGAAAATATTGAGATATGAGGAGTTAATAGATCCTTATTTATTCATAGGTCTAAGGGTGAGTTGTTGGTGGCTCAGATTTATGTTGATGATATAGTTTTTAAAGCCACCTCTAGTGACCTTACCCTTAGTTTTGCTGAGAAAATGAAGACTAAATTCAAAATAAGCATAGTAGGTGAATTAACTTTCTTCCTAGGATTGCAGATTAGACAACTAAAAGATGTAATTTTTTTTTTCAATCTAAATATGTTAGGGAGTTAGTTAAGAAATTTGGTTTAGAATCCTCCAAACACTCTAGGAAACCTATGAGAAATGCCATTAAGCTACATCTAGAAAGGATTTTGAGCAAAAGAACTACAAAAGTATGATAGGAAGCTTACTATACCTCATAGAGAGTCATCTTAACATATCTTTTAGTTTTGGAGTTTGTGCTAGGTACTAAGCAAACCTCAAAGAGTCATATTTAACCTTTTCTAAAAGAATTATACATTATATAAATGAGACTCTTCATTGTGGTTTGTGGTATCTCTATGATTCTTCTTTTGTGATTGTTGGTTATTCCGATGTTGATTGGGTCGAAAATGTTGAGGATATAAAAAGCATATATGGTGTTTTTTTTTTATTATTGGTGATTGTCTCATGGCTTGGTTTAGTATGAAACAAAATTCTATATCTTTATCTACTACTGAAACTAAATATATTGTTGTTGGAAGTTGTTATACACAATTCTTGTGGATGAAGCATATGCTAAAGACTATGGAATTGAGCAAAACCAAGAACATACATTGTGACAACTCTAGTGCTATAACTACCTCAAAGAATCATGTTCTTCATTCTTGTACTAAACACATTGAAATTCATCATCATTTCATTAAGGATCTTGTTGAAGAAAATGTTGTTTCTCTAGAATTTGTCCCCATTAAACATCAATTGACAGATATTATTACCAAACCCTTAGATTTTCTTTGATTTGAGTTCCTTAGGAAATTGTTGGGCATATGTCGAATCAACTAATTATCTAAAGTGAGAGGCCTAATAGGGTTTGAGCTTATTTGTATCTTTATTTACCTTTTTTTGGCTTTCTTTTGGTTTGCTTTGGGCATATGATTTTTGTTTATTTACTTGATATATTAGCATGATTTGTAATATCTTAAGTTTGTGAACTAGAGAAATATACTTTGTCTACAAGACTTAATGTGGTTGGATTCTTATTTACTTGTTAATCACTATTGACATATATGATTCATAATAATTAAATATCTTTGTATAGTGGAATTTCAACCTTAGTTACATCTTGGGCTTGATCAAGAGGGAGACTTCTTAAGTTTAACTCATAAAGTATACTTTGCTCTATTTGGAATGATCCTTTGTCATGCTCAAATCTTATCATCAACATGTTTTGTTTGACTAAGATCATTATATTTGTTTCCCGAAGTGAGTCCATGACAAAATCTTGAATACTTGGTTAAGCATAACTTTCATACTCTTTACAAGATTCATACTCTTAATTGTAAGCTACTCACTTATAACGTTTGGAAACACCCCCAAAGTGGATTCAAAAGCAACCATGATGAAAAATAAAATGAAAAATCAAAAGAGTTCATGGTGTGGTGTACAATGCCTCCACTTTCAAAATAAAAAGAAAAAGAAAGTAAAAAAGAAAAGAAAAAAGAAAAAAGAAAAATATGATATCAAATTAAGGAGATGTCAAGTTATGTTGTATGTAAATCAATGTGGTCGTGTTAAACAGAATTCCAACGATCTTAGAACAAATTGATCGGATATGTACTTTAATTTGACCAAAGTCATGATTGGATATTTTCCAAGTGATCAAATTCGAAATATAGAACTAGATAGTAAGTCGTATTTCTTTGAATATCAACACTTATGTTTCTATGTTGACCTTTTTATACATTGATGGTTATGCATTGGGTTTCAAAACTGAAATTATGATTAACTCTGAATTTTGAACTTGAAACCTCATTCTTGATGGATTGAAGTATACTCTATAGGAATTTAATTGGGTATATTATTGATTGATCTAATGTTGAGAGTTTAAAGACATTATGACTCTACCTTAAAGTGTTTACCGTATCTTTACTTCAATTCATGTGAATTTTTGTTAGTTTCAAAGTTATCTATTTTTTTTCTTAATGCTTAGCTCTCAAGCATTATTACTAGCACTTGAGCGTTGTTATTAGTGCTCAAGTGCTCTTTCCATCACACCATGCACTCAAACATTATAAGTTGTTTCCAATGTTTCTTAGAGCGATTAGACCACTCGAGCGCTCTAAGTCATATCCAACACTGTTTCTATCGTTCGCAATGTCTTGAAGGTTGTTTAAAGCCATTTCGTTTGCCTTTTAGAACATTTCACATTTCCAAGCGAGTGATCTAGGTTTCCACTTCTTTGTCATTTGAGGTCAATTTGCTTAGTTTTTTGAATTTTCATTTGTATCGTATTGTTTTGGACTTCATTTTAGTATTCCTAATATTTTAGTTTTCTTTTAGATTTTTATCTATTATTCTTGATTTTTCGTGTGCTTTCATATTCCATTGCTTATAGTATGGCTAGTCGTAGACGTCCGCAAAAGGTAACCCCTTTTGGGTCACTTGAGCTCATTCAGGACATCACACTATATAGCCCTTTTAATCTAGTAGATTTTCTATTAAAATGTTTCCACTATCAGGAAGCACAAGATTATTTCTACATCTCTTTCCATGATACACGAGTTGAGATTGAGCATCTGGTTGATCTTAGAGCTTTTTAGGACACTCATCTCCTTACTATCATTAGAAAGCAAGGGTGGAAGACGTTATTCGCTCTTCAAGAGACTTACTATCCTCATCTTGTTCGCATCTTCTATGCGAAGATGCAGTCCATTGTCACCAGAGTCACCTTTTGGGTGACTATGTATGACTAGTCGTTTCTTGTCTTTTTCCATTCCATTAGGCATGTACTTGGCATGCTTAGATTAGAGGCTCGTGTTCTGTCTTTCTCTCTAAAAGTACAAGTTCTCATAAGAGAGGAGCTTGATGCCATTCCAACCTCTCTTTACAATGCTTTTTGCCCTCTTCCATCATATATTTCAATAGTTGGCTTCTCCAAGCCAACATAGCTACTTACTACTTTTTCCACTTACTCCTTCTACCATTCTACTCATAGTACCCAGATTCATCAATCGTCTACTTGGTTTATTCATGCCATACTCTTTGGCTAGCAGTTTGATATTAGCTAGGTGATTCTAAATGCAAAGACTCCTCTTGGCAATCCATTTTCTAGAAGAGGCAACTTTCCCTTCGCCTTCTTTATCTCACGTATTTTTTTAAATGTGGGATTTGAGATAGACCCAACATTGGCGGTCCAGGCTATCCATGCCTTCTTAGATGAGAACTCTTAGGCCAAGCACTACAACCATGTTTATAAACCCATAACACTCCTAGCTCACTGTGGTCCTTAGGATGCGGCACCATAGGTAGCTCTGAAGGCTTTAGCTAAGGAAGATGAGTTCTGAGCTATGAAGTAAGACATAGTTCCTGAGGCAGATTTTCCCGAGCCTATTCCGAGGATGCTCTTCAATTGAGGTCATACAAGTTCTTCTTAAGCTACACACGAGACATCTTCTTCCACCGACCCTACTTCTCGAGAGACAGTGAATTCCATGGCCCGTCTTCATCAGATGATGGACTCAAACGACATTCAACTCTATGAGATCTGAAGTTAGCTCAAATACATCATATCTTGAATCCACTCTCTAAGCGCCACGAGTTATATACCTTTTTCAAATGCTTAGATATTTATTTTTATGTTTTATTTTTATTATTAATTTCGATTTGTTTTTTTACTGCATATCTTATGTATCCAGAATCATATGTTTGCTATATATATGATGTTCTTATTTTTCTTTCTTTCTTGTGTGCTTTCCAATTTACATATTTCATATGCTTTGCCATTTTTGTGACAAAAATTGGGAGATCATTGACCTTATTTGACTTACCTAAATAGGAGGAGCTTAGGCATAGGAGGAGCATAAGTATATTACTTTTGAGAACTAATTGAGCATAAGAATTAATTGGAAAATGATAATTAAGAAATTTTCTTAACAGAAAAAGGTAAATATTATTTCAGAAGAGTTAATATTATTTTTGAATGATTTAATTCATTAGTTTATTCATTTAATTCTTAAGGAAAATTAATTGAAATATTAAAGGAAATTAAACTTGAGACACTAGAGGAAACCAAATCAACCATTGAAAGCATAACTTAGAAGTTTAAAAGAGATATTTAACACGGATGTTTCTTGCAAGACATTTCCATTTGAATCTACTATCTCTCTAGAACAATTCTGAGTGACAAAAAACTTTTTCCTAAAGTTTTCCCTACATATATCATATTTGGTGATAGACCTCTAAGCATTTTTATTGATCTATTGTGTCTTATAAAGTTTCTATTATGTTTGGTTGATTTGCATACATTTATATTTCTCTTGAGCTTAGCTTTGTACCTTTGTGTCACTATAGGGATTTTTTCATCATTCATACTTTCATAATGCATCAAGCAAAATCTCCAATTATCTAGTTTTGTTCCTTTGATCATATTTTATTCTACACAATGTTTTACTTTTGGTATAGTTTTTTGTATGTGTGTAGGTTGTAGGAATGGAAGATACGTACTACAAGATGATGCAAAGTATTCTCTTAGTTTATTTTTAATTGAGCGTTAATATGTGTTTTGTAAACTTTGTTTTGAGAGTTTAGGTGGGTTTGTGTAACAATGTTTTGTCATAAAAATGATAAAGAGGGAGATTGTTAGGACATTGAGTCTTGTTTGTATATTGACAATTTTATTCTTTTTAATGTTTGGCCATATAAGTCTTTTTATATAGTGACTTACTCTCTATTGAAGATCACGAGTTGTTATTTGTCCAACTAAGAAGTCACAAGCACGTTTAAAAAGGTTTGGCATGTGGCAAGTAAGGCTCCGTTAAGGTATAGACAGGATTGGTAATTGTTTTGAAAAAATTAATTTTTACAAAGTTTTTGAAAAATAAGGGAAGCCCAAGCGGGAACAGCGCTCAAGTACCCGAAGCACTCAAGCCACCTAAGTAGGTTCAAGCGGTCATGAATTTTCAGTCGAGATTGTTTCACCCAAATCTGATTTAGAAGTCTTCTAAAACCAAACCTCTTCTAGATTTATTCTTATAAATACCTCATTATAACCCCTTGAGGGTAAGAGATCGTGTAGAGATCATTATAAGATCACATATTCTTTAGAAAGGGTTTCTTAGAAAGAAAGCCTAACATGCCACACCATTCCTGATCTCTCATTCGAGGATTTGATATTTGAATCTTGGGTTGAAAACCTTCATCCCTTTAGTGCGGTTAAAGTGTATTCATTGAAGCAATTAAAGGTTGATGTGTCATGGATGTGGATCAAGTTGTAGGTGTTGAAGAGTAAGTCTTTAGAGTAAAGTGGTCAGGTAAATTTGTGTAACTTGATTTCAAATAGTGGATTTAGATTAGCTATCTTAGACCTCGTGGTTTTTTATCTTCACAATTAATACGAGGGTTTTCCACATAAAAATCTCAATGTCTCATTATTTATATCTTTTGATTATTTTGTTTGAATTGCCTATCATTATTCGAGTTGATAATTCCAAACAACTTGTAGGGTTAAAATTGGGCATAATGTTTAATCTTTATATTGCCCCTCATTTAGGTGTTACCCTATTAAACTTCGAGGCTTTTTTAGTTACTCTAGACACATGATTAGGAACAAATCTTTCTTCACTACCTTTGAGTATTTCAATGGTGGTAATGTTAGTTTTAGTGATGGGAATATAGCTCAAGTGAGGCAGAAGGGTACTGTGACTATTTCTGGAGGGCCTAAACTAAATAATGTTATCTTTGGTGGTAGGATTAAGGCTAACTTTTTAAGTATTAGCCAAACTTGTGATAGTAATCACAATGTTAAAATTCTCTTAACACATATGTGAAGCTTTGATAGGAATGAAGAATTAATTTACTTTAGGCATAGAATTGTGGATGATTGTTATATAATTAATCTTAGTCCCAACACTTTCTTGTGTAGTAGAGTTAAGCTTGACACCATAAAACTTTAGCATATGAGGTTAAGACACATTAACTATGAAGATCTTGTCAAAATTATGAATAACGATCTAGTTAGAAGGATCCCTAAGTTAAATGCACCTAGCAACACTTTTTGTGGTGATTACATGAAAGGGAAGCAAATGAAAGGGCCACCCAAAAAGATTGAGGTATTAATACCTCTATATTTTTAGATATTTTCCATATAGATCTTATGGATCTCTACAAACAAAAAGTAAGAATGGTATGAAGTACATTCTAGTGATTGTTAATGACTTCTCAAGGTTCACTTTTTTTTTTTTTTTTTTTTTTTGCCTTTTTGAGAGAGAAGTCTAAAACATTAAAACACTAAAAAGCCATATTCATTAAAATTCAAATAGAAAAAGGTCTAGCCATTGTGAGGATTGAATCATATGCGGAGAGAGTTTGATAATGTGGATATTGACCATTTTTGTGATTTTGAATCCGTAAGACTCCTTAACAAAATAGAATGGCAAAAAGGAAAAATCATGTACTTTAAGAAATGGCTTGAGTAATGTTTCATGTTCATGATACCCTTAGGCCATAAGTACTTCCTATTACACTACTAGTAAGTTTTCCTTAGGTCAAGAACTAAACGAACTACTTATGAATTATAGTCTAAGAAAAAGCTTAATGTTAAATATTTTAAGGTCGTTGGTAGTAGTTGGTTTATCAATTTTTGGTTTAATTACTTATGTCTTTAAAATGAATCAATAAAATTATTTTGAAGATTTAAACCATATGTGTCATTAAAATATTTTATTCTCAAACTAAAAATGATTTATGTAAACAAATAAAAAAAACATAAAAAAAACTAGCATGGCAACTAGGTTATCTTTACAAGGAATACAAAATGTCTCAATATATCTCCATTAATTGATTTTATCTTAGGTCAATGTCGCTCTAATATGATATATCTCAATTTTTCAATCAAAAGTGATGGTTTTAGTTTAGTAACTGAGCACAACAATTGTTACAAAATAAAAACAAGTATTTAAAGAGTTATATTTAGAAAAACAATAATTAAATGAATCCAAATAAGATAGGGTAGGATTGTCTACTAAAACCGACTTAATTGCACCTCCTATATTCATATTTGCATTCAATTTTGCTTAGATTCATTCTTAAATTTCTAATGAACTTAGATACATGACCGCAATAAGTATGTGTAAATAATCTAGTGGTTCCTTAAGTGTAAGGCTATGGTTGTAGCTTTAAAAACTCAATGAGTCAATGTTAAACCTCAAGGAAGTGATCTTGGAATGTAGGAAAAGTGGATAAATTAAAAGAGTGAAAGATGGATTTGGTGGAAAACTCTTTCTTAAAATCTTACATTGAGCAAGAAGGTTGTTGAAAAGTTGTTGTAGGAAAAAAAAAATTAGTTAAAAGTCCTAACTAAATATAATTAACTTTTGAGGGAAAATAAGATCCTTTAAGTTCCACTTCTCACCATGGAATAACCTTTGCTACTATTAACTTAACCAAGACACCTAAATGTTCCCTTGGTTAGAAAATATTCAATAAAGGTGTTTAAATTTATTTTAGAGGAATTAACCTGACAATTGGATTCCCAAACATGACATTCAATTCTTCCCAAAATATTAGTGATTTTCTAAATTGTAATTTTAAGGGTTGGAATAAGGTTTTTCCAAGTCAATATGGCCTCCCCATTAAGTGCTTGGAAAATACCCTATAGAGCCCTTGGGCTCTAATTTCCAAAAAAAAAAAAAAATGGTAATTTCATGACCCCTATACCTCATTTATTTGCTCAATTGTAGCCTTAAGAACTCAATAGTGGTTGTTCTAAGTCAAAATGGCTTTGCCATTAAGTGCTTGGAATACCTTAAAAAAGCTTCTAAACTCTAATCGACAAATACCAAGATATGATGCCTTTAATTAAAATAAAGGGATCTAATGACAAGTTATTTTGAATTATGAATGCATTATGAGCATAGGGTGTTTCCAATAGTAGAAGGGGATGCCTTAGACATTGAATGGAAATTAACTTGAAAGATTGAAATGAATAACAAGAAATTGAACATTAGAATCTTAAATCAAATATGAAATTGCAGTAATCAAGCAAATTGAAAATATTCAATTACACTTTAAAGAAAATATAAAAAAATGGGTATTGCTCTGAACACCACTTGAATAACTGAAAGTCTAATAAGGAATACCTAGAAGAGGGATGAATGAGTGATTTTAAAATTTTAAATAAATACTTGTGAATTATAATTACTTTTCTCAATCCAAGATATTATAAGGATAACTTGGATATTAAAATAGGATTTCACTCCAATAAAAATATGATTTTATGGTTTATTGATATCCAAATATTAATAATATATGTTGAAGTATGTTAGGGATAATAATAACCACAAGAGTAACTAGCCTAACAAACTCAACAAAATTCCTAACAAATCAATAATTTGTTATAAGTATAACCACCACAAGATAACCAATTAACCAAACAATCAAATATATTAAATATCTTCAATTAGAATACATGCAAGAATAAATATAGACTTTTTAGACTAGCCCTACAAGATATAAGGTTAAAACAAATTAACATATTCTAGGAAATTCAAATGTAATATCAAATATAAAAAGATAGAAAATGAGGTACAAGATTTTTATGTGGAAAACCCTCACAACTATGGAGATAAAAAAGCATGAGGTCCAAGACCTATCAATCGAAATCCACTATTCAAAATCAAGTCACATAAATTTACCTAGTCGTTTTATCCTCTAGACTTACTCTTTAGTACCTACAACTTGATCCATGTCTGTGACACAACAATTACTTGTTGCTCCCTAGTTGATCATTCGGTCTCTTTGAAAGGATTACAGTCTTTAACTAACAATTCAAATAATCAAATCTTTGAATGAGAGAACGAGAATGGTGTGACAATAAGTTTTTTCTCACCAAAGAGTACCTTTAAAGAATGAGAGGTCTCTAACAATCTCCAATATCTCTATGATCTTTAAGCCTAAATCTCTAACCCTTAAAAGGTTACAAGAGAGTTATTTATAGGAAAAAGTTATAAGGATTTCAGTATCATAAGCTTCCAAATTAGAGTTGCATTAAAATTTATTCAAAATATATTTCTAAACTCGACAAGACTGTCATGATTGCTTGAGTGGACTTATGCCACTTGAGCACTCCAACCACTTAAGCGGATTGAACCGCTTGAATAGTTCTTACTTTTTGAAAAAAAAAAATTAAAAACATTTTAAGCTCAAAAAATGATATCAAACCTTTTATACCTCAAATAAGCCTTTATATGTCACGAGCCAAACCTTTTAGACGTACCTGTGACTTCCTCGTTGGACGAACAACAACCCTTGATCTGAAATGGAGAGTAAGTTACTATGTAAAAAGACTTCTATGACCAAACATAAATTGGAACAAAATAACCAACATATAAACAAGACTTAATGTCCTAACAATCTCTTCCATTTTTGTCAATTTTGTGACAAAACATCATTCCATAAGCACACTCATACTTTCATAATGGAGTTTACATAACACACATAAGTGTTTGCTTAAAACTAAACTAAGAGAAAGCTTTGCAATGCTTTGTAGTACTTATCTTCCAACCCTATAACCAACACACACAGAAAACTATACCAAAGGTAAAACAATGTGAGTGATAAAATAATATCATGGAAGCAAAATAGGATAGTTGGAGACTTTGCTTGATGCATTGTGAAGGCATGAAAAAAGAACAGAGTTCTTTAGTGACACTAAGGTACACAACAAAGCTCAAGAGGAATTTAAATGTATGCAAATCAACCAAACATAATAGAAGCTTGATAAGATCAATAGATCAACTATGATGTTTTACTCTAACTAGAAAATAGGTAACGATAACCATGAGAAAAAGTTTATGCAACTAGAATTAGTTCTAGAGAGAGACAATTCTAATAGTTGTAATTTGCAAGAAACATTCGTGTTAGGTATATCTCTTGAACCTTAAAGTCATGCTTCCTAAGGTTGATTTGGTTTACTCCAAAGTCTCATGTTTAGTTTCATCCAATGTTTTAATTAAATTCCTTTAATTAATGAATCAAAAAATTCAAAAAATTTAAAACCCAACTTATCTTAAATTAATGAGTTTCTATTTTCATCCTTTTAAATCCCAATTTTTAGGTGAAATAAATATTCAATGTTCTCCATTTTTTATCTTAATTTAAGATAGTTACTTATGAAACTATCTCTCTCTTTTGCCACAAAAATGACAAACCAATAGAAATATAAAGACAATAAAGCACACAAAAGATAAGGAAAAAACCAAACAACAAAAAATATGATTTTGGACACATAATATAAGTAATGAATAAACACTTAAATAAAAAATAAATAGAATCACTAAACGTCTGATGGCAGCGAAGCAGAACTCAAAGCACATAACCATTATAAGATCAACATAAATCTTCTACATGTGAAGACGGGAAATACTTAAGATAAGGCAATGCTAAAGTATATGCACGAGAAGAGCTAGCAATACCCATCCTCCAGTCATGCACAAGTTTTTCTTATAGAATCCATCTCATACATCAAAACTTGTCTAAGTTGACTTTCACTAACACTATCTCTATAGAATATGATTTTATGAGGTTCTAGGGTTAGAAGAGGAAAAGAACCCATAAACTCAATGTGACAACACTGGAAAGACAAATAATATCAAACTAGGAGCTTCAGATAGAGTACACAATCCATTAGTAGATCCATAGGCTTGAAAGGAAACTGAAACAAAAAACTTTAAGTGGTTTCAGATGTCTCAAGTGGGGTCACCTTAGCCATATCTAAGAGAATACCAAATAACACAAAAAATTTTTTAAAAAATAGAAAAAATCTAAACCACTAGAAATATCCTAAACGATGCATAGAATAATACTATGAAGTAAAAAATGTGAAAAACAAAGAAAATTGACCTAAAATGACAAAAAGACGAAGTCCCAAAGCGCTTGAGAGAATAGGAAAATGTTTGAAATGATAAAAGGCGTTTTGGAAAGGTTTTATACTCAAATGTATCGTTGGATGTAGATTAGCGCTTCAACAAGACACCGGATGGATGCGTTGCTAGATGTAACTAAGAGTGCTTGAGCAATAGAGACATTGGATGAGGTTTGAGCACTTGAGCGTTAAAGACATTGAATGCAACACTCGAGCAACTAGAGCCTAAATTGAACTTTAAGAAATGATCGAATACTCAACTAACTAACATATAAACAAGGATTGACACCAAATGAAACAAATTTTAATGATCAAAAACAAATAATTAAGTACATAAACATTCAACGATAGCTCAATCAGTAATAGATAAAGTATGTTACTTTAGATAGGTTATATAAATCCATCAAGAATGAAGTTTCAAGATCAAAGGTCAAAGTTAATCATAATCTTAGTTTCGAAAACCCAATGCATAACCATCAATGTATAAGAGAGCTAACATAGAAACATAAGTATTGATTTTCAAGGAAATACAACTTACTGTTTAGTTGAATATTTCGAAATTGATTACTTAGAAGGGATCTAGTTATGCCTTTGGTCAAATTAAAGAACATATCCAATCAATTTCAACTAAGATTGTCGGATTTTTGTTTAACACGACCTCATTGGTCTAGATATAGCACAACTTGACTCCACTTTAATATGATATCATCTTTCTATTTTTTTATTTTTTTTTTTTGTAAAAAAAAAAATGGAGGCATTGTACACCATGATCAATTAATTTTTCTTTTTGTTTTCATTCATGGTTGCCTTTGTGTTCACTTTAAGGGTGTTTCTAAATGTTGCAAGTGAGAAGTATACGTTTAAGAGCATGAATCTTGGACACGAGTATAAGAGTTATGCTTAACCAAAGACTCAATATTTTGTATTGACTCACCTTGAGAAACAAATAATGATCATAGTCAAACAAAGTATGTAGATAATAAGATTTGAGCATGACAACGGATCCTTCCAAGGCAATCAAAGTCTACTTTATTGAGTTCCACTTAAGAAGTCTTCCTCTTGATCAAGTACAAGATGTAACCAATATTGAATTTCTCACATACAAAGACATTTAATTATCAAGAATCAAATACATCAATAGTAATTAACAAATATCTATGATTTCATTCATGTCAAATCTTGTAGATATGATATTTTTCTCCAAATCACAAACTCAAAACATTACAAATCATGCTAATATATCAAATGAAGAAACAAAAATCATATGCCCAAAACAAAATAAACCCAAAGGAAACAAGAAGATATAAACACTAAGCTTAACACCTTTGAAGCCTATACCTATGATGATCAATCAATTAGGCATATGCCTAGGGATTTCCTAAGGTACTCAAACCTAAGAGAATCCAAGGGTTTGGTAGGAATATCAGTATAAGAATGAAGAACAGGATTCCTTGATATATTTATAGCACTAGAGTTGTCACAATATATCTTCATTATTCATTGTTCAATTCCATAGTCTTCAAGCATTTACTTTATCCACAAGAGTTGCGTACAACAGTTGCTAACAACAATATACTCAGCTTCAATAGTAGATAAAGATATGAAATTTTGTTTCTTACTAAGCCAAGCCACAAGACAATCACCAATAAAATAACAGACACCAAATGCACTTTTTCTATTTTCAACATTTTCAGCCCAATTAGCAACGGAATATCCAACAATCACAAGAGAAGAGTCATAGGGATACCATAAATCATAATCATTAGTCCTATTTATATAATGAATAATTCTTTTAACAAACATTAAGTGTGACACTTTGGGGTTTCCTTGATATCTAACACAAACTCCAACATTAAAAGATATATTAGGACGATTAACAATAAGGTAAAGTAAGTTTCCTATCATACTTCTATAAAGCTTTTCCTTAACATATTTTCTAAATGCATCCTTGGTAAGCTTAGTGGTAGTGCTCATAGGTGTTAGAGTGTTTAGAAGATTCTAGACCGAATTTCTTCACAATTTCCCTAGCATATTTGGATTGACGAAAAAAGATTTCCTCTTTTAGTTGTCTTATCTGCAATCTTAGGAAGAAAGTTAATTCACCTACCATGCTCATCTTGAATTCAGTTTTCATATCTTCTGCAAAACTAAGGGCAAGGTCACTAAAGGTAACTCCAAAAACAATATCATTAACATAAATCTAAGCTACTAACAACTCATTATTGAACCTACTTATAAACAAGGTTCTGTCAAATCCCTCTCTTTCAAACTTTTTCTCCAAAAGATAAGTTGTGAGTCCCTCATACCAAGCTCTAAGAGCCCGCTTTAATCCATAAAGGGTTCTCTTTAACCTATAAACATAATTAGGGAATTTAAGATCCTCAAAACCCTTAGATTGCTCAACATAAACCTCTTCACTCAAAATACCATTAAGAAAAACACTTTTAACATCCATTTGGTAAAACTTAATCCTTAAGGAGCATTCTATTACCAAAAGTATCCTAATTGATTATAATCTAGCTATGGGTGCAAATGTCTCTTTATAGTCAATCCCATTTATCTGTGAATATCCTTAGGTAATTGATCTTACTTTCTTTCTCACAATGACCACCCCATTTTCATCTTGTTTGTTTTTTAATATCCATTTTGTACCTATGACATGTTTATCATTAGGCCTAAGGACTAAATGCCACACATCATTCCTAGTGAATTGATTTAGCTCTTTGTAGAGTGTGGTAGTCCAAGATTCATCTCCTAAAACTTTCTCCATATTCTTTGGCTCCAATTGGGAGGTATGGCATACAAGACCCATTTTATTTAATCTTGATTGTCTCCTAGTAACCACACATTCATTCACATTACACATAACATTTGAGATTGGGTGGTTCTTAGGTATTCTAGATCTATGCTTATCCCTTATTCTTTAAGAGGGTCATCTAAAAGTACACCTTCATCATTGTTAGGGTCAATGTCTCTTTTAGGGATATCATTAGGGTTATCTTTTATAGTTTCCAAGTCTTTAGGGTTATCCCTAATTGATTTCTGGGTTAAAATTTGATTATCAATTATACCTTGATCATACCCAGTATCATTAATAACTACATTAGAAGATTCCTAGATGACTTGTGAATTTTAATTACAAACCCTTTAGGCTTTACTCATAGTAGAATAGTCTAGGAAGATGCCTAAATTAGATTTAGCATCAAACTTTCCAAGGTTCTCCCCATCCTTAAGTATATAGCACTCATTTCCAAAAGTCCTAAAATACTTAAGGTTAGGTTTTCTCCCAGTCCATAATTCATAAGATGTCTTATTAGTTATTGTTTTAAGAAAAATCCTATTAGTAGTATAATAAGTAGTATTAATGGCTTCTACTCAAAATTACGTAGGGGTATTATGTATGTGAATCATCACTCTAGCCATATCTTATAGCACTTTATTCTTTATTTTAGCTACTTCATTCTATTGAAGAGTTCTAAGGGCTAAAAACTCATGTTTAATTCCTTTTGACTCGCAAAAGAGGTCAATATCCATATTGTCAAACTCTCTCCCCCTATCACTCCTATTCGTTATAATTGGAGGGTCAATTTCCACTTGTATTCTATTAAATAAAGACTTCAAATATTCTATGGCCTTAGATTTCTCCATAAGAAGACTCACAAAAGAATATCTAAAAAAATCATTTATTACCACTATAACATATTTTTTGCCACCTTTACTTTCAGTTCGCATTGGACCTGTAAGATTCATGTGAAGAAGATCTAAAGGTCCAGTGGTCCTTATCTCCTTAACCTTTTTATGTGAACTCTTAGTTTTTTAATAATAATAATAATAATAATAATATCATCATCATCATCATCATTATTAAAGATAAAAGTCCTTGGGTCATGAGACAAATAACAAACCCTGTAAAACAAGGATTAACACATCCTAAATGGGATCTAACACCATCATCATCATCATCATCATTAAAAATAAAAGAAATCTCATGCACATATATTCATCCCTTGGGTCATGAGATAAATAACAAACCCTGCAAAACAAGGATTAGCACATCCTAAATGGGATCTAACACCATCATCATCATCATCATCATCATTAAACATAAAAGAAATCTCATCCACATATATTCATCCCTTGGGTCATGAGATAAATAAAAAACCCTGCAAAACAAGGATTAGCACATCCTAAATGGGATCTAACATGTTTTGTCCAAACCTAAGGCTTTGATACCAATTCTAGGGAATTCTAGATTGCTTCGGTCTTTATCCTAAAATCAGGTTAGATGCATGCAATTCTCCTTATGCTCATCTAGATCCTATGCACATTAGAATACATGCATTTAAAAACAATTCTAGGATCTAAACAATGAGATTAGAGTGCTTACCAATGATTTGGATGTTCCCAAAGACAAATTTGATGTTGCTAGAGATCTCATAACCATATGATCTTTTGCATAATGACTCCCCCTTGATCCTAAGCACTTAAACAGTGGAAGTTTGAAGGGTGAAGGCTAGAGCTCTCTCTATAGAACATAGAGAATGAAATGAAAACACAAGCTCCTAAGGGGGTATTTATAGGGTTCCTATTAGGCTTAAGTGACTTGAGCTCATCATGGGCTTGAGTCACTTAATCTAACTAAAAAAATGTCATAATTGATTAATTAACCTAATAATGCTACCTTATTAATCAATTAGCTCACTCCAAAGATACATTTCACTAATTCTTCTACAATCTTACATAATTACCAAAGTGCCTTTATGTGCATAAGTAAACCAAAAGTTGATCCAACATTTATAAATCATGTCATCAAAGTATATAAGCTCGAGTAGGGATAACTTGGATCTATAGGATAGTACTAGCTTCCTCAAAATCCAATTCTAAAGTTGATTCAATATCCTACTATAGATAATCAACTGTACTTTAGTACCTTATGTAAATAATAACGTGACACTAAGTACTTGGGTATGTTACCTGCTATCTATTATATATAGTTTCCTTATGAATTGGTGTTTGTAATTTAACGAGGTGAAAACTATTAGCCTCTTAAGATTACCTTTATTATCTTTAAATTTCAAATCCTCTAATAATGTGATCAACTAACATATCATATTGTGGACCCTGCATTTCGGCTCAATGCGTTTCCCACTCGATGGCGAGCTCGATTTTATTTTCGAAAAATTGATTTTTATTGATTAAGAAAATGACTTGGAGTCGCCACTTATTTTTGTTTTATTTTTAAAGGGTAAACAAAATAAGAAAGAAAAACCCTAAGTGTGACTCCTTGTTTTGGAAAAAGGTGATCTGCGAAAAACCGGATCGGGTTCGGGGGTCAGGTTACTTGTTGGGAAGGTACGGTAAAGACCGTAGCACCCCTCTAAGTCCCTAAAACCTGGTCTCTACTAATAAAATGAAGTAATCGTGGCAGTCAACAAGAAAATCGATGAATACTCAAATCGATCATGCACAATATGAGAAGCAAAGCATGTATAAAGAATGAGTGAAATATGAATAGATGCGTACCTGGGCGACAATCACGAACGCGCTATCGTGGAACAGGGTTAGTGAACAATGAACATGTATAATTAAACGCATATCAAGGAATAGAGTAAATTAATCATGCATGTCAAAATAAATCAATCAATCAGGCAATCAATCAAAAAATCAGATATGTCGGGCCCCCACCAAAGCCCGTTTATTTTAGCATGAATTAATTTCGTAAATTCTATAATTTAGAACCACAAAATTAAACTCATGCTTATTTAAAACATTTTAAAATACCAAGATAGATTTGAAAATTGCTTACCGAATAGGAATTGGAAGCAAATTTGATTAAAAAAATGTGATTTTCTCAAAAATAAGAATGAAAAACTAAGGAGAGTTGGAATTATTTGAGAACCATAATTGAAAAAGGTTATTTACAAAATGGGGTTTGGAAGAATTATTTTCAAAATTAAAGAATGAGGAAATAAGAGAGAAAGCAATGGCAGAAAGACAGGTGGCCTGAAGCTGGCCATGCAATTCATGCACAAGCGGAAAGGATAGGAATTGATGACCACGTGGGTATGAATCTCAGAGTGTTACTGCGCTTGTCGTATCAATAGTCCAACTTTGACTGAGTCATGCGAGCCGATTTTCAAAAGGAACAACTGAATAATTTCCGGAAGTCATTCCCTCACTGCCACAAAATTAATTTGGTGCAATCTTCAAGCCTGGAGCGTCGTCGGTGTAGACCTGGAGCAGATTACTTTCGTTGCTGCCTCTGAATGCGAGTGGGGAAAATGGTGGCCCACATGCCAGCAAAGCAGAGACAAAAAAAGACAATTTTGAAAAGTAAATTCAAGGGACGGATAGAGATCCGACGGCCTCCAGGCTACCACGTCAACTGGCTTCTTCGCAGGCGAGCATATCAGCCAGATGAAGCCATAGAGGTCCTTCAGCTTAGTCATGCACTCGCCGCAGCACGCGCTCTCGCCGCCGGCGGTGGCGCACTCGTTGGTTGCTCCAGCGGCGACGGCCTTGACTAAGGCAGCTTCCACCTCATAAGTCTCCATGCAGATCGCACAACTGGTTCCAACAGTCTTGGCCAGAACGTCTGAGTCGTCGGCGAGGTCAGAAACAAGAAGCGAATAGGAACCGATCTTAACTCCAGTAGAGAGGATGAGAGGGAGCTCTTGATCAGCCTTCCTCTTGGGATGCATTGTACGGTTCACCTCCTCAGCACCAAATGCAGCCTTGTTGAACTGTACGGCGTCCGTAGCCTTCGGAGTTTCCACGAACGGCTGTGGCTTCACAGCAGTGAAGGTCACAGCAACAGCTGCCTTGGTGGCACTGTTCTTGCTAAGAACAAAATTTTGATTAACACAGAACTCTGTCTGATCAAATCCGGGAATAACCATTTCTTGGAACGTCTTCATATCAGAGACCCCAACCCCTGAGAACGTTCCCTTTCTTTCCTCTGTTTCAACTCTCCCTTCTCTTCCCTCCTACAGCTTCTCAAGATCTCCAACACTCTCCCCTCTCTAGCGAACTTCCTCTCCAGCCAGTTCAAAACCACCCAAAACTCTCAAACCCAAAAGCTCCTCTAGCTCTCTGCTCCTTCCTTGCCGTTTCGAAGCTCTCAAACAATCACTAACCCAGAAAATCTCCAAACAGAATACTCCCTTCTCTCTATACTCCTCTGCACATATGTATGGTGGACGGAGAAATAGAAATGAGGCTAGGTGCACTTTTACATCCATAGGACCCGCGCCGAAATCATCTCCTTTGCAATAGCTTTGACCAGCATGGTCTTTCAGGTGCCAAAGGGGATCCGTATATCAATCATTAGTCACAGACCCTCGATCTCATGTTTGTTACTGGCCATACAATAAGGAGAAATTCCCTTCCAGCCTCACACAACTCAACGGTGAACTCACAAGTTTAAAATAACATGTATGGAATAAGAAGGAGCAGGGGTAAAAGCAAAGGAAATCTCAAGGAAGGAACAAATAAGAAATACCAAAGAACCAACATATTGAACCCCATTTTAGGTATTAATCCATAGGCTATGTACAGGGGCATGGCAGAGAGCATAAACACGATGCATATGAATTCACGCGCATGATGGCCTCAAGTGAAATCAAAGAAAATGAGAGAACAGCATAGCAAACATGTCCCAACAGTGAATGAAAGCTAAAACATCAGGAAAAAAAATGCATGAGAGATTGTGTAATGAGAAATATGAACAGAAAAAACCACAATGCCCGCACCTGGGAGAACTCCTCTCTGGCAAAAATAAATCAGAGAACCCCTGAGTTTATCCTCGTTCCTCTCCTATTCACAGCTGCATTCAAATACTCTGGTTCTCAAACTTTCCTCTCTGGTTTCTTGTCTCTACTTTTCTCTCTCCTTTTTCCTGCCTTCTAAAAAATCCCCGCCACCTTCCGGATTTGCCCTCCTAACGGCCTCTACAGCAACAGCCAACAAAAGTCCTCCACTACCAGCCTGCAACCTCCACTCACCTCCACATGCAGCTGGCAACGTCCTCACAGCAAAAATCAAATACGCTCCTCCTTCTAGAACCTTCCTCCAAGTGTCCCTCCCCTAGTGGTTCTCAAAACCACTACTTTGATTCCACCACAGCCCATCTCGGAGTGACACATGGCCACCTAAGGTGGTGACACATGTCAATCTTGGCTGCAGCAAAGCAGACCCCACATGGGGGTCTACAAATATGCCCCTCTTCGATAGAGTTCACGAGTGTAAAGAACATGAACACTGGAGTGAAAAAAATAAGTGTGAATAGTGAGTGCAATGAAGTGAACTCTACCGAAGAACCAAGAAGACCCCCATAGGGACACTAGTGAGATATAAACTCACTCAGACTAACAGATGAACAACGAGGCTCTAATCCTAAAAGGAAATGATGTCTCGAAATGCCTCTACAGCCACACTAAGGATCCAGGTTCCCTCTAAGTCGTCTCCAAAAGTGACTCGAAAATCGATTGCAAAAATGAGTAACGGTCGAACCACCTTGAAGTACGAGAAAGAACGTGTCCAAAGGAGACTCCCTATGTGACCTACATGAGAATGCCAAGCGTAGGATGCCCAACAACATGACTGAAATACGTGTCGTGATCTAAAAAAAAAAAAATTGTCATGTGTAGTGGAAGGGGAATCCCAACAGAGCAATGATGATCAAGCAATAAGCTCCAGGTAACCGAGTGAGGAGAATGACTCTGAACAACCAAAATGGAGGAATAATGGTGACTCAGAATGCAAAGAAGACTCAACTGTGTAGGCGTGACTCGGAGGTGAACAAGACTCAACTCAATCCAACAAAACAATGACCGATTGATATAGGTGCGGTCCCGACTCGAACTAAACATAAACTGACAGAAAGATGGCCGATCGATATAGGTGCGGCCTCGACTCAAACTGACACGACGAATGACCGATTGATATAGGTGCGGTCCCGACTCAAAAACTCAAACTGATAAGATAATGACCGATCGACATAGGTGCGGTCCCGAAAACTGAACTGACATGACAAGAACATGGCCGATCGATATAGGTGCGGCCCCGACTCAAACTCAAACTGATAGGATGATGACCAATCGATATAGGTGCGGTCCCCGAAACTAAACTGTCAGGACAAGAAGATGGTCGATCGATATAGGTGCGGCCCCGACTCAAACTCAAACTGATAGGATGATGACCGATCGATATAGGTGCGGTCCCGACTCGAAAACTAACACTACAGGGAGATGGCCGATCGATATAGGTGCGGCCCCGACTCAAAAACTGACACGATAGGGAGATGGCCGATCGATATAGGTGCGGCCCCGACTCAAACTCAAACTGATAGGATGATGACCGATCGATATAGGTGCGGTCCCGACTCGAAAACTGACATGACAGGGAGATGGCCGATCGATATAGGTGCGACCCCGACTCAAACTCAAACTGACAGGATGATGACCGATCGATATAGGTGCGGTCCCGACTCGAAAACTGACATGACAGGGAGATGGCTGATCGATATAGGTGCGGCCCCGACTCAAACTCAAACTGATAGGATGATGACCGATCGATATAGGTGCGGTCCCGACTCGAAAACTGACATGACAGGGAGATGGCCGATCGATATAGGTGCGGCCCCGACTCAAACTCAAACTGATAGGATGATGACCGATCGATATAGGTGCGGTCCCGGAAACTAAACTGTCATGACAAGAAGATGGCCGATCGATATAGGTGCGGCCCCGACTCAAACTCAAACTGATAGGATGATGACCGATCGATATAGGTGCGGTCCCGACTCGAAAACTGACATGACAGGGAGATGGCCGATCGATATAGGTGCGGCCCCGACTCAAACTCAAACTGATAGGATGATGACCGATCGATATAGGTGCGGTCCCGGAAACTAAACTGTCATGACAAGAAGATGGCCGATCGATATAGGTGCGGCCCCGACTCAAACTCAAACTGATAGGATGATGACCGATCGATATAGGTGCGGTCCCGACTCGAAAACTAACACGACAGGGAGATGGTCGATCGATATAGGTGCGGCCCCGACTCAAACTCAAACTGATAGGATGATGACCGATCAATATAGGTGCGGTCCTGACTCAAAAATTGACACGACAGGGAGATGGCCGATCGATATAGGTGCGGCCCCGACTCAAACTCAAACTGATAGGATGATGACCGATCGATATAGGTGCGGTCCTGACTCAAAAACTGACACGACAGGGAGATGGCCGATCGATATAGGTGCGGCCCCGACTCAAACTCAAACTGATAGGATGATGACCGATCGATATAGGTGCGGCCCTGACTCAAACTGACACGATAATGACCGATCGATATAGGCACGGCCCCGACTCAAACTCAAACTGATAGGATGATGACCGATCGATATAGGTGCGGTCCCGACTCGAAAACTGACATGACAGGGAGATGGCCGATCGATATAGGTGCGGCCCCGACTCAAACTCAAACTGATAGGATGATGACCGATCGATATAGGTGCGGCCCTGACTCAAACTGACACGATAATGACCGATCGATATAGGTGCGGCCCCGACTCAAACTCAAACTGATAGGATGATGACCGATCGATATAGGTGCGGTCCCGACTCGAAAACTGACATGACAGGGAGATGGCCGATCGATATAGGTGCGGCCCCGACTCAAACTCAAACTGATAGGATGATGACCGATCAATATAGGTACGGTCTCGACTCAACACAAACTGATATGACAAGATGATGAATGACCTGATCAAATGGCCCAAAGCCAAAAGATAACCCAGATAATGATGCAAGCAAACTCGGGAGGGGATATGCCCCAGTATGACAACTCGAAAATGTCAACAACTAGATCAAAGGTGAGTGAAGCCTGTGGAAGGCCCGATGCTCTCGGAGAAGGGGGTATGCCCCAGTATGACCACTCGGAAGGGTCAACAACTAGATCAAATGTGAGTGAAGCTTGTGGAAGGTCTGATGATCCAGGGAAGAAGGGCATGCCCCAGTATGTGACAGTGAACAGACTGAGATATATAATATCTCAAAGCTACTGTACTCTTAAATATGCTCATCCATCATGTAATGAAAATGTCCAACCTCAGATAGGTAATGCCAAACAGGACCATGCATCGTGATACCATGCTGACTAAACAGAAATGACTGACGAATAAAAACAATGATGACTAGTGCTCAAAACGTGAAAAACAAGCAAATCAACACTCAACATGCCAACTGTCAAAATGAAAGCATCGTCACTAATAAATCAACAATCTGTCAGGCCCTGCCGTCATGGAAAATGTTGAACCTAAAGTCCAAAAGATATATGAAAGCACAACCAAGGTGATCGAGGACTGATCTACATCTCCTCCTAATCGAGAGAGGGGTGAGGTCATGTGTCACAGTGGGATGTGTAAGATAAAAGAATGTGATGATCAGGCTCTGGTATGATGGAAGGCCTGAAAGTATCCAGGGTGAAATAACTGAGTACGAGATGAAAGGTATGTATCCGAGATCGTCCAAGTACGCCGAGAATACTAAACCCGAGGTATCAATAGCTCCATAATCCATCGAAAAGTAGTAATCACAAACAGGAAGCCAAATCTCGATGTCGACACATCCAACAAGGTGGCTATGCCCCAGTATGCAATGAGGACAACATGAAATAATCCAATAATCTCCATATCACTCGTCGGATGCTCCAACGTCAAGAATCAACCTGATCTCCCTCCAAAAGATGGATATGCCCCAGTGTAAGGAATCCAATAGGGTGACTATGCTCCAATGAAAAATGCTCTCCATCCCGGCTATGCCCCAGTGTAAAGTAGTGTATCCGAGTCAACAAATCAATCAACCTCTACTCCTGGTGCCAAAACGGAAACATCTCAACGTAATCCATAAGAATCAGAATCCCCGAGCTCCATGAATGTGAATGTGGTGGCTATGCCCCAGTATAAACCACCTGAAGTGACTATGCTCCAATGAACAATCAAAGTCCATCACTAATGAGAGGGCTACGCCTCAAATAAATCATCATCTCAAAAATCAACCATCAATGAGCAGAGTGTGTCCCAATGCATAATATCGAGTAGAGTGACTGTATCTCCAATAAAAACGCTCTCTGAAAGGGCTATGCCCCAGTGTAGGGTCATCCCACAACAGCTAATCCATCGTAATCCAAGTGACGAAGCGAACTGACTATGCCTCAGCGCAAGGCACCATCCCAAAAGAAAACGTCATCGATGAGCGGGGTATGCCCCAGTGTAGATAATGTCGCCTCTGAAAGTCCATCACCGATAAAAAGGGTATGCCCCAGTGTAAATCATCATCTCAACTCCACATCCATCATGCTCCGAGAGATAATCACCGACCAAGCTCGAGTATTGCCCATGTGTGAGCCGTCAAACACAATGTGAAGTAATGGCCTCAGGGTGGTCTTTAGACACGGGACGTAACGTAGGCCAAGGTAATAGGGTGAAAGAAACGAAAGGAAACTAGGCTCAAAAATCCCAATGATATAATCCCCATACCCCTCGTGCATGATATGCAGTACGTAGAAAACGTCATGAGTCCCAAACCTAGGGGTCCCCACACAAAAAGTGATGGTAAATGAATGGTCGCATCGAATAAACAATAATAAAGTGTGAATGCTGAACCCATGTCAAACATCAAACGGAATGAGAGAAGAATGAGATAAAATGAAGTGGAGTGAAACGGAGGGATAAAATAAAGATGGAAGAAGACGATGAGATAGAAAAGTGAGTGATGGTCACCCTGCATCAAAACATGGAAAATAGTCACATCTGAAATAGAAGGAATGATGGATAGAGCAAGGATCCAGATATACTAAAGAAAGGTCTCTCGCATCTCTCATAAAAATCGAAGAGGCGACTCATACTCTCACCCAAAATATACCTCAAGATGAATCCCAGAAAGGAGCTCTCATACGAACTCTCTCTATCATATGAACTCAATGAAGCAACCTGGCACGTCCATACACATGCCCAATGGTGAATGATAAAATGAATAATGCGCTATCATTTTTTATTTTTTTATTTTTAATTTTTTATTTTTATTTTTTTATTTTTTTATTTTTATTTTTATTTTTTATTTTTTTGCGCATACTCTGATAAATAATGAATGATCTCCCATGAAATACATAGCCAAATGAATAAACTCTCCCCATATACTGATGTAACATGAATCCTCACTAACAAGACAACCTCTCAAATAAGATCCCTGGACCACTGCCCATAAGGCGAACGGGGGAAAAACGTGACATCCTCCATGTAGTGACGTGTGAAAAACCACCACTCAAGGTGAAACACGGATAATGTCGAGTAAGCAATGATGAAAGAAAAGACAGAGAATGAATATCACAAGTGGTGATATGTGATATCGGAAAATAGTGATGAAATGATGTCCAAGTGGAAAATATCACAATGAAGAGTGAAGAATGAGGCTCGAATATGTATGTCAAGTCTGGAACTCATGACATATCCAAACATAGCATGCAAACACTACAAGGTCCCCAACCCGGTGTAATAAGTAAACGAGGTGATGAAAGAAAAGGCTATGATGCTCGTGCAAGGCTCAAAGGGCTAGCAACGGGTAACTCTATATGCGAAGGTGATCAAATAAATCGGCTCATGAAATGATGGCCACCCATCCTTTGACCACAACCGCAAACATCGTGCTTTCAAGATCTCACATGGTCAATACTGAAGATTGGCATCCATCCAACAAAGTCATGGCGACTCCTCTGAAATCGTGTGAAAGCCCTCACTGATGCTCTGTGACAATCCTCAATGTCCTCCGACAATCACCTCACTCTATCATCATAATCCAACTCGTCATCGGTCATAGATTCAGTCCCTCTGATCATATCAAAACACCTGAAGTCATATGCAACAACTCAAATCTGAACGCCCCATGGCGATCCCTCTACGTCAGCAATATCATCAAGCAGCCAAACACTCTCTCATCGTGATCCGTCTATCATCGTATAGAGCTCATCTCGGGTCTAATCATCTCGGACACTACTTGGTCAGATCAATGAACTGATGGAAAGGATAGGCAATGGTACTGTAATATGCTAAGGTGAATAAGAATGGTAAATGTCACATAATGGTACAAATGAGTGGTGTCATGTCAGGCTCAAAATGGGTAGGTCATCAAGTCCACAGAGTCAGGGTGTGGATATGGATATGGTACTGCTCTAATCAGAAGGTGAAATAGGTCATAGTCTCAAACTCCCTAGGTCGATCTCTTGATCCTAGGTCAATAGGCTCAATATCCTCCATGATAGGTCAGGCCAAAGTGATCGTGATGTAAGTGAAAGATGCATCATATCGAAAGCATAACACGCATCAACACAAGATATGTAAAACTCACTCACGAGAAAAATGTCACAATACTCAGATAAAATATCATATCACTAAATGAATCACCGAGTACATCATGTGTGAAATGATAAAGGACTACAAGCAACTGGACTCTCAACATGAAACTAAAAACAAATGATCCTAAACCGAAAACAAGACTCAACAAAACAAAAACAACTCTGACAAACTACAAACTGGACTCAACAAAATGGAAAATGACTCTGATGATGACCATAATCAGGATGAAGAGTGCTCTGAGCTGAACTACTACCAAGCGATGTACCCATGCCGACTGACCCAAGTCCTCAACCTGGAAGATCCCAGAACACCATATGCCATCTGTACCCTCAATATCCAAATCAATCTACTGATGACCAGGAGGAGGAGGAACTGCATGTGTAGAATGTGTAGGCAGGGGATTGGTGGTCACACTTGGCCTGGCCAAGTCAACCACCCCTGAATCGATCAAATCCTGTATCGCATGATGGAGTGCTGAACAACGCTCAGTATCGTGCCCCGGAACCTGATGATATAAGCAGTGCTCATGTGAACGGAAATGAGGAGGAATAGGATGTGGCAAAGGCCTCGGCGCCAAAGGAACAATCACCCCAGCGTCTCTGAGCTTCTCAAAAGCTCTAGTCAATGTCATGCCCAAAGGAGTGAACTGTCTCGCAGCCCTCTGTGCATATGGTCTAGGTGGCGGGTGAGTAGCGGCTCTCGGATGCGAAGGTCGTGGCTGCATGCTAGTCTGAGCAATGTAAGGCTCCTGAGCATAATCCAACTGATACTGATACTGTGGAAGAGAGAAATGAGCTCTGACTGTAGGAGGCCTATAAGCTGAGCGATGCGCGGGCCTCTGATGCTGATAACTAATAGCGCCAACCTCTCCAGATCTGCCAAACGGCCCAATCAGCTTCTTCCCCTTACTGTCAGGGGAAGGAGTAGTATCTGTCCATAATCCTCGAGCAATGGCCTCCTCAACATTGAAAGCTGCTTGAACCAAACTCCTGAGATCCTGAAACGGGATGCCCACAAGACGTCTCGCGAATCTCGGCTGTAGGTTCCGAAGAACCATGTCAATCTGATCCTGCTCCTTAGGCCGATCTATCATACCAGCCACCTTTGCCCTCCAACGAGTAACAAAGGAAGAAATAGACTCATCTGGCCTCTGTCTAGTGGTCTCCAACTCTCGCCTGGATACATCAATATCGGCACTGAAAGCGAATTGGGTCAGGAACTCATGAGCCACGTCCTCCCAGGTGCGAAGTCTCGAAGGCTCGACTGAAGCAAACCACCTCTGAGCTGCTCCACTAAGTGACATAGGGAAGAGGGCCACCAACTGTGCATCATCTATCCCATGTGCTCTCATAACTGTGCTATATAGTCTCAAGTGGATCTTGGGACAACCAATCCCACTGTAGCGCTCAATGTCTGGCATGCGAAACTTGGCGGGCAAGCTAGCCGCCGGTATGCCATCTCTGTCATCCCAAGTCAAACCCCCGTCTTGCAATCTAATCTGTCTCATCATGGACTCAAGCCTCTCAACTTTGGCCTCCTGCTCGGCCAATCGAGTATCCTCAATAGTAGGAACCATGGGAGGTGGCACTGTGACAGTAGGTGGTGGAATGGTCTCATAATGATCTACCAGATGAAATGGAGTACCAAGTGAAACCCCAGGTGGACGAGTCTGTGCTGTCTGAGATGCATGAGGAATCGTCTCGTCAGTGACCATGCCAACCGGATGAGGATCCTGGCGAGAACTCTCTAACTGATCCAAGCGCCTACTGACTCCGGCCATGAACTCCTGAATGGAAGCAAGTGTGGAAGCTAGCTCGTCTGACATCTCAACTGAACTGTCTAAACTCGGATGTGAATCTGCTCTAATCAATCATCCTCCAACTCTCCTCCAAGAATGTGACTCCAGACTCAAACGACTCCTAAACTGACTCCTACAATGCAAACAAGATGGATGAAGGACACAAGATAAAACTCTAAAAGACGACAATACAACATACAAGCACATGGTCCTGAGGTGGCAATCAGAAACCTGGACATATGACGAGAACTTTGGAGTCATAAAGGTGTCCACTATGAGGTGGCTACAAATGTGACTAGAGAATTCTCATCAATAATCCAAGATGAAAGAGGTGTGAAAAACACACTATCACGAGATCAGTACTCCATCTATAACCACATATCTTTACCTCAACTTTCGACTCGAGCTCCATAAGAGGAAGATAATAAGGTGATCAAGGCGAATCTCTAGAAAAAAAGTGTGGATGTGAAAATGCGCCTTTCACCTTTCCGTAATGAAAATATGAGCATCGAGTCGAAAATCGAACCAAGGATCAAACAAATGATGAGGTACTGAGCTTGTGATAAGCGTACAGTGTAAAAAGATGATCAATGAACATATCCCAAAGTAGCAAATGAGTGTCAACAAAGGGTGTGTCTAGCCAAGGAATGAGAACGAAAACCCTAAGGAGGAAAACATGACAAACTCATCGAGTGAAAAACTCAATCCAAGGTGACAGGACAAAGGTGATTCAACCGATACTCAAACCCATATCAATCTCTGAGCACTCTTAACTAGAGCCTAAAAAGAGGGAGAACCGGATCCGAACTGTAACTACAGAGGCTCTGAAGGCTCTCAGATGCACCCACGTGTAGGGAGGGAGTCCTAATCGAAGGATCTATGGCTCAACCTACAAGGTCAAGGTGGCTCTAAATGGATATGGGTGGACTTTAAAGATCCCTAGCAGAAGCGATCATACCCTCCGGCGGTACGCAACCCTCTGCACGCCTCCGAAGAGACGGGGCGCTTCCATGCAAGGTGGTCATCACTTCCACACATGCACTACCTCGACATCCTAGGGGGTTTCCTATGGTGAAACCTCTCAAACTCTCAACACTCAACGGTCGACTAAAGTGCACAGTGAATGGTGTGGGTGCATCCGAAAACCCTAAGAAGCTAAAACAAGAGAGAAAACACATTGGTCGCACAACTATCCATGAAACGTAGCTCGGGGCTATACAGGTCTTCAATGATCGGACTCCAATCAGCATCGATATGTCGGCCTCCTCCAGAACGCTCCCAAACATCGGTATAGCCCGTCGCTAGACCTTACTCTTAACCTCTATCTCGGTCAGAGTACAAGCACACACAAGGCCTCACACTTGCAAAAGTGAGAACCAAAATGAAGGAAATGACTGAAACTAGAGGGTCGGAGATAAGGGGATAGATGTGCTACCCACACGGACAAGCAACACGCAAGCACACAAAGGAAGGGTAGTCATGCACCATATAGTCAAGCAGAGTACAGGTATATCACTCAAGTCCACACAAACTATGACGATCAAGACGAATAATGATACAGACATCATGCTCAAAAGACAATAAAGGCAATATACAAGCCAGAGAATCAACACGTCAAATCAAACCAACAACAAATCCATACATGCAGGGCGATCAGAATAATCATGGAAAATATTAGAATCATTATGCTAATCAAGGCAAGATGATCAATCAGTATAATCAGCATGTCAATGTACTCAACAAACATGGCAATGAAGCACAGAAAAATCAAAATCCTCAATCAAGATAATCCATCATCATAACCAGCATGTCAAATATCTCAAACAAATAAATCAATGAAGCATGGAGAAATTGGCTATATCAAAAACCCCAATCAAAATAATCAGCCAATATGATCGACATGTCAATGTCCCAAAGTGAAAACTCGGGAACTCTCAATGTGCAATCAAGAGATGAGCACCCACTGATAGACTCACCAAACGCCACATTTGCTTCACTTTAAGTTCAAGCTTGACCCTCTAAAAGTCCCCAGTGGAGTCGCCATTTTGTGGACCCCGCATTTCTGCACAATGCGTTTCCCACTCGATGGCGAGCTCGATTTTATTTTCGAAAAATTGATTTTTATTGATTAAGAAAATGACTTGGAGTCGCCACTTATTTTTGTTTTATTTTTAAAGGGTAAACAAAATAAGAAAGAAAAACCCTAAGTGTGACTCCTTGTTTTGGAAAAAGGTGATCTGCGAAAAACCGGATCGGGTTCGGGGGTCAGGTTACTTGTTGGGAAGGTACGGTAAAGACCGTAGCACCCCTCTAAGTCCCTAAAACCTGGTCTCTACTAATAAAATGAAGTAATCGTGGCAGTCAACAAGAAAATCGATGAACACTCAAATCGATCATGCACAATATGAGAAGCAAAGCATGTATAAAGAATGAGTGAAATATGAATAGATGAGTACCTGGGCGACAATCACGAACGCGCTATCGTGGAACAGGGTTAGTGAACAATGAACATGTATAATTAAACGCATATCAAGGAATAGAGTAAATTAATCATGCATGTCAAAATAAATCAATCAATCAGGCAATCAATCAAAAAATCAGATATGTCGGGCCCCCACCAAAGCCCGTTTATTTTAGCATGAATTAATTTCGTAAATTCTATAATTTAGAACCACAAAATTAAACTCATGCTTATTTAAAACATTTTAAAATACCAAGATAGATTTGAAAATTGCTTACTGAATAGGAATTGGAAGCAAATTTGATTAAAAAAATGTGATTTTCTCAAAAATAAGAATGAAAAACTAAGGAGAGTTGGAATTATTTGAGAACCATAATTGAAAAAGGTTATTTACAAAATGGGGTTTGGAAGAATTATTTTCAAAATTAAAGAATGAGGAAATAAGAGAGAAAGCAATGGCAGAAAGACAGGTGGCCTGAAGCTGGCCATGCAATTCATGCACAAGCGGAAAGGATAGGAATTGATGACCACATGGGTATGAATCTCAGAGTGTTACTGCGCTTGTCGTATCAATAGTCCAGCTTCGACTGAGTCATGCGAGCCGATTTTCAAAAGGAACAACTGAATAATTTTCGGAAGTCATTCCCTCACTGCCACAAAATTAATTTGGTGCAATCTTCAAGCCTGGAGCGTCGTCGGTGTAGACCTGGAGCAGATTACTTCCGTTGCTGCCTCTGAATGCGAGTGGGGAAAATGGTGGCCCACATGCCAGCAAAGCAGAGACAAAAAAAGACAATTTTGAAAAGTAAATTCAAGGGACGGATAGAGATCCGACGGCCTCCAGGCTACCACGTCAACTGGCTTCTTCGCAGGCGAGCATATCAGCCAGATGAAGCCATAGAGGTCCTTCAGCTTAGTCATGCACCCGCCGCAGCACGCGCTCTCGCCGCCGGCGGTGGCGCACTCGTTGGTTGCTCCAGCGGCGACAGCCTTGACTAAGGCAGCTTCCACCTCATAAGTCTCCATGCAGATCGCGCAACTGGTTCCAACAGTCTTGGCCAGAACGTCTGAGTCGTCGGCGAGGTCAGAAACAAGAAGCGAATAGGAACCGATCTTAACTCGAGTAGAGAGGATGAGAGGGAGCTCTTGATCAGCCTTCCTCTTGGGATGCATTGTACGGTTCACCTCCTCAGCACCAAATGCAGCCTTGTTGAACTGTACGGCGTCCGTAGCCTTCGGAGTTTCCACGAACGGCTGTGGCTTCACAGCAGTGAAGGTCACAGCAGCAGCTGCCTTGGTGGCACTGTTCTTGCTAAGAACAAAATTTTGATTAACACAGAACTCTGTCTGATCAAATCCGGGAATAACCATTTCTTGGAAAGTCTTCATATCAGAGACCCCAACCCCTGAGAACGTTCCCTTTCTTTCCTCTGCTTCAACTCTCCCTTCTCTTCCCTCCTACAGCTTCTCAAGATCTCCAACACTCTCCCCTCTCTAGCGAACTTCCTCTCCAGCCAGTTCAAAACCACCCAAAACTCTCAAACCCAAAAGCTCCTCTAGCTCTCTGCTCCTCCCTTGCTGTTTCGAAGCTCTCAAACAATCACTAACCCAGAAAATCTCCAAACAGAATACTCCCTTCTCTCTATACTCCTCTGCACATATGTATGGTGGACGGAGAAATAGAAATGAGGCTAGGTGCACTTTTACATCCATAGGACCCACGCCGAAATCATCTCCTTTGCAATAGCTTTGACCAGCATGGTCTTTCAGGTGCCAAAGGGGATCCGTATATCAATCATTAGTCACAGACCCTCGATCTCATGTTTGTTACTGGCCATACAATAAGGAGAAATTCCCTTCCAGCCTCACACAACTCAACGGTGAACTCACAAGTTTAAAATAACATGTATGGAATAAGAAGGAGCAGGGGTAAAAGCAAAGGAAATCTCAAGGAAGGAACAAATAAGAAATACCAAAGAACCAACATATTGAACCCCATTTTAGGTATTAATCCATAGGCTATGTACAGGGGCATGGCAGAGAGCATAAACACGATGCATATGAATTCACGCGCATGATGGCCTCAAGTGAAATCAAAGAAATGAGAGAACAGCATAGCAAACATGTCCCAACAGTGAATGAAAGCTAAAACATCAGGAAAAAAAATGCATGAGAGATTGTGTAATGAGAAATATGAACAGAAAAAACCACAATGCCCGCACCTGGGAGAACTCCTCTCTGGCAAAAATAAATCAGAGAACCCCTGAGTTTATCCTCGTTCCTCTCCTATTCACAGCTGCATTCAAATACTCTGGTTCTCAAACTTTCCTCTCTGGTTTCTTGTCTCTACTTTTCTCTCTCCTTTTTCCTGCCTTCTAAAAGATCCCCGCCACCTTCCGGATTTGCCCTCCTAACGGCCTCTGCAGCAACAGCCAACAAAAGTCCTTCACTACCAGCCTGCTACCTCCACTCACCTCCACATGCAGCTGGCAACGTCCTCACAGCAAAAATCAAATACGCTCCTCCTTCTAGAACCTTCCTCCAAGTGTCCCTCCCCTAGTGGTTCTCAAAACCACTACTTTGATTCCACCACAGCCCATCTCGGAGTGACACATGGCCACCTAAGGTGGTGACACCTGTCAATCTTGGCTGCAGCAAAGCAGACCCCACATGGGGGTCTACACATATCTCACAAAGAGTTTATGTCAAGTTCCACTTAAGGAATTATTATAGTCATAATTTACCTAAACATACCTCCCTAAAATCACCAATGGGATATATTGACTCAATCTCATAAAATATCATAGTGTTTCTATTAAGAATACCTATTGCTACTAACTTCCATCAAAAGTGACCTAATCTATAAGAAATATATGATCACTTTAGGATTTCAGTCATAGGTCAAAGTCACTACTAATTTTAGAACAAGCTTAGTATTTTCTCAAGATTAAAAGACAATACGACATAGTAGCTTGGTGAAGTTATAACTATTTGATAACTTTATGTCATGACTCACTGTAGGTCATGTCCAATGTCTAATCGTACACACTAGTGCATTCGCCATGAGAATTTCCTCCCAATGGTTAAGACCAATCATCTCTCTAACAAGGAGGTAGTGCATTATAACCTCAAATAAATTGCCCAAGTCCACGAACTATTTGTGAGTAAAAAATAAACTTGCAAGGAACCTATAACTTAGATATTTCATATGACTCTTAATTCATCCAAGTCATTTACAATACAAGAAATGCATCCCAAAAGGCTCATATGATATAATGCATAGAACAAGGATATATTAAAGTACAAATAGAACTTTACTAAATAAATAATAAATTTTGAATTTGTTATATCACGTTATATTTCTAAAGGCTTTCTATCTTAACAGTAGTCCCCCTTAGTTGTACCATCCATGATTCTATTTTGTGGTAATAGTGGATTGATGACACAATCTATAAAACTAAGGAATCATTAGAAAGGTAAACAGATAGAGAGAATATACTACTTGATTTATAAGATAGTTCAGAAAAGTGATTGTTGAATAGAAAATACCTTTTGCAAATAACCTAATGGATCCTTTCACTAAGACTTTACCAAACAATCTTTGATGATTATGGGAATAGTAGAATGATTACTACTCAAAAAGCGCACTTTTATAGCTTGAAATTAACTGTTTTAAACACTTTTGAGTAGTAGTTAATACCTTTTAACTCAATTGGCACATTAAGGACTCTTGCAAGTGTTGCTAATAAGTTTTTGGCAAGTTTTGGTGTTTTTGGTAGCTTTTTTATCATCAAGCTAAGAATGAGGGAGAATTTTGTGCAACCCTTGGCAATAGGTTTCCAAGCCAATCAAGAGATGCAAAGAAGAAAAACAGAGAGAGAAATCCAACATGAAGCAATTTCGCATGGCTATGCGAAATCTTCGCATGGCTATGCCAAATCTTCGCATGCTATGAGAAATTCAAGAGGATAGCAGCTGCAAGACAAATTTAGAGCACTTCCTGGATTCCATTGTATACGTACTATATATTTTTTCGAATCTCGAGAAGTCAGGAGTCCAACACTTCAAACGGTGTACAAATCAGAGCTGAAATGAAGAAGTTATGGCCAATTGAAGATAATTGCACCAAGCTAAAGGGTTATTTCGCACCCTGTGCGAAACCAAATGCTGAAGAGCCAAGCCAAAAATGAATTTTGCACACCATGCGAAATCTCGCATGGCCTGCGAAATCTCCCTATGTAATTTCCAGATATTTGCACACCAACTCCGCTAGATTTTTATCTCTGGATTTTTATCTCAAGATATTTTGTGTAATTCTCTATTTTCTCCTTTGTAACCAACCAATGATAGGATTTCTTGGTTAGGAAGTTTAAAAGAGGATTAAAAAGACCTCTATATATATATCTCTTATATCTTGTAAAAGAAAATATGGGGGATCATAGTAAAAAATATTTTCACAGAGCACTTGTTTTGCCTTTTCTTCGAATTTTTGTTTTCATTTTCTTTCTAGCAAAACATCCCCTGAGGCCTCAGAGGATGAGTGGTTAGGTTTTTCATTTATTGGACTGAAGGAAGCTAGGTAAGGGATCCGAATACAAAAGTATGAGTTTTCCTTGTTTTAAATGAGCAAAGTTGTGACCCGTTAATGGTTTTTATTTTTTTAGTTTAACTCAAAATCCCTTAAAATCACCTGGGCCAACACTTGGTAAGTTTTTCGGACTCCCTGGAGATCTATCTCTTGCGAGCCTCTGAGAGGTGGTTTAAAGGTAGGATTACCTAGAATAGCCAACACTTGGTAAGCTTTTCGGACTCCCTGGAGATCCATTAGTTATCTCTTGCAAGCTTTTAAAGGGTAATCCAAGGTTAAGATCATCTTGAATGGCCAATACTAGGTGAGAGGTACAAGCCATTGAAAGATGATTCACAGTGAGAGGTCTTTAGTGTTTGAAACCATTAATGGGAAGCAACTGCAGTCTTTCATGGACCGGAGGGATCAAATCCTGATTGCTAAATACACACCAATTCGGGAGATAACCATTCTTTATGTTATTATCCCCAATGTGAGGAAAATATCTGGAATCTCCCCCTTTTGTCTAAGGAACCTGAACCTAGTGACCCAAAACTCCAAGAAACCTTTTCTTTGTAATTAATCTCAGTTACTATTTTTGGTTAACTTAAAACCAACTTTTTTCAACCCAAAATTATGTTTTCTTTTAAACCTAACTCATAAAAGAAAAACCACAATTTCAGTACTTTAAATAATATCACGTGTGATATGAAAACCCATTCCTGTGGACGATCCTAGAACCACTATACTATGCTAGCTATGCTACCCTAGTGTATGGTAAATTAAGTTTATAAATTTTGTTGATAACTCCCGTATGAGGATTGAATCAAAGTAGAACACCAATTGGGAATGAATCATAGAGTTGTTAGATGTATACCCAACATGCTTTGAGGGTCAATGACGGATTGTTGGAATAGAACCCTTAAAAGCATGACATGATGGAACAAAAATAATATTTCAATAATATATTATTCTATGTTTTTTTAATTTGACTTTTTTTAAATTTATGATTGCATTATTACTTATATAAGCATTCAAGCTTCAATTTTACATTATATATGACTTGAGTACATTAGGAGTTACACAGAAGACTCAAATTATGAGTTTCTATAAGTTGATGAGTCATTCATAGTTAGCTCATGGGCTTAGGTAATCTATTTGAGGTTGTAGTATAATATATCCTAATTGGGACAATGACTTTTCTTAGTCATCGAAATGAGTTTCTCATGTTAAGTATACTAGTGTGTATGGTTAGACATTGTACAAGACCCATGGTTAGTCATGATATTAGTTATTAGATAGTTATGACTTCACTAAGTTACTATACTAAATGGACTCTCAACCTTGAGAGAATATTAAGATAGTATTAGGATCTTCAATAGCTTTGACTCGTAAGTTCCTAAAGTGCTCATATACTTCCTATAGATTAAGTTACTATTGGCAGGTAGCAACAAGTATTAACAAGATAAGCACCATGATATTTTATAGAATTGAAACAGTATGCTCCTTTAAGTAATTTGAGAACTTATGGTCATGAAATTTGTAGTTCTAGTAATTCCTTAAATGAGATTTGATATATGTTATTAGGGATTAGAGTATATTAGTTGATCACAAATAAAAAGATCTAAGATATAAGAATTGTAGAGATAATCTTGGGATGTTAATAATTATTACCTCATTAGATTATGGACACTAGTTAATGGAGAGTCTAAATTTTGTGGATAGTAAGTCATGAATGTGAAAAATTGATTGAATTGGATTTAATCAATTTTGTTTCAATATAATATTATTACTAGAACATAGTTGACTTTCTTTAGCGATGTGTTATGTCAACTTCAAAATTAAATTGTAAGAGAGCTAATATTTTCCTATGGGTCCCAATGATCTTTGCTTGAACACACAATCTTTGTTGTCAGAAGGATTTGAGATAAATTGGGTTTAATTAATAGTGTACGCATAAGAGTATTTTAGTACAAATATACAAGGTTGCACAAGGACTTGAGATTTTTATTTTTTATTTTTGGAATTGTGTTAATTAATTAATTAGAGTTCATTAAGATTAATTAATTAGGCTTGTGAAACCAAGGTTTGGTTAATCTTAGTTTTGATGATAACAAAACAAGGTTTGGAACTAATGATTATATTTCAAGTGTGATTAGACAATAAGATTTTCAAAGTGGCAATCACAAAGACAAAATCAAGCCAAAGGGAAATCCATAAGAAAAAGAAGACCTCAAAGAGAAGTATCTTTCAAGATATAAGTTTCAAATGATCTTTTTGTAAGATTGTTGGTGCACTAGGTTTTTCATGCATTACATTCTTTATTTATGCACCAAAATCATCCAAGAGTTATTTTGTTTTAAGTCTTTTAAAAATTGATGATTTCATGTTTTCAACATAAACATAGTGTCGAATGCTTTACAAACTTATTTAAAAGGTTTTAAGTTGAAAAAGATGGTTGTTGAGCCAAAAACAACTCAATCGATTTAACTAGATGAGAAACCGGTCGACCCATTCAATTCAACCAATCTAGGAGTGCAAAAACCTTCTCTCTCTTCCAAAACGCTTGTTCAAATGGTCGAGGTTGAACCTCAACCGATCGATGAGTGGTTGAGGTCCAATAGTCACATATCATGCATTGAATGCTAACGGCTAGTGAACCAGAGCTCGACCAGACAAGTGGCATTTTTCCTCTATAAAAAGACTTCAATCTTCATTGTTTCAATAACTTAACCTTCCTAAACATTTCTTGAATATATTTGAGCATTGGGAGAATGTTTTTTAGTGTGCCATTGTTCTAAAATTTGTATATCATTAGTACACCATTCAATCCTAATTTTCTTGTACATTTGAGCGTAAAGTTTTGTACTAGGATTTTATCTTCATTTGTAAATATTTGAGAAGAAAAGTCCAAGTGTGAGGCATAGTTTTAAAAGGCTCAAGGCGCACCAAAATGCAAAGTAGTCCTGAAGCCTGAAGCGCAAGACACATCTAAGGCGTGAGCTTTAATGAAGTGAGACGCACCCTAATTTACATATATATTTTTATATGATATAATCAAATTTAACAATCATTTATTTGTCCTAAACACATAAATCATCAAATATCACCCAAAACTTCAATTTAATCAACAAAAAACATAAAAATAAAGAACTATAAGCATAAAAACAAATCCAAATCCATATTGCTAATAGCCTAATACATATCCAAATCCAAAGTTTCCAAACCAAAACATGAAATTTGTTCACAATTCAAAAACATCATTAAAAAACACTTAAATAAAAAATTTGTTCACAATAAGCAATCATCACTCGTCTTCCAAATCAACAAAATCATCATCATCATCATTTCCATCATCACATTTGTAGCCTTTCCCATCTTCTTCATCTGCTGAATCAACCATGTCTCCATCTTCATCTTCATCTATTAGTGAATGAGAAGGCAAAGTTCTAAAACTCGAAGTTATCTCTCTTGTTGGTGGTATTATGCTTGAGTTTGTTCTAGCTCTAGCTCTAGTATCAAACATGGCCTCCTCAACTCTAGTAGCTCTAGCAACATCACCCCATGTCAAATTATCACCATCAAATACAAAATCATCTTGTACACCTCCATGAGAATCCTCATCTTCCATTCTTCCTATCAACCATTCATTGCTATCATCTATATCTTTCAAAGAAATTGGGTCAATGGTGTTATGTTCATTGTATATTCTCTTCAAGGCTCGATTATATTTAATGTATACCAAATCATTCAAGCGTTAATGATCTAACCTATTTCTCCTCTTGTTATGAATCTGCAAAAATTCATAAGCTCATAAATATATTTTAAAGTTTTAACTTTTAAGTTACATTCAAGACTCTATTAGACTATTACTTGTATTTATTTTGGTCACTTACATTTTCAAAGATGTTCCAATTCCGTTCACAACCTGATACACTGCATGTTAAGTTGAGGATTTTCATTGCAAACCTTTGCAAATTTGGAGTTGAAGCTCCATATGCAGCCCACCATTCAGTTGTAGTATAGATATTGACAATTTAGTGAAACAATTCACCTATTTTAGCAAAAACACAATATAATCATTTAAATAAACAAAACTAAATAACTAACCTAGTGTTCTAGTCTTACTTGTCCTAATAACTAACTCATTCCCAAATAGTCCTTGGGCATTTGTGTACAAACTCACTTCGATCACAACTTTTTCTTGCTTAGCAGGGTCTCTTGTTAGCCTTAAGATGCATTTATACAAATCACTCATAATCTTTGCATCATGCTCTATTTCTGGTTTATCATAGAAAAATTTCTGGTTCAAAAGTTCCCTGCTGCATGCAAAGGCCAATGAAGCTGAATCTCCTACCTCTTATTAATGATGTTGAAAATTTCTTTGTAATTCTCTTCATTTCCATTAAAACTTCTCACAATTGTATCCTTAGCTCTATTCACGGCCTCATAGATGTATCCCATAGGAGCTTTTTTTTCACCATCAACCAAACGAAGCACATGAACTAGGGGACCCAAAACTTTTAAGCAAAACACAATAGTGTTCCAAAATGAAGGCATTAGAACTATGTTGGCTATAGTTTTCCCCTTCTACTCTTTTGCCCATTTACTATCTGACCAATTTGAGCTTGTAAACATCTTCCTCAAGTTGTTTTTTTGTTCATGAAATCGCAATAATGTGATGAAAATAGTTGCAAACCGAGTCTTAGCCGACTGAAGCAATTCCCTTTGTCCAGTAAACCACCTCATCATGTTGAGTAGCCCTGATCGATTATAAATATACCCATTTAGTGATATAGCTCTCTCCAATGTTTTCTTGATGTTTGGTAGCTTTCTAATATCTTCCAACGTCAAGTCAAGGCAATGTGCAACACACGATGTCCAATACAAATGCGGGCGCTTTAATTCTAACAACCTTTCTATGTGACATTGTAGATAATAAATTTACATAAGTTTTCAAGATAAATAATTCAAATTTTAAAAGTAAATAAAAATTCAAGAAATAGCATTTATTACTTGTCATCACATACCTTGAGTGATTATTTGTTATAACTTGAATAACATTCTCCTCACCAACTTGTTCTACCCATTTGTCAAGTAACTCAAACATTTTTTCTCTCGTCTTAATCATTGAAGAAGCATCAATAGATTGCATGAACATGGTTCCCTTTGAACAATTAACGAAAAAGTTCACCAAAGTTCTTTATTTCCTATCGGTCCATCCATCCGACATAATTGAACATCCATTTTTTCCCCATTCCACCATATGATATTTCATCAAATCTTTTGTGAGAACCAATTCTTTCTTAAGGTTAGTATCTCTTACCTCATGAAGAGTCAGTCCCTTCATACCCACACTGTATTAGCCAATAGCCTCAATCATTGGTTGGAAACTCGGATATGTGACTGCATTAAATAGAATAGCAGCCTTATACATCCACCTTGTGATAGGCATACAAGCTCTTTCTCTTGCTTTCTTTTTGTAGGCATCATTGATGGTAGTCTAATTCATTCTACCACCACTTCCTTCTCGGTTACTACCTCCATTAGAAATGTTGGTGACATTCATTCTACTATTAATCTCCTCACCAAAATCTTCATCTTCCAAACCAAACAAATCTTCATTAACATCTTCGCTCCCCATATTCATTTGCTTTTTTTGACTTTTCTTAGAACTCGTGTACTCTTTTATTTCTTCTCTAACATGTTTCGAATATTTTCTACAGTTTTTAACATTTTTATATCCACCAACAAGATATTGTTTGTGTTTATATATGCCTCATTTGGTTACTTTATCACAAAAAATGCATATGATGGTGTTCAAATTTTTTTCATTAACCAAACGAGCATACTTCCATCTGGGATCTTTTCTTCCACTTGCACTAGAGTCCACTTGAGTTTCACTCTCATTATCCATCTTGCAAACAAATGATCTATACTACACTAAAATAATTATAATTAAATTAAGAAAAAAAAAATTTTTTTAAAAAAATATGCATATCACATTAACAAAAAATATGCACATGAGTGTTTTTTGTTTGTTTATTTTTATTTAGTAAAATTTTCATATCAAAATACAATATTTATATTTATACAACAATATACAATATTTATATTTATAATTTTATACTACAATAAAATAATTATAATTAAATTTAAAAAAATTGAAAAAAAAAATATGCATATCACATTAACAAAAAATATGCACATGAGTGTTTTTTGTTTATTTATTTTTATTTAGTAAAATTTTCATGTCAAATACAATATTTATATTTAGAAAAAAAAAATTGCCAATGAGAGTTATAAGATAAGAATGGAAAAAAAATGTAGAAAAGTGAAGAAAAAAAAAATACCGAGGTCTCGGAAGGTACGTGACTATTTTTCCTCTATTTTTTCTCTTCTTCTTCGTCTTCTTCACTTCTCCACTGCACGGCTGAAGTTAGGGCACAATTTGGGAGTGGCATCGGGTTCAAAAATACCAGAAAAATGGGTTGGAAGGGAAAACATGGCCAAAACGACATCGTTTCAGTTTTTTTTTTTTTTTTTTTAAATGAATAGGCTCCAAAACGACGTCGTTTTGGCTTCTTCCTTTTAAAATAAAAAAAATGCCAAAATGACGTCATTTTAGTCCCAAAAAAAAAAAAAAATTAGGGCTTCTCAACCCTCAACCCTCTGCAACCTAACGGTGACTGAAGAAAAGAAGGAGAAGAAAAAGAAGAAGAAGAAAAACAAGGAGAAGGAGAAGAATGAGGGCGTAATTGGTCGGATGCAAGTCAGGCGACCGCATTGCGCCTTGCTGGAGGCGAGCGCCTTGCACGCCTAAACGAAGCCTTCGTGAAGGGGCGTCGCGCCGCTCGAAGCCTAGGCGCGCCTTTCATAACTATGGTGTGAGGTATCACTTAGGGATTCTCTAGTGTGGGGTATCACTTGAGGGATTATTCAAAAGTGAGGTATCTCTTAAAGATTCTAAAGGGTGCTTTGAGCCAAAAGTTCAAGATGGTGCATTTGAACCATAACCCAATTGTACTACTTGAAAGCTTGGTTTGGAAGCCTTAAATTAGTGGAGCCTCAAACTTGGGATTGAAGCTAGAGGAGAGTGGACGTAGGTCGGGTTGCGCCAAACCATTATAAAAATCTTATATTTTCATTCTCTCTTTCCTACTCTTTTACTTTATATACAATTTTTATTATATTGTTTTATTATATATTTGTATATAATTGTCTCTTGCATTCACATAATTTAAATTTGTAAAATGAAATCATCACCCTACTCACTCCTCCCTCCACTAGGGTGATTACCTTAAGTTGGATTAATCAATTTTTCTAACAAGGCTTTAATGAATTAGATTAAATGACTCAAGCTTAAAGTAAGTTTAATTACTTAAGCCTACAAGAGAGGTTACATACACCTTCTTGGGTTTAAGGTTAGTCATTCTTTCAAACTAGTTTACATTTTCTAAAAAAAACCTTAGCCACCCTTTTTTTTTTTTTTTTCTCTCTCAAGAACAATGTAGCCATTTTATACTCGTGGCATGGTTTAAGGATTGGGTTTTCGAGTAGAAGACACTTGGTTATTGGAATCCTTACATCAATTGGAGTTTAATTTGGGAACTTCTGGATTAAAAGGTATTTTCTTTTAACACTTCCATTTAATTTTGAAATGTAAAATATCTTTGCTTCCACTTATACTTAGATTTAGTACTAATAGGGTCTTAGAAGTATGCACCATGATCCCATTTTAACATAGTTGTATTGATTCATTCTTGTTGATTGCCATGAATGAATGGTTAACTGATTATTTTCCTTAGATTAGATGTAAGCTCCCTTAAAAGAGCATAAAACCTTTTATTAATTGTGTAAAATCCCGTTTTGTTTCATAGATGTGTTGTAAGCTTCCTCAAAGGAGTCTAAGTTTTCTATTGGATGTAAAAATGTGGTTGTAATTTATCTATAGAGACCCAATTTGAGAAAAAGGAAGTCTTGGAGGTCATTCTTCAAGATTGAACCAAGCAGCGCTGAAATAGTTGGGGTAGTCAAGTAACTCTCTAGAGCACTCGAGTGACCTTATATGATATGACTAATTTTGATTGATTCATTTTCTTACATGAATTTGATATGAGATTTTGGGGTATCTTTTTATTTTTTATTTATTAATATTGTGTTGTAGGTTTAGGCAATTTTTGGAAGGTCTTGATCCTAAAAGAAATTATCATATTTAATTTGCAATAAAATCTTTTAACCACGGGCATTTTATCAATTTCCTTTTATGAATGCTTTTTTATACATATGCGCACATACACACATATACTATATTTGTAATGAATGCCTTTTATTTAATTGAAAAATAAATCCTTAATCCAATGTGGATCCAACTTTCTATTCACTCGTAGGATCCGGGTGATCTGAGGGAGATCACCACACTTCTTTCTTCTCAAGAATCCATACATCCCTTATTAGTGTATAGATAACTATCTCTCGAGCACAAGTTTAGGTTTGGCCTCAATAGGAAAATAAAATAAAGCACTTAACAACACATCTTCATATACCAAGAATTACGAGATCACCCATTTCATTCTAAGGTGACGAAGAGATCGTATCATTCAAGCCAAATAAATTATTATGGTAAATTGGATTCTAATTAAGAATATAATTTTGAATTAGAAAGTATAAGGATAAGGAAAGTAATTTTATGAAAAAGAAATTTTAAAATCCTTAAAAATTATATTTCCTTCCATAAAATTATTCTTAAAGATTTTGCTTCAAAAATCTAATTTATATTACTTTAAAATTTTAACTTGGTCTGGTACCACTTGTAAGTTCAAGCCTATAATAAGGAAACACAACAAGTTAGAACATTTACGACATATTTTATATTATTTTATTAAAACAACTTGCCCCACTCACTCATAAGAAGTCCTAATGAAATTTTCAACTGTCTCTTAAAATATCTTATAAAAATACTTAGAAAACATTTTTTGTTCTAAGAAGTAATATGCTTTCAAACTACTCTCAAAAAAACTATTTTTAATAAAAATTTCTAAGAGTTTTTAAAGTTAAAAATTGTCTTTTATTTTAACAGAACAAAACACTATTTTAAAAAACAATTCTCTTACACTTTTATTAGAATTTACATGAAATTGAAAATAAATAAGAGTTTTTAACCATTAAAAAAAAAAAAAAGTTTTTATTGATTGTGAAGATATATATATATATATAATTATTAAAGAAAGAATGTTTGAGGTTTTTATGGGGAAAATGCTTCTTGCCATGGAGAATTCCTTGCAAGGTAAACAAAAACAAAAAGTGTATATAGAAGAAAAAAAAAAACCTTCCTTAGAAAAGCCATAATATATGATACAAAAAAAATTTGTATTAATTTAGGAATATCTAAATTATAATAGAATTATTTGATTAAAAGAGATGAAATAACCATCGGATATGATCTTTCATCATTTTCAATCTATAAAATATATTGTTTTTTAACAAAAATATCCTCAAAATGTAAAAAAGCATCCATATAAAAATGTTACTTTTTAAGTTCAAATGTGGAAGATGTTAGATTTACAAATTAAAGACCATTTTATCATTTTTCAATAGATTAATTAATGATAATATTGATTTATAAGAATTTCTTACAATATATATATATATATATATATATCTTGTTGTCGGTAATTTTTGTTTTCATTTTTTATGTTATTTGTAGGTATGCATATTTTTAATTTATTTTCAATTATGCTACAAATGATCGACAAAACCACTAAAATTATTAATTAATTATTAAATTTAAGCATATTTTTAATTCAATTTAAAATTTTGAATCTTGTTATATGTCTTTAAATTGAAGTTTTTATTTATTATGTTATTATTTTATTCTATTTAAGAAAATAGCATATAAATTACCAAGAAAGACCCTTATTAGTTACCTTTCTCACCCTCCTTTGGAATCTAGCCTTTTCTTTTCGATTGGTGGCCAACCCACCTCATCTCCTTCTCCTTTCCTCGGCCCAACCTTCCGAAATCATCTCCGGCGCCTGTCGCCGGCGAGGTCGAGGAACTGATGAGTGCGAGTGGCGTGACTCCGATGTGGCAATGTTGCTAGCGACGGAGCCCTAGAACGATCAATCTAAGCCGAGAAGCCGTTGACCACAGGATAAAACTGCAGAGAAAATTGCAGCGCTGTGGTGATGATGTGGATTCGACGGTGAGAATGTTGCAGGAATATGAGTCAAGAGGCGGCGAGGGGAAGATGAAAGGAAGAAGGGCATTTTCGTCATTCAAAATTTACATATAACTTTGCAATAAAAATTTGCGCAAGGATAGCAAGGTAATTTCGGCTATTTAAGATGCGTGCTTAGTACGAAATCCTAGCCTTGAGCCACGCAACTAACTTATCACAAGTTTAGAAATATATGATGCCCAACTGTCTACAGCTGTCAATTCTTGTTATGACATGTCACTTTGGTTCTAAAATCCCTCACTTTCAACCTCTTTTATTTATTTTTTATTATTATTATTATTTTTTGTATATGGAGCCCTAGGAAAGGAGCCCTACTTCTTTTATGCCTTCATCCAATTTTAGGGTTTATGTAGGACTTTTCCTTGATTGTAGCTCTATAACTTTACCTCTTTGAAGGAGTGGTAACAAAGAGCTAACACTGATTTAAGAATATTTCAAAATCTTGGTTTTGAATTTTTAGGTTGAGTTTGGTATGTTGGAAACCTAAAACTTTCAATAAAAAGAAATTGCCCTTTGGTTCCAAGGTAATATGTTTTTGTTATCTTTTACATCTATCATGTCTTATTCTTGATTGTCTTACATTTTCTGCATAGTTGTTTTCATGCATAAGCATGGTTGATATGAGTGTGTTTTCCATTTTCTCTTGTTCTTCTTGGTTGTCATTATGAGTTCAATGACTAATGTGTGTCATCCTCATCAAATAGGAATCAATGTGTAGTTGTTTTCTTGTAGTTATGTTAATGAAACTGTCATGTTATGGCACTTAATATAAATTTTCTCCTTTTTAATTCTATATGTTTAGGCTCAACATTTACTTTTAACTTTTGGTGGCCATTTCTAGCTCTTTTAAGGTATCTCAACAAGGGTTTTTGGTTTAGAGAAAGCATTGAGCATATGATCACCCTTTAAGGTGGTTCTTTTTGCTTTATAAATTAAGAGTATGCTTGGATTTTTTTTGAAAATAGTTATCAATATATATATTTTTTAAATAGTTTGAATAGGGAATGTTTTTAGCCTATTTTCTAAATTTCTTAATGTTTACTAAAAATAATTTTTACTTGTAGTGCTTTATTTTCAATCATTCTTCATATATGCACAACTGTTTTTGAAAATAATTCCCAAAAAAGTGAAAATAAATTAAAGAAGTTAAAATGTGTTATCATAAAATATCTTATTTTTAGACAAGTTTTGAAAATTTTGTTTTCTATCAAAAAGTTGTCAAACATGTTTTTGAATTTAGAAAACAATTTTTTTTTCTTAAGAACATGGGAATGGGTTTAGACCCTTAGGCCCAAAGCCCATCATGGAGCTTCAAGGCTCCTCCAAGATGCCCAGCTTGATGGGCCCGCCCAACGCTCTCACCACTCCTTGGGGCCCGAAAGGCGACCCAGCAAGCCCCCGAGAACAGTCCATGGGTCGCCCCGACCCACTTGTCTGCTCCCGCGTCCCATTGGCAGACTGCATCTGGTCCTCGAGCCTTGGGCCCCCTTCAATCTCCATCATGTGCTTGCGCCCTCGCGTGGCAGAACCTCATCCTCTACCTCTCCAACTGCTTCGAAGGGTTTCCCTCTTTCTTCAGTCGATAGCGATCTTAGCGTCGGCCTAGTCTCCCACCACAGGGCTAAAGAATAGCGCATATTTTCGGCCCAAATTTCCACCGTATTAGGGATTTTCTCATCATTAATCTTCACCAGAATTCTGGTCCACTGCAGCTCCTCCATCCTCTCCGTTTTAGCGTCGATGTCCAAAAACCCCCCCCACACTCCTCCCCTATCTTGCTCAAGATATCCCGATCCCATAAAGAAATGGGTAATCCAACTATTCTCACCCAGGCCTCTCTCTCTCTCTCTTTCTCCTTCCATCAGACATCTCGTCATTTGGCTCCACTTCTCCAAGCGAATGACGAAACCTCCGACCGAGACTTCCCCAACTTTTAGGGCTTTCTCAGCTTCTGTCATCACCTCAAATTCCAATAACGCCTTGCCATTTTCCAATTTAGCCAAACCTAAATTACCCTTCAGTCCCCACAACTTTGCCATTTGGGTCCCCCAGCTTCTCAAGTCGTCCCCCCTTCCTGGCTTGGGGTCCCAGCAGCCAACAAGACAGTGGGCTAGCTTCTTCAAGCTTTGACTTAAGACCCTGTTGTCGACTTTCACCCTGACCACCTCTTCTCCATTGCCGCAAGGCTGCTTAACCACCTCCGCGAAGGATTTTCCCAACAGGGGTTTCCATAGCTTTTCCTTATCCTTCTGTCTCATTTGCCTTTCTGAAACAACCTCCACCTCCCGTAGCGCCTCCACCAGAAGGGCCCAACCCCCTTTTGCTCCTCTGCCTTTGGGTACGAAGATACTAAATCTTTTCTTTTCCTGATCGACAACACCCAAATGGAGGAAGCATCCCCCCTTGTTTTCGCTGCGCACCAACGAGAAGGTCCTCCCATGCTCTTGCCAAAGTTTCTCCTAATGTCCAGTTCTCGTGTCCTTGGTACAGAAAACCAGACCTTCCATGAGTGGCCCTAAACTCACCGGCCCCAGCTTAATCCATGAAGAGACACTTCTCTTTCTTTCCACAATGAAGATTTGCATCTTGCCCTTCTTCTTTTCTGTCTCGACCTCAAAGGTCTTCGACTCTACCCCAAAACTACTTTGCCGAGCCTCTGATTGGATAAAGCCTGCTGCGTTCCCGTTCGCGTCCTGGAACCATCGCTCTTCTCCATCATTCTCGCTCACTCTCTCTCTAGGTCTTTCTCTCTTAAAAGTACTTCCTAAACATACTTTGTATTTCTATAGTTTGAAACCATTTTGTTAACTAGGCCTAGGCTTTTGATGAAGAGAGAAAGGTTGTTATTCCATTGGAAAGTCGTTCTTGTCTTGCTAGCCTATAAGTAGAACTCCAAAAGTCAACTATAAACCTGGTATGGTAAGAGGTGGTGTCTTTTTTGACAATATTGGTAATTTTTTTTTTTTATAACCGTGGATGTCCGGGCCAGCTTACACGCACTTCGACTAATCCCACGGGGCCCTGAAGTTAACGACCGGGTAAACCTCCAATGGCCTTGAGGGGACTCGAACTGGTGACCATTGGGGAGCAAATCCAAGGCCAGATCAACTGAGCTACCCCTCAGGGTTGACAATATTGGTAATTTTGAGGCTAAGAATAAAATACTGTAGCAAGTATAATTGGTACTTGCCTTGTGTGGCTATCTTAAGGGGCTATATTAAGCTTAATGGGTATTTAGTACATTGTTAAACACGTATGGAGATAAGATGGTTACAACTCTCTCAACTTAGTGGGCCCTTAAGGTTGGACTCAAGTGACAAGGGGTTGGATGGGAATGCGGTAGGTTTCAAGTTTGAGTTCTAAAAGATACAACTAAAGAAAGAAGAAAAGCCCTTGAGGCCTGGCTCACGGGGTAAAGCGATGGGGAAGGTTTGTGGGAGGTTCAAAGTTCAATTCCCAATGGAGACAAAATTTATTTATAAAAAAAATAAAATAAAAAGAAGAAAAAAATAAGATATTACCTATCAAAAAAATACTTTCTTTGAGTTAGTAACAGGTTCTTTATTGAAGCAAAGCTCTCTACATTACTTAAGAGTTAAAAAAATTCTTGTATAGTGGGGATAAGGATTCTTATAATTGAAAAATGACTAATTCCTTGACTTCTTACAAGATATGGAGGCCTTTTCGAATTTAATAATTGGATGGACTAATCTTTGATTTAGCTAAGACACAATTTCCTCCTTTAGATGGTGACCCACCAAATTGAAAAATGGTGGTTGACAAAAAGGAGCTTCTTCCTATGTTATGTTTTTTATGAGCATTTTCTCTCCTTCAGGTTTTGCTATCCTTTTAATACGGATATCTTATTCTTCCTCACAATGTCATTTTTTATAATCTTTTTACCATTTCCTATTCCATATAAATAAAGAATTTTCCTTTGCAGAGCATGATAATGAGGTGGATGTTCACTAATTGTTGTTTTTAAGATAGATCTATTTTTGCTTCAACCTAGTTTCTAGTCTCTAAATCAACCTAGAAAAGAGTGAGTTAATCCTAATGAGGGAGGTGTATAACTTAGATATGCTAGTGCTTATGCCAAGAGAGGTTGCCAATAGCCATTATCCTAGATTCCACGCAAGTGCTAGAATCCAATCTGACTCCTCACATTGGCAAGGAAAGAAATGGCATAAAGGGAGGCCCTAACTAAATGAATTAAGGTTGAGTAAAAGCCATTCATTTGAGAACAATTTTGCGATTGGAACTTGATTTGGGCTTGGGATCTTAGGGCATTGAGAACCTACTGTATGATACCTTCAAGAGTACTCCTCATAAAAAAATGTACAAAAAAAAAAGGCACACCCTATTCAAGGCCTTGATGGCCACTCTCCTCACGCTTTACTATAGGAAAGCTAGCCTAGTTGATCCACTACATGCTAAGAAGCAAGTCTCGAGTAAATCCGGGTTAGATTGAAAGTGATTAGAAATTGCAATCTTCTTTCACAAACTACAGACTACTGATAGTTATAAAGAATGAAGCATTGCCATGTTTAAGCCGAAGGAGATAGTGATTCTCATGTTTATTGAGCTACATCTCCATCTATTAGTTAGTCAACTTAAAGAGTTTAGACTCACAATACCCGGGTCAGACTGAAAGTGATAAGAAAATGCTTGATTAGTTGACTTTTGATGGGTGCAAGTGGTCAATGTAGCTTAGCTCCTTGATTTAAGGCAAAAATATTGGATATAAAGGTGTTGATGGTGAAGCTTATCTCTAATGCATTTAAACAATGACTATTAGGTTGGTTTGCATGAATAAGCTAAAATGGAGGCTACCTAAGATGGGAAAGTTCTCAATTAAATTTTCACCATTTGAGCTTGATTAAGCAAGGTTTTTTTTTTTTTAAAGATAAGGAGGTTTGGGTCCACTTAATGCCTTTTAAAGTCAATTTCTTTGCTTGGGAAGTAGTATTGGAGAAAGTTCTTACACAAGATCCACTTATGAAAATGGGGTGGTAGTTAGCAAGTTAGGTACTTTCTTTGTTAGCAAGGATGTAGAGTTGGTCAATCATAGTTTCATTCATTGGCGAGTGGCTTGTAGTTTGTAGTCTTTTGTATTTTCTTTACTTAAGGTGCATGATATTTCCTCATTTGGTAATTACTTGTTCTTAGGTTTGCGTGATTGGTTTATAGGGACAGGCAAATAAGGTTTCGGAGGATGGTTCTCACTTTTGGTCCATATAAGGGGAGTAGATATAGGATGTTTTAATGGTTTGAAGAACTTATAAATGTTGTTAAAGAATATCTTTGCAGGTACATTGGTTTTTGGGTTTAATATAGTTTTGGTTGTAATTTTGGATCCATTTTTTGCTTCCTTGATTGTGTAGAAGTGGCTTAAAGTGTGAAGTTATTTTTGTGTAAATGGCGTATGCGTATTTCTTTATGCTCATGAAAAAGGGTCATTCAATAAGAACAAGGGAATTCATGCATTGAAAATGAAGCCTAACAATGGTAAAGTTGCTTAAAGCCCTTTTGGTTGACTTTGGAGTGAAATTGCCTTAAAGGGGCATAAAATCCCTATGAAGCCATTTATGGTCGACTTATTGTCGCGATGAGGTCTTATCAGTGTCTCCCACTTAAGTTTCAAGTCCTCTAAGATAATTTTGAGTTAAAGAAACTCATAAATTCCTTGGGTCATTGCACGAAACTCTTCTTCACTAGATTTTGCAACCATGTTCTGTTTCTTACTCCTCCAAGTTACTAAGTTCCTTATAAGAAAGTGCAATATCATGTAGTAAACCTTTGATCAACAACTGATCCTACATAATTTGCATCAATATAGGCCTCCAATGATTTGTGGTGGGGGGACCAGCCTTTGAGATCACATTATCCAAGACTATTTAGAGTAGTCACAGATAAAAATATCCCTATTTCTTCAATTCTCGGTTTTGCTCGCCCTTTCTCTTGGAACTTTAATTTCCGTCGTAACCTTTCCGATTCAGAGATAGAAGATCTAGAATGTCTCATGCGATCTCTTGATTGTATGCATTTATCCACTTCGGCTTCAGATGCGAGATCCTGGTCTTTATCTTCTTCAGGATTGTTTACAGTCAACTCTTTCTTTATAGCCTTGTCCTAAATACCTGATTTATCTCCTCTTTTCCCTACTAAGTTTGTATGAAATTCTCAAGTCCCTTTCAAAGTCAAGTCTTTTGTCTGGTTAGTGGCACACAAGAAGGTAAATACTAATGACTTGTTACAATTGAGAAGACCCTACAAAACTCTTAGTCCTGACATTTGTAAGTTGTGCATGAAGCAAGGAAAATCAACAGATCATCTTTTCCTACATTGTTCTTTGACGATGGGGTTGTGGCATAGATTATTTCATCTAGCCAAGATGGATTGGGTTCCTCCGAGAAGCATTTTAGACATGATGTCCATCAATTATAAATGTTTTGGCACTTCCAAGAGAGGGATAGTTTTGTGGCAAAATGCGTGTATTGCTTTAATTTGGGTTGTGTGGCGGGAAAGAAATGTTAGGATATTTGAGGACATAGCTAGGAATTTAGAGAATCTTTGGGATTCCATTCGTTTCCTTGCTTCTCTTCAGGCTTTTTGTTCCGTGGTTTTTAAGGGCATTCCCCTTAACGTGTTACAACTAGATTGGTTAGCAGTGTGTAGTTCCAACGGGATGGTCTAGCCAAGAGAGCTTGCTCGTAGTTTTTATAGTGTAGTTTCTTGTTATTTTATTGTGTTATTTAGTTTTATTTTTGGAGGAAGGATTCCTCATCCTTCTTTTGTAATTCTTTTTCTATCAATATATATAATTGTTGTTTCCTATCAAAACAAAAATATAGGCCTCCAATGATAGGTTAACGCTTTTCTTAAACAAAATTCTTTTCTTTAGAGTTGCTTTCAGGTAGTGTAGGATTTTGTATATAGCCTGTAGATGAACTTCCTTCGGGTTATGCGTAAATTGACTTACTAGGCTGATTGCATACGTTATGTCTGGTTGCGTACGTGAGAGGTAGATTAGTCTGCCAACCAATCTCCGGTACATGCCCTTGTTTATAGCTGCATCCCCGCTTGCTTCTCCAAGGTTGTGATTCAGATTAATAGGTGTGTTAGTTGGTTTACATTCTATTTTTCCTGTCTCCTATAATAAGTTAAGAACATACTTTTGTTTGGAGACAAAAATTTCATTTTTCAAGTGAGCCACTTCAATTCCTAAGAAATACTTTCGTCTTCCAAGCTTCTTTATTTTAAACTTTTTTGCTAAGTACCGCTTCAATGCTTCTTTTTCTTCAAGATCATTTCTAGTCAATGTTATATCATCCACATAAACCAGTAGAGTGGTTACTCCCCCTGAGGTCGAGTGTTTAATAAATAAGGTGTGATCACCGTGGTTTTGTTTGTAGCCAACAGTTATCATAACTCTAACAAATCTTCTAGACCATGCCCATGGAGATTGTTTTAGCCCAAACAAAGCTTTCTTCAATTTATATACTTTTTTTCCTTTCGAGTGCATATTAAAATCGGGTGGAATATCCATATAAATTTCCTCTTCGAGCTCTCCATGTAGGAACATATTTTTCACATCATACTATTGTAAGTACTGATCAAATTGGGCAACTAAAGAGAGTAAAACTCTCACAGTATTCATCTTGGCTACTAGTGCAATTGTACTTTGATGTGAACACCCACTTGCACCCTACCGGACTCTTCTCTCTTGGTAACTCAACCACATCCCAAATCCCATTCTTTTCAAGTGCTTCAATCTTAGTCCTCGTGGCTTGTTCACTCCTTACAATTTAGTGTCTTGGATAAAGTCTTAGGTATGACTATGGTGTTTAAGCTAGTGAGAAAATTTCTATGAGATGGTGACAATCTGTCATGCGATACAAAATGGGAAAGCAGATATAAAAGATGTTGTGTACATATTCTTATGCCTTTTCTAACTGCAATGAGTAGATTTAGATTACTAATATCATCAGAATCAGGAGAAATCTCAGGAGAAGATGGATCATTTACCTCATGGGAAGTGGTCAGTTCTAACTCTTGGACCTGCATAGATACAATGATGGTTGTGTTCTTCCTTGAGTAAACCAAAGTTGGCCTTGTAGAAATGGGAACTTGTTTCTTTGAAGGTAGACTTCTAGGGTTAGGACTTGTAGGTTCAGGAATTTGTGAGTGCTCAGACATAGATGATTGTGATCATGAGGGTTTAGACATAGATGGGAGCAAGTCAAGTAAGAAGAAGTCTCTTGTATCTGTATCTTCCATGAATGATGACTCCCTTTGAAAATAAAGATGATTGAAGTAGCTTTCATGTTCAATAAAGGATACATTGGAAGAGACATAAAATTTCGAGTGGGTGGATAATAATATTGGTGACCTTATTGAGTAGATGAATACTTTACAAAAATGCAATTAATTGCTCTTGGATCTAGTTTCAATTTGTTATAAGTGTGGACATGGACAAAAGAAACATAATAAAAAACTTTTGTAACAAGACCAGTAGGCGTTGTAAAGTTTGGAAAGTATTTTGAAAAAATTTTCATTGGACTTTTGAAACCTAAAACTCTAGATGACAATCAATTTATAAGATGAGCACCAATAAGTATTGTTTCCCCTTAATATGATTTAGAAACATTTTTTCTTGAACAAAAAAACTTTTTTTAACAATAAGAAGATGACCGGTTTTTCTTTTAGCAACCTCATTTTGTTAGGAGTACCAACACGGATTCATGGATAATACCTTCTTTTTGAAAATAAGGATAGAGGACTTAATTGAAGTAATTTTTTGCATTATCGGACCTAAACTTATTGATTTCCACTTCAAATTGAGTTTTGACCATTTTGTGAAAATTGGGAAATATAGTACTCATATTTGAATTTTGTTTGAGAAGAAAGATTTAAGATATTCGAGTGCTATCATTTATAAATTAGACAAACTATCTAGAGCTTGAAATATTAGGAATTGTGAAAGGACCTCAAATATCACTATGAACTAGCACAAAAGGAATTAAAACTCTTTTATTACTTATTAGAAAAGAAGCACGACAGTGCTTTGCAAGTCCACAAACATCACAATGTAAATTTTCTACATCATTTCCTTTGAACAATAAAGGAAACATGATTTTAAAAAAGTCAAACAACGGATGTTGAAGACGACGACGATGAAGCTAAATCTTATCTTTTATCATGGATGGGATTTCGAAAAGGAATGATAAGGGTACTTGATTCGCAATCCTATTTAGACCAAAAAGCAACTCAAGATAGTAAAGTTCATCTTTTTCCCTAGCATGTTCAATCGTCTTCCTCGTACTATGTTCCTGAAATACACAATTAGAGGGATAAAAAATCACATAACAATTCAACTTTTTGGTAAGTTAATGAATGAAAACAAGATTGGTGGAAAGCTTAGGTACATGTAGCATATTTTCAAAATTATGGATTTATTCAAGTGAACTTCTCCTTGACCAACCACGATGGCTAGAGAGCCATTAGTGGTGGCTATTTTCTTATCACTAAGACATAGGCTATAAGTACTAAACTTTTGTGAGGAATGAGTCATATGATCTTAGTTCTTGAGTTGATAGACGAAGAGCCTAGGAAAGACATCTGAGACACTAAAAGCAAGAGAAGGGGAATACTTATTAGACTAAGCGAGAGAGCAAACACTACTAGGACTCTTAAGGGTTCCTAGGAGATTCTTCAAATTTTCAATCTTTTCCTTGTTAAGCTCAGTATGTTCATTGTCACCCAAATTCACCGTCTTATAAAGGGTTTTATTAACCTAAAAGTTAGTAAAGTGTGCCCGAGTTCTCTATTGTCCACCTTTGAAAACTTGATGTTCACCTTTGAAACCCTAATATTTAAGTTTGAGACTTTCCATTCTAGCACTGGTCCCTTATGTGTCTCGACTTCTTGTAGTAAGTACACTAAATAGTGTCTTTGGTCGTTATTCTGGACCAATCAACCATTGATGGAGGATTCACGTTGTTGGTTACTTGAGTTTGGGCAATGTTGGTGTCATTAACAATCTTAGACATGGTGGGTAGAATTTGGAAATAATTTTAGAGAAAAATATAGTAGTGCCTTTGAAATGGCAATGAAGGTCGCTAAACTAGGTTAAAAAAACAAAGAAAAAAAGGTACCACGACTCAACAATGAAGGTTGAAAAGAAAAAATCCTAAGGAGTCTAATTTGGTTTTGATACCATGTGGAACAACATTGTATTTCTCATTTATATTTTAAAAGTATACAACCCTAGAAATATATACAATAGTAAAAAGCAAAAAATAAGGAAATAATTAGAAACTATCCTATTAAAGTCTGATCAAAGTGGATCAACAACCTAGGTTATTTTCCTGGAGGTGTAAGTGGCGGGGATGAGGGAAGAAGGAAAACGGTGGTTTGCAGTGGAGTCCAAGTCCTTTGAGATCTCTATTGAGGGGCTTGGAAGGAGTCTGAGAGGGGTCATAGTGGAGCGTGGAAGAGGTTACTCCAGGTGGGTCAGATTTGGGGAGCTTAGTCTAAGCTGCCTTCTGGCAGGAGTGGAAGCTTGTTGCAGAGATGTTGAGTTGCCAAGGTGGAGCAAAGGGTGGATGGAGAATGGAAGGTTGTTTAGACTGGAATGCCGGGAGAATGGGGCTGGAAGGTTCATCTTCTGCAAGGTGGTCACGGCAGAAAAAAAGAGCTTCTCCCTGGTGTTCCCAGAAGAAGAAGGAATCCATGGGGGATGGCTCATAGTGGCTGAGAATTTAAGGGCGCTCGGGGTGGTTCCTTTTTCGGAGAAAAATGTGGAGCCACAGGCTATGTTTGGGAACAGCCGGAAGGCTGATAGTGGGAAGAATGGAAATGAGAGGAGGTCATATGCCAGTGTAGTAAAAAATAATGAATGTTTGGAGGAGGAGACTATTTGGTTGCAGATTGGAGAAGGAGCTGTGCAAGGCAGAGAAGAAAAGCTTAGGAGGTGTTTGGTTTGGAAGATGGAGGAGGGACCTTTTTTAGTTTCAGAGGTTCAGGTGTTGGAGTTGTGGGCAAGGAGCACTTGGCAGTTGAGATGTGGCATGCAGGTGCATGTTTTTGGGGGGTCTTTAATTCTCTTTGAGTTTGAGGATGTCTTGGAGGCAGAAAGGGTGTTGATGAGAGGAGCTAGAAGATTCAGGGAGAGACTCATCAGTTTGGATAGATGGCATCATGAGACTGGGTGCTTGGTACAGGAGGAGGCTTACAAGGAGTCGTGGGTGAGAGTATTGGGTCTCCCTTTGCATTTGTGGAGCCGTGAAGTCCTCATTAAAATCGGGGACTGCTGTGGGGGATTCGTAGAGGTGGACGAAGGTTCGGAGAATTCGGTCCAAATGCAGTGGGCTAGGATCTTAGTGAGATCGAGCGGGAGAAGACTTCCTGGCTCTTTGCAGCTAGTGATCGGGTCTATGTGCTACTCAATCCAGTTGTGGTGGGAAGTCCTCCCGAAATTTTCAGTGGTTGTTCCGAGAAGTTTCAGTGAAGGGTCGCCTGAGTCGAAGGTTAGAGGTGACGGTGGTGGTGATCCACGCGCGAGCAAGGGAGTGGAGAAAGACCTTGGCCAGGAGCAGATTGGTAGAGAAGACGTGTCAAGCTCTGGAGGGAAGAATGGCTGTTTCGGTGAAAGAGTGGACAACCATCTCCAAAAGGGAGTTGCAGGCGGGGTCGTTTTTGGAGGCGGTGGCAGGAGGGCCTGTTTGGAGATGACAGGGGACTCTAAGGGGGCATGCGGGCCGGTGGGGGAAAGCCCAATTGAGAGGCGGTGGGGGAAAGCCCAATTGAGAGGCAACAGGATAAAAGGGGAGATGGGCCTGTGTTTAAAGTAAGGGGAGGATTGGGCCGGGCCCATTTCGGGGGCCCTTCTCTTTTAAGTGAGGGGGGCAGTGTGGGGGTGGAGAACCCGCTAGGGCACTTCGCGGGGGACGATTGCGCAGCAGCGATTGTCCCGCTGGAGTGGTTCGAGCCGTCGGATGCTTGGAACTCAGGCGCCGACGAGGTTCTCCAGGCTGAAGCGTCAAGGTACTCCTCTTTTCCCTCTCCTTTGGTGTCTCGAGGGGTGCGGGCATTCTCTTCTTCTTCTATTTCTTGTCGGAAAAGAGCGGCGAAAGGGTCTAGGGGGTGCGGGCCCTCTCTTCTTCTTCTCTTTCTTGTCGGAAAAGAGCTGCGAATGGGGCTCGAAGACGCGGCTGTGGATCGGCGACGGAAATGGGTGGAGTGGAGGGGGACATTAGCCCCCTGAACATGGTATTGGCTGACGGAAGGGATGAGGCGGTCTGTTCCGGGGAGGAAATGACCATGGTTTTGGTGGAGAGACGAGTTTTGATGAAAGAAACTCTTTGAGGCAGACTGTGGGTGGAACGGAGTCAGTTGAGGAATGGAAATCGTCTTGTCTTGCTCAGTTTAGTGATTTTCTGGGCATGCCAACCACGGGATGTGAAGAGAAAATTTTAAATATGCTCAAGAAATGGATCATGAGGAAAGACCAGAAGAATCGGAGGAATGGGGCTAAAAGGGTCAAGGTTGAAACCTCAAAGTCTGTAAGGGAACTTAAAAGGTTGGAGTGCTCCATTAATTTTAAAAGTTCCGGGCATGGGAGAGCTCTATTTAGAGAGAGTGGGGGGTCAGTCTCTGAGGGTAAATGAAGTTAAAAATTATCTCCTGGAACGTGAGAGGGGCAAATGATAGAGATAAACGAAGGCTCATCAAATCTCTAATCAAGACTCAGAAAACGGATTTGGTTTGTTTGCAGGAGACCAAAATCCAAAGAATGTCGTCTAGTCTGGTTCGGTCCTTAGGGGTGGGAAGATCATTGGAGTGGGGAGCTCTTGATTCTCGGGGTATGGCAGGGGGAGTGTTAGTTTTTTGGGATATTAGAGTTCTAGAGCTGTTGGAAATGGAAATTGGGAATTTTTCGGTTTCTTGCCGATTTAAAAATGTGGAGGATGGTTTCTGTTGGGTTTTTACAGGAGTGTATGGCCCTGCTATTGAGAGGTTGAGGGAGGATTTCTGGGAGGAATTAGGGACAATCAGGGGATTGTGGCAGGACCCGTGGTGTTTAGGGGGTGATTTTAATGTTATTAGATTTTTGGGAGAAAGAAACAGGATATCAAGACTGTTGTCTGCAATGAGAAGCTTTTCGGAGATCATTGACGAATTGGAATTAAGGGATTTCCCTCTGCAAGGGGGGTCTTTCACGTGGAGGGGTGGGTTGAACAATCAGTCTCAGTCAAGGCTGGACAGATTTTTAGTTTCAGAGGATTGGGAATGTTATTTCAGTGGGGCAATTCAAAGTCTTTTACCTAGAATTGTCTCTGACCACTGCCCAATTCTGCTGGACTGTGGAGGAACGAGGAAGGGGCCTTCCCCATTTAGGTTTGAGAATATGTGGCTGAAGGAAGAAGGTTTTAAGGATTTACTCAGGAATTGGTGGGTGAGATTCAGATTCAGAGGTTCCTTTAGTTTCACGCTGTCTGAAAAGCTGAAAGCGCTTAAGGCCTGCTTGAAGGTGTGGAATAGAGAAGTGTTTGGGAACATGAATGCCAGAAAAGAATCAGCTTTGAAGCAGATGATGTTTTGGGATTCAATAGAAGGGGATAGGGTGTTGAATACTGAAGAGCAAAATTCCAGAAAGCAGGCTTTGGAGGAGCATGAGAAGTGGGTGTTAATGGAAGAGACAGCTTGGAGGCAAAAGTCGAGAGAGCTATGGCTGAGGGAGGGAGACAAAAACACTGGATACTTTCATAAAATGGCCAATGCTCACAAGAGGGTCAATTCCATGGTGAAGATCAAGATAAATGGGACGTGGGTTTCTGAAGAGAATGACATTAAGGAGGGTGTGGTTTAGGCTTTCCACTCTCTATTGTCAGAAACAACTGAGTGGAGGCCTAGGTGCAATGGGCTGCAAGTTGGGGTCTTGGAAGGGGAAACTGCAACTATGTTAGAAGCTCATTTTTCTGAGGAAGAGGTTTTTGGTGCTCTATTGGATCTCAATGGGGATAAAGCTCCTGGTCCTGATGGTTTCACAATGGCGTTTTGGCAATTCAGTTGGAGCTTTTTGAAGGAGGAAGTGATGGGGTTTTTTAGGGAATTTCATGATCAGGGCAAGTTCGTCAAGAGCATAAATGCATCTTTTCTGGTTTTAATTCCTAAGAAAGGAGGAGCCGAAGACCTCAAGGACTTTAGACCTATAAGCTTGGTGGGAAGTCTTTATAAGTTGTTAGCAAAGGTGTTAGCTAATAGGCTTAAAAAGGTGATGGGTAAGTTAGTGTCTAAGTTCCAAAATGCTTTTGTGGAGGGAAGGCAAATCTTAGATGCCTCGTTGATTGCGAATGAGGCAATACATTCAATGCAGAAAAGTGGGGGAGGGGGCATCCTTTGCAAGCTAGATATTGAAAAAGCATACGACCATGTGAATTGGAGTTTTCTCTTTTGGTTGATGGAAAGGATGAGATTTGGAGCTAAGTGGATCAGCTGGATTCAGTGGTGTATTGGGACTATCAGTTTCTCTGTCCTGATTAATGGAACTTCCTCAGGTTTTTTCAAAAGTTCTAGGGGTTTGAGACAGGGGGATCCCCTTTCCCCCTACTTGTTCGTGATTGTCATGGAGGCTCTTAGTTGCTTGTTGAAGAGGGCAAAGGAGGGGGGGTTTTTGTCGGGGTGGAAACTCAGTGGTAGAGGAGGGGGAGGAGTGGAGATCACTCACTTGTTGTTTGCGGATGACACCTTAGTTTTTTGTGAGCCTTCCACTGATCAGGTGTCCTATTTAAGTTGGCTGCTTATGTGGTTTGAAGCAATGTCAGGGTTGAAGGTGAATTTAGACAAAAGTGAGATCATCGCGGTGGGAAGAGTGGAGAATGTAGAGGAGGTGGCCCTTGAGTTTGGATGCAAGGTCAACAAGCGTCCTTCTACCTATTTGGGTCTTCCTCTGGGGGCTCGCTTCAAGGAGGTGGCTACTTGGGACGGAGTTGAGGAAAGGTTGAGGAAGAGGCTTTCTATTTGGAAAAGGCAGTATATCTCCAAGGGGGACAGAATGACCTTGATCAGGAGCACTCTGTCCAGCATGCCTATCTATTGTATGTCCCTGGTTCAAATGCCAAGAAGCGTGAGTTCGAGATTGGAGCGAATCCGAAGGGATTTTCTTTGGGGTGGTGGGGCATTGGAAAGGAAGCCTCATTTAGTGGAATGGTCTATTATTTGCTCAGATAAACGAAAGGGCGGTTTGGGTGTGAGAAGCTTGGCGTTGCTAAATAAGGCTCTCCTATGTAAGTGGAGTTGGCGTTTTGCGGTGGAAAGGGAAGCTTTATGGAGGCAAGTCATAAGTGCAAAGTACGGGGAAGAAGAGGGGGGCTGGAGGTCTTGTGTTGTGAGAGGAAGTTATGGGGTTGGGTTGTGGAAAGCGATTAGGAGAGGGTGGGAAGCGGTAGGTAACAATTTGGTGTATTCTGTGGGAAATGGTAGGAGGATTAGATTCTGGGAGGAAAAGTGGTGTGGAGATGATAAGTTGTGTTTACTTTTTCCTTCTCTATATGCTATATCCTTGGATAAGGAGGCTTGGGTAGCGGATGTATGGAGTCATTCTGGAGGGGGGGTGTGGGCTCCTAGGTTCTCTAGGAGAATTAATGATTGGGAGGTGATCGAGGTGGAACGCCTTCTCTTGAGGTTGCAAGGGAGGAGGGTTTTCAGTGATGTGGAAGATGAAGTAATTTGGACTAAGGCAAAGGACGGAAGATTCTCAGTTAAGTCTCTTTACAAGGATTTGGATCCGGAAAGACGTGTAGAATTTCCTGCAAACATCATTTGGAATTCTTGGGTGCCTCCAAGGGTAAATTCTTGGGTGCCTCCAAGGGTAAGTTTTTTTGCTTGGGAGGCCACGTGGAAAAAGTCCGTAACATTGGATCGTTTTCAGAAAAGAGGGTTCTCCTTGGCTAATAGATGCTTTTTGTGTTTGGTAGAGGAAGAATCTATTGATCACATCCTCTTGCATTGTGGGTTGGCCAGAATTTTATGGAGCTTACTTTTCTCTCTCTTTGGAGTTTCGTGGGTGCTCCCCTCTTCAACAAGAGAGGCGTTATTGGGGTGGTTAGGGCCTTGTGTGGGAAAGGAAAGGAGGAAAGTGTGGCGTTCAGCACCCTTGTGCCTTTTTTGGACTGTTTGGAAGGAAAGAAACAGTAGGGTTTTTGATAATGTAGAGCATTCAATTCAGGGGTGTAAATCGGTTTTACTTTGTAATCTGTGGGCGTGGTCCAGGGGTTTTTTTGTTTCTGGCCCCACTTCCGTTGTAAATTTTGTTGATTGGTTAGGCCATGGGTAAAGGTTTTTCTTTGTATACTTCCTGTATACGGTGGGGTGCTTCTTTGAAGTGCCTCTTTTTATTAATATACTCTCTCTTTATTCATCAAAAAAAAGAAACTATCCTATTAAAGATCCTTACAAATCAGGGATTATATACATAAATATAAACAAATCTACACAGCTAGATTCTCACATAGTTGTACACACACACAACTATATATATTACAATTGCATACACAATTGTATATCTTCTATAATTGTATATTACAAATGTAATAATCTTCAACAGTCTTGAATTCACAATCGAACAACTAATTGACAATAATCTTAAGACAAATAAAGGTACGTGATTTCCAATCCTTGTCCTGATCTCTCTTTGATGAACTTGACATTTCTTTCTAGTCATAAGATGACCACCGCCAAGCATTTTACTTCCATTATCATATCCAAAATTTTAAAGGCTATAGTAATTTAGAAGGACACTATGGTTAGGCAAAAAAATGGCCTCATAAGTTTTCTAGGTATCTAACTAGCCATTGGTATTTTTTTATTAAATCATTAGCCACAAAATCCTTGAATTTAGCTAGTTCTTTAGACTTTCACCTAAATTAAGGAAATATGATAGGATTAATATCCTTAGAGAAGGTGACAAAAAGAGACTTACTGGAAAATAATCTAGAATGGATTAAGAACCATTCTCTACAAGTCAAGGAAGCAAGAAGGAAGATCATCAATTTCCCTATTTGTCAAATTATGAAGAAATTTCATAAGGGTTCAAAGTGTGATTTTGTATACTTGGAGATGGGTGTTTAAAATGGGAGATTTGACCATCCCCACTATCATAATTGCACCAATATTATTGTCTCACTAGCATTGGGACTAACACCACAAACAAGACAACCACACTATTATGTAACTGTCACGACTACCTAACCACCATTATGCTTAACCTCCATTAAGATTGTTGCCACCATCACAACCGCATTATTTAGTCACAGTCATCACCACCACAATATGACTACTTGTTTAGAAACTCTTAAGCAGTTCATAATCCCTCATTTGAATATGACTTCAATATGGTTCAAGCCTATATTAGGCTCGTTGGACCTAAAAAATGAGTAAAAGGTTTTCGAGACTAATATTGTGTGACATAGCAACCTATAAGATCTTGAATTCAACTCATAGGACAGTAAAAATTGCTAATTATGAGAATATTTCAATAATTTCTAAAGTTTCATAAATATTTCAATATTTCTAATTAAAGTTACGTTTTTTATTATTATTATTATAATGATGATGATATTTTAATTTTTATTTCATGCAAGGCATTAGCTCTTTTAAAATTGGTTATTGTTTACCTTATGAATCCATTTTGTGTTGACTTTGCTCATTATATTATTTTTAGTATGCATTGGAAGGGGCAAAACTAGTTTCATTGAAACCAATCTAACTAGCCCATCTTGTTTATTTTTTTGAATATTGATCTAATGATTAATTTTAGATTCTAGGCTATATGTTGTCACTTACTAAACGTGTTGTGTTTGTTTGATGATTGTTACACTCTTTTTGAGAGTCATGGTTTACGTTTTGATCATGTTTTAAACCTCGCAACATTTCACTTAAGTTAGTTTAGTGACCGTAACTATATGGAGAAACCAATTTTTTATTTTTGGTATCACTAGTCATTTATTTAATTTTTTTTCTTTAATCTTAATGTTTCTTGTATGTTAGTGCACTATGATCTTTAATACTTTATATTACATTTCTTTGTGCGATATGTATACTAAATTTTCCATACTATGCTTCTTCCATAGTGTTTAAGATGAGCTTTCCGGACATTGTGGACTTGTGTAGTGATGATGAGCATGTGGAAGTTGATGTCAAACCAGTTAAATTGGAGCCTAATATCATTGAGAGAGAAATACAACTATTTAAGTGCCATGAAATCCTACAAGCTCAATATCAATTGTCTAAAACCCATTGTAGAACACAGGAGTCTGAAGAAAATAGAGATTCAAATGCTTTAAGTACTGCTCAAAGTAGCACTAGTATATTGGATCAAGGGCAATCTCCAATGGATGATACGAGCCTTTCTTCTACATCACCTATATGTCCTGCACCACTATGTCGTCAATTTTGGAAAGCTGGGAACTATGATGATGAGCTTGGTTCTAAGGTTACACTCCAAAGTATGTTTCTGACACCTTGTATGTTTTGATTCTTGAAAAACATGCATGTGGTCATTTAATAATCTTAATGATTGCAGTTTATTCTCCTTTGATTAATAAGCAGGGGCAAGTGTTCATTAGAGCCACTGAAAAACTCAAAGTTATTAGTAGGCCATATTGATTTCATGCTATTGACATTTTACTTGCATGGTCTTGATCTACCTTTATAAGCAATAAAAACAAACATCTCCATCCAAGAGTATCTATTGATACTTGCTTCATCATTCTTTGACATTTTTCCTTTTGGTTTGCAGATGGGAAAAATTATTTACATGTGCACCCCATGTTCCTTCATTCAAATGCCACTTCACATAAGTGGGCTTTTGGTGGTACATCTACCTTTTTGTTTTATTTATTTAATTTTTTATTTTTTTATTTTAGTGGCCTCATGTATTACACTTTTTTGTACATTAAATGATGTTTATTAGAGTTTGCAATTTCTATAATCTCTTATATGCCCTATTTGTTGCCTTCTTTTTGCAGCCATTGCAGAGCTTCTTGACAATGCAGTTGATGAGGTGATATTCTAATTAAAATGTTTTTTCTTTTTATGAATGAAAGGATATATTAGAAATGCCATAAGCTTTGGAGGGAGTCAACATGGGGAACTAAATGAGGCAAAATGATTCATAAAAATGGGGAAAATCACACGCTTGAATTTTGGCCATGTTGAGCCCCCCACATATTGCCTAATTGTGCTAGCTCTTATGTTGTGTGTTGCCTTTATGCTAGCTACATGTGTTGCACCTCAAACCACCATGAAACCTTGACATGATGCCTCATAAGTTTTAGTCATGACCTTGTTTTGCTCAATAACATGTCTTCCTGCATGCCATAGCCATTTATGGGTTCAAGGTACCACCACATGAGGCTTTGGTGTGGTGTCATTCAAATATGTAGCTCTTTAGGAGAAATGGGGGGAAAGTTTTGGTTTGGGTGGATTCGAAATCCTTTGAGATCTTAAAGGAGATGGTTAAAGGAAGGGTAGTTAGTTTGATTATGGAGAGGGGTCGGGGTTTTTCGTCTTGGATCAGATTTGGCGAAAGAGGCCCTGCTTGGATATTGAAGGGGGTTGAATTTAGTTGTGATAGTTATAATAGTAAGCCTATTAGTTTAGAGTGGACGGAAAGAAGAAGGGTTTAAAGTTGGAACTTTGAAGAAGCAATAACGCGGGAAGATTCTTATAGTGTTTAGTCTTGTCATTCAAGGGGAAGAAATTTTCCCTGATTTTTCCAGAAGGAAAGGGTGTTGGAAGGGCTTGGAAGACGACTAGTAAGCAAGTTGAGGAGCATTGGTGTTGTACCAACAAACAACCCTTCTCAGTTGCCATAGGGGATTGTCTATCAAAGGAGGGCAAGTGCATAAGAAGCATCATGTAAAAATGTTTCTTATGCAAATGAAGTTACTAGTGGTAAGAAGGCAGTGGGAGAGGTTGTTTGGATTTAGGGCAGACAAGAGGTTATAGAGGGTAATCTGGAGCGGTTGAAGCATTGTCTTGTGGGGTAACTAGGATGTTTTTGCGAATGAGGATCCAGATTTGGATTCACTAAGTTCGTAGGTTAGAAACAACTAGGATTTGGTTGGAAGTCTTCATCTAAAGTGGTTGGGTAGCGCACTGATTTTGTTAGTTTTCAATAATGCTAAAGACGCTCAAGGGGTGTGGAGATTGGGGTGTTGCTCTGTAGAAGGAAAGAGTTTAAGGATGGATTGGTGGAGCTTAGAAGCGGGGTGTCTCAAGGAAGGGGGTCTTGCTAAAGAAACTTGGATAAGGGGTTTTTGAGCTTCCTATGCACTTGTGGGGAATGGAGTTCTTTAAAAGAGTGGGTGATGCTTGTGGAGGTTTTGTGGTTGTAGATGTGAAGGCAGTGGAGAAACGACATCTACAGTGGGCTAGAGTTCTAGTTTTCTCCAATGAGGAAAGGATGCCTAGAAATCTTCACATGATGGTAGGGTCTTTAGCTTATGCTGTTCAGTTATTAGGAGTCTTCACCAAGGTTGTCAGCGGTTTCAGCAAAAAAGGATTGCAAAGTGTTGAAGGTTAGGGATGATTGTGAGGGGTGACCATGCACAGCAAGGAGAGTGAGAGTAGACATCAAGAATCATGCATTTTGTCAAGTAGCGTTAACAAGGGCTTTGCATTTTGACCTAGCTTTGAAGGTTACAAGGCCTTTTGCTTGTAGTAGAGTTTTAGTGGTTGAAAAATGGTTGGGTTAGTGGGCAGTGACTTAAGCCCTACTTTTCCTTCAAGCTAGGAAGACGAAGGCCTTAAGCGCATTGGGCCTAGGCTTCCTTCTATTGCTTTGGCCCAATGTTCTTTGGGTTGATTTGCTTTGGCTTCTAAGTTCCCTATTTTGGGCTAGGCTTGTTCTACTGAGGGCCCTTCCTCTTATGGACCCAACAGTCTTAAGAGGCCTCTCATGCTCTCTAGTGAAGGTTTGGGGTTCTAAAGCTTACTCCAAATCCTTACTTTTTATCATTGGCTCTGTCTTGAGGTTGGCTTGCCTTCTATTCATGTCACCTTCTTAGTTGAAGTAGAAGGTTTGGTGAGTTTGGGTTTGTCATCTACTTTTTTCTTGGGGTTAAGGCTCTCGCTTCATCTCTTTCTTCTTCTTTTCTCAAAGTTGGGGGTGTTTCATTGATGAGGAATAATTGCCTTTTTCATTGGAGGGAGCAAAATGAGGGGTCTCCGATTCAGAGCAAGGATGAGGGTTGCGGGCTTGTGCTTTTGCCTTTTAGTAAGGGTTTGGAATTGGATTTCCGACTGACTCTTTCTTCTGTTGAAAAGAGTGCGAACCCGACCTTGTGCGACAATGAGGTTTTCTTAAGAAAGGATTGCACATGGAAAGATCCCCATTGAGAAAATTGAAAGCCCAAAAAGGTTAAGAGAGTGGTAGGTTCGAGTTTAAAGAGGAAGCCTTCCCATGCTTCTCGGTTTGAAAGGGAGCTTCAAAGGTTGGATTGCTCTGATGACTACAATTTCTCAAGTGGTAAAGGGAGAAGAAACAATAAGTGCAGGTTAGATTTGGTTTTTGAGTGCCTAGGATACGATTAAGGTATGAGGAGGGGAGGTGGAGAGGAAAAGGAAGTCTTTTCTTTTTGTGATAGTTTTTCAAAGTTGTTGGGTTCCTTGTTTTTCTTAGGATTGTGGGTTTGTGAGCCAAATAGTAGGATGGGGTGTGGTTTTTGGTGAGGTAAGTTCTTGTTGCTCATTTTCATGGTTGGTTTGTTAGTCTTGTACTCTTAGCAATTTAGAGCTTGGTTTTATCAAATTGAGAGCCCTCTGTTTCGTTGTTTCTTTGTTTCTTAGGGTGATATCGTTTCTTTTTTTTCCTTAAGGCGATATCGGTTTGGGAAGTGGTTTTTTATTTTCTCATTTTGCTTGTTTTGGCACTTCGTGTGTACTTGCTGTGTATTTCCATTCCACTTTTAATATATTTGCTAACCTGTAAAAAAAAAAAAAAAACTGGGTTGTCCTGATAGTCACTCACTTTTTATTTGATGTTTTCCTCACAAAAGTTTCATGCTAACTTAGAAGACCCTACAAAGCCCTCTGTCCTCAATGGTGCATTCTTTGTAAAGGAAATGGAGAGTTGATTGACCACCTTTTTCTTCATTGTTCCGTTATTGGACTTTGGCACAGGTTGTTCAATTTAGTAGAGTTGGTTTGGGTCCCTCCAAGGAGTCTTGAGGACATGTTGGTTATTACTTTTAAAGGCTTGGGGAACTCATTAAGAGGCAAGACACTTTGGCAAATTGCTTGCCTTACTTTGATTTGGATGGTGTGTCAAGAGAGAAACAATAAGATCTTTGAGGATAAAGGGAGAACAGAAGAGATGGTATGAGATTTTATTCGGTTTTATTCTTCTCTATGGGCTTCTTGTACTGAAGCTTTTAGAGGAGTTCCTCTAAATGTTCTACAACTCAATTGGATTGGGGTTTGCGTTTCAAAAGTTTGAAGATTGATGGGGTTTCTCTTTGTTTTTAGAGTTCTATTGTTGGGAATTTTCTTCTTTGTTCAATTTGTGTAGGAAGGACCTCTCATCATTCCCTTGGTTTTTTCTCTTTCTCTTGTTTCTTCTTCTTTGCACTTGCACATATAGCATCTATTCAGAATTGTATGCTTCCTTCCTTTAAGATAGTCTAAAGTCATTGTTCTATCCTAAGTGGCTTCCTAAACAAAGAATCTAACTCTCACCAAAGCCAAGAATTCTAAACAATGCTAGAAAGGAAGGTCTTGGTGCTTCCATTGGACAAGAGATTTAACTGAAAAGAAGGCACTCTTTTGGATCTGTCATACCATTTTATCCTCAATTTCCTTGTCAATAGACCGTGATTGCAATTGCCTAAAAAAGGCTTTACCACCTTTAACTCCTAATCATGGAGTTATCTTAAGAGTTAAGGGTGGTTATGACTCATTTGAAGCTTATGACTCAATTGGATGTTTAAATTGATACATAATTTTTTGATAGGTAAAATATTCATTGAATTAATAGCGCCTAACAAAGGCACCACATAACCAAGTGGAGGGTACACAAAATACAATCCCCATCCACTACATGAAGCTCAATCAGTCAATAAAGTCCAACAACGACAAGGAATCAAACAAAAAGGATTGTTTGAGTGCTTGATGCTCGTTTTCGATATTCTCAAATGCTTGCCTATTCCTTTCCTTCCATATGGTCTAAAAAAGGCATGAAGTAACATTTCTCTAAAGTTTATTTAATTATATTTAAGTTGTTTTCTTAAATTATTTATTGGAAAAAAAGTAGAATCAATGTAAAATATTATGAAAACCCTTATTTTAAGGAAAATCGTAAAAATCCATATGTTATGTCTTGTACGGGTTGAGTTGTAATCATGTCAACGAAACATGATATTGGAGCACAATTATATCAACTTGTCATGATAATGAAATGGGTTAAAATGGGTTGAACAAGTTGAAACCGCTAATCAAAACAAGACCCATTTAACAAATGGGTTAAGCAATTTGATATGGCTATGACACAACTATGATTAAACTCAGTCCATGCTAACAAATTTCATGTATTTCTCAAGTCATGCTCATGGGTCTTATTAAGATTATCATCCTAATTCATGGGTGCCATTTGGACCAAAAAAAGGCTTATTCAAGTAGCATGTTCCCATGTCACATGCAAGACATGGGGAAGCCTTCCAAGTACAAGCAAAATCAAGGCAATGCTATGACAAGCATGAATTCATGGGTTAGGTATGGTTTGAGTTGGTGAAAACCAATGTTTAGTTAGGTAAATGAGAGTGTGTAAGCATATGGATGGTCTTGACATAGGCCAAGGACTAGAAGCTTAGGTGACATGAAATGATATTAGCATGGACCAAGTTATCAGTTAGAAAAGGCTTTAGTGTCATGGATAGCAATGACAAGTGGTTGTTAGTGCAGCAAGATGGAAAAAAGGCCAACTCTCAATCAAGGGGTGATTGGGGTGCTTGTTGTCTATGTGCATGTTTGTGGCTAGGTAAGTTGCTATATCCATTAATGGGTGTTGGCATACTTAGCACCACATGAGGCAAAAAGTTATGGAGGGATATTTAGTCTCAAGACAACTTCCCTAACCTGCTTCAATGAGATATATCTTTCCTTTATTATTTGTATCACCCTTTTCTACTCCATGCATTACTTGTCACCACCCTCATCTATGAGTCTTCCTTCTCTTCATTTTCTAAGCAAAGCCCTATTGAGCTATACTTCCTCATTCTTAACACCACTCCCATTTTAGGGAAGCAAATTAATTTTCATTTCACCAAGTCCCTTATCATTATTATTATTATTATTATTATTATTATTTTGATAGGTGATTTCCACTTCACCAAGCCCCTTATCATCCTTTTAGATCAATTTTGACTACATTTGAGATGATGAGGATGTAATAAATTAGAAAACTCAACAACATACTCTTAGTCTACCACCTTTTGAAATATATTGTTTTTTGCTAGGTCATTCCTTTTGGGCCTCTTAGTCATAGTGTCTAAGGTTATCTTATCTTTAAATTTTGGCAGCTAGTGACTTCTAGAGCCCATGATGCCAAACTATCACTTCTGCAACCTAATGCCTCAAGTAGAAAGTATCGAGTTACCAATTTTCCTGTAAGTTTAAGCTGTTAGTATTTGGATCCATAATGTATATTATGCTCTAAGACTTTCACTTGCCATGGGAGGCACAAATAATAGTACTTGTGGACAAACTACATGTTTGTGGTCATAGATAATTAGATAGATAAATAGATAGGGAGAGGACTTGAATTTCTAATATGTTTATTTGAACACTGAACACTGGAACTCTGGGTTCTAAAATTGTTTAATTCCATGAAATTTTGCTCCTAGTTTTTTTCTTCTTCTACAAATTCAGCACTTAGGTAAAAACCTGACAAAACCTAGTTTTATTGCATTTTATGTGTCCATTTGAACAGATTCAAAATGGGGCCACCTTTGTAATTGTAGATAAAACCTCAAATCCAAGAGATGGAAGTCCAGCATTGTTAATTCAAGGTATTTATTTATTTATTTATTTTTATATATATATATATATATATATATATATTTTTTTTTTTTTTTATATTTAACCTTATTAACAACAGGAAGAGGGTTTTTAAATATTATTTTGGTGTCTTTCTCATTGTAAATTTCTTAATCAAAAGAAATTTTATCCAACTCTTGTGTTCTTCATGACCTATCTTCCCCAATTAGATGACGGTGGTGGAATGGGCCCAGAAGCAATGCGGTGCTGTATGAGTTTTGGATTCTCAGATAAGAAATCAAAATCGGCAATTGGACAATGTAAGGATGTTATGTTTTTCATTCTGCATTTTTTTTCTCCTTCCATATGAGTTGGCTGATGTGTAGCATTACAGATGGAAATGGCTTCAAGACCAGCTCTATGAGACTTGGAGCAGATGTTATTGTCTTCAGCCGCCACCTGGACAATGGGTATGACTTGAATGATATCTTCTATTCTCTTGTGCTGTTGAATTTCTATGTTCACTGTTTATAAACAATTCTAAGATGCGATTTCCATTAGAGGATGGAGGGTCTAGTACAGATATTTTGGATATTCTAATATTAGGGAGAAATTTGGCTTAGAAACACCCTGGTTCAGAACTAAACATGGCAATGACTGAATGAAAAAATGTGGCAAGTTGAACAGGGCATGAACAGAAGTGCCCTAAAAATTTAAGGAGCAATAGCTGCTGAACTGGTTCCACTTGGTGTTGTGCATGGGTATCTGAATAATGGCCGTTCTATCTAAGACACTCATTGAGGCTGCCCACTCATGGTAGAACATGGTGGCTTTTCTATCTATGGTGTCTTACATGTGCTGTCTTACTGAGAATTCCTTAAACACAACGTGTCGAGGCCCCATGATAGCACTCTTGGCCATTCCTGTTCTATCTTTAGATGGATGCCACATTTGCTGGAGTTGGAAGTATGAACCTATGATATTGTGAGTAGGAAGGAGGAAAAAAGAGGGCAATATGGAACCTCTATCTTATTTGTCCTAACTTTCCTGTCTATTTATATTCTTGCATCTAATAAATAAGATTAGAATAATTGTTGGTAACACAACATATTATCCCCTTGAAGTTGTAGAATATAGTTTAAACATGCCCAACTTGGAAAAAAAAATTGTTTTAAGGTACCATAAGACAACCTGTCAGAATGTAGCACAACTGTTCATTAGATTGAATGTAGAGTGTACTACTATATCTCCAAAGTAGCAAATTTCAAATGAGATAGCAACAACCTTTATATGCTTTGTGTGCTTGTTATTGTCACAATGCATCAAAACAGGAGTCAGAACAACAATACCATACCTTGAAGGGGAGCCTGAACCTATGACATCTCAAAAGCTATGTGGACCATAGCATAATACTCAACCTCAAAACTTGGACCTGTTACAATAGTTTGTTTCTTGTTGCATCGATTAACAAGATCAACCCCACAAATATGCATTAGGCAGATGTAAATTACCTATTGACTATTGGTCTGATCAACATTTTTAAGGCCTATTGCTATAAGGAAGAGAGCTTATACAAGAATCCTTTCTAGATGTTGCAATCTAAATGATGTAAAATATGACCAACAACCTCAAAATTAGGCTGACGAGGAGTATGTATATACTAAGTAACTATACTAATGACAAAAGTATTTGAAAAAGAAAACAAAATTTTTGAAATTATTTGTATTCCAAAAAATAAAGAGATTACAAGGAAATATATATAACAAGTTGTACAAAAAAAAATAGGAAACTAAATAAAATCCTAAAAATATACAATCCCTAAAATTATTCTAAAATCTAAGACTTGGCTAAAGCACATAATATAATAAATAAATAAATAATAAAATAAAATCTACAAAATCAACCACATATTCTAACACTACCCCTCAAGTTGGGGCATAGATATCATGCATTCCTAGCTTGCCAACAATATAATCAAACGTGATACTTGGGATTCCTTTTATGAAAATATTTGCTAACTATTGTCTGGTAGTCACATAAGGTGTAGAAATAATTCTACTTTCAATCTTCTCCTTTATGAAATGTCTATCCACCTCAACATGTTTAGTCTGATCATATTGAATTGGATTATGTGCAAAGTTGATAGTTGCTTTATTATCACAATAAATCTTCACAGGGTCTTTAGGTTCCATATGCAATTCTTTGAGTAGGATCTTAATTCACATTACTTTGCATATGCCTTGTGCTAAAGCTTGAAATTCAGCTTCAGTGCTTGATCTAGCTACAATAGGCTGTTTTTTACTCCTCCATGTCACAAGATTTCCTCCCAAAAAAGTGCAATAACCCGATGTTAATCTTTGGTCCTTTTTAAAACCTACCCAATTTGCATCTGTGTATGCTTCAACAAGAAGATGACCATTGTTTTTAGACAACAATCCTTTTCTAGGAGTAGCCTTTAAGTATCTAAGAATCCCTTGAACATCATCCATGTGGCATTCCCTCGGTGAATGCATAAATTGGCTCACCACACTTACTGTGTATGCTATATCGGGTCTAATATGCGATAAATAAATCAACTTTTCCACTAGCCTTTGGTATCTCCTTTTATCAAATAGACTTCCATCAAGATCAGATTAGGGTCGATAGGAGTATTTGCAAGTTTACAAACTATCATCCTGGTCTCTTTAAGCAAATCCAACACACATTTCCTTGGAGAGATGGCTATACCATGCTTTGTCTTGCTACCTCCATACCAAAAAAATATCTCAAGTTTCCTAAGTCCTTTATCTCAAACTCCTTTGCTAAAAGATCTTTCAATTTGTTTTACATCATCACTTGTAACAATGATATCATCTACATAGACAATAAGAATAGTGATTTTCTTTAATGATGAGTGTTTAGCAAATCAATATGATCCCCTTGACTTTGACTAAAGCCCTATGTTTTCAAGAATTTTTTGAATCTGTCAAATCATGCTCTATGTGATTGCTAGAGCCCATATAAAGACTTCTTTAACCTACACACCTTATAATTAAACAAATTCTCAAATCCTGGTGGAAGGTCCATGTATACTTCTTCCTCTACATTTCTATGCAAAAATGCATTTTTCACATGAAATTGGTAAAGAGACCAATCTAGATTAACAACTAGAGATAAAAGGATTCTAATAGAATTCATTTTTTCTACAGGAATGAATGTCTTTTAATACTCAAGTCCAAGAGTTTATGTATACCCTTTAGCCACCAATCTAGCTTTATGTTTCTCTATTGAACCTTCTGCCTTGTGTTTAATGGCAAATACCCATTTGCAGCCAATTATTTTTTTTTTCCATTCAGCAACTCTACCACTTCTCAAGTCCCATTCTTATGTGAGGCTCTCATCTCCTCAAATATAGCTTCCCTCCATTTAGGGTCTTTTAGAGCTTCTTGTATATTGTTGGGGATAGATTTTGAGATCAAATTAGTGGTGAAGGCTTTGTAGCTAGGACTAAGTTGATGATAAGACACAAAATTAGACAAAGGGTGTTTAGTACAAGTTCTAACCCCTTTCCTAATTGCAATTGGAATATCTAAGTCAAATTCAAAGAAAGAACTTGAAGGAGGCAAGGGATGTGCGTATCTGTTTCTGGAGTTGAAGATTGACTATGTGAGAGAGAGATGGGATCTATCACATTATCCCATTTCCTTCTAGAGTAAGCCAATGGTGTTTTTCCAGTTTCAGTGTCATTCTCCACCACTTTGTCATTTTTTTCAGGTTCTAGATCTAAAGAGCCAAACCCTAAGGTTGACTCAAGTTGTTGTTGTTGTTGCTGCCCATTTTCATTTCCTTCATTTTGTTGCTGTTCCAGCTCACTGCTAGCCTCTCTTTGGCTGCTAGGTTGGTCAAATTTGAGAAGGGAAAGGTCATTTATAGCTAGATATACAAATGAAGAGGGTTGACTCAAGGAATAGGGCAGATCTTCAACTCCAATTTTCTTCTCTTAAAGATCTGTCCTAGGATAGTACGAGAGATCTTCAAAAAATTTGACATCCATGGTCACAAAATTTTTTTTGTTGGAAGATGGAAACACTTGTACCCTTTTTGTGTGGGAGAGTAACCAAAGAATATACATTTAAGAGCTCTAGGATCAAGTTTAGACCTTTCTCTACTATGAATATGAATAAAGGCAACACACCCAAATATTATAAGAGGAAGAGAACCAAAGACATTAACGCTAGGAAAATGACACTTAAGAACATTAATAGGATTTTTCATGTTTATGGCTTTGGATGACATATGATTAATAAGATAGGCAACAATTAGCACAACATTAGTGAAGTAAATTTTGGGTACATTTCTTGTGAACATCAAAGCTCTAGCTACCTCAAGTAAATGCCTATTTTTCCTCTCAGCCACTTCATTTTGCTGGGGTGTATCATTGTGTGAAGAATGATGTAAAATCCCATTTTCAAGAAGATATGAACCTAAAATGGTATTTTTTTTTTTTTTTTGATAGATAAAAGGATGTATATTAAACTAGAAGAGGAAGCACCAAAAACAGTGCCCTCAAAGTATACAGGGAGTATACAAACAAGCCCAAAGACACACTCCTAAGGGGAAAGGAAAGCAACACACCACCTTCCCTCACTTAGAGCCTAACCAATCTAAAAAACTTACAAGAGAAGAAGGGCTCAAAACTAAAGAAACCCTAACCCAAGACCAAAGATTACATACAAAAGAATATTTTTGTTTTTGAAGTGAAAGTTCCTCATTCCCAAAGGCTAATAAATTCATTTCCTTCCAAACTGACCAAAATATACATAAGGGGGTCATTTGCCAAGCCTTCTTTCGAACTTTCCCCACAAACGCTCCATGCCACCCAAGAAGAGTTTCCTTCACTGTACATGATAGAGTCCAAGTCACACCAAAAAGGGAGAAAAGAAGATTCCACAGGACCTGCGTCTTAACACAATGAAGTAAAAGGTGATCCACTGTTTCTACTTCAGAAAGGCAAAGAAAACACTTGTTTGCCAAAGAGAACCCCCTCCTTTGAAGTTGATTCAGAGTTAAGACTTTACTGCAAGAAGCCTCCCAAGCGAAGAATGTTACCTTAGGAGGCACTCTCACCCTCCAAATACTATCACTAGGGAACACAGAAGAACCTCTGGGCTTCAAAATAGAATAAAGAGACTTGATTCAAAAAGTGCCACACTTTGATTCTGTCCAGAACACTCTATCTTCCTCCTCCCTTTGCACTTGGAAGGCTTGGGTCCTATGCAAAAAATGCTCCACCAACTCAATCTCCCAATTATTAAACGCCCTTGTGAAAAGAGGGGTCCAACCATCCCCATTACCAACGGGATTCCAGACATCCGATACCCAAGCATTCTTAGACAAAGAGATGGAAAATAAAGAAGGGAATGACTCACAAAGTGGCTCATCTCCACACCACTTGTCCGTCCAGAATCTCACTCTCTACCCACTTGGTAGGCCAACCTACCATTTAAAATCAACCATTCCTTCCTTATTGCTTTCCAAAGCCCAATACTGTATCTCCCACTTACTGCTCGAGTGCGCCACCCCCTCCCCCCCCCCTTCCCCCTCTTCACCATACCTGTGATTGATGACTCGCCTCCAAAAAGCCTCTCTTTCGTTGGCAAACCGCCAATTCCACTTACTTAAGAGAGTGCTATTGATCAAAGCTAAATTTCTCACACCCAACCCACCATTCTTTTTTATCCAAGCAAACCAAGTTCCTCCTAACAAGATGTGGCTTTTGTACGAGAGCTCCCCCATCCCATAGAAAATCCCTCTGAATCTTCTCCAAATGCAGCCTCACTTTTCTTGGCAAGTAGAAAAGAGACATAAAGTAGATAGGCATGCTAGATAGAGTGCTTTGGATTAGAGTGAGTCTCCCTCCTTTTGAAATATACTGCCTCTTCCACATTGCAAGCCTTCTATGAAACCGCTCTTCAACACCATCCCACACAACCATTGATTTGAAGGGGCCCCCCAAAGGTAAACCCAGATAACAGGAAAGGAGCCCACCCACTTTACAACCCAACTCCAAGGCCAAGTCCTCTATATAATGCACCTTACCCACCAGGATTAACTTACTCTTCTCTAGATTGATCTTCAACCCTGAACACGCCTCAAACCACATGAGAAGCCAGCTTAGATAAGTCATCTGGTCTAAGACTCCTCACAAAATACCAACGTATCATCCGCAAATAACAAATGCGAGATTGGAGTCCCCTGACACTCCTACCTCTCACCCTCCACCCAGATAAGAAGCCCCCACTAATAGTCCTTCTCAATAAGCAACTAAACACCTCTATGGCTATCACAAACATATAAGGGGAGAGGGGATCTCCTTGTCTCAACCCCTTCGACCTTTGGAAAAAACCGGAAGGAGAACCATTTATTAAAACAGAAAATTTCACAGTAGAGATGCACCATTCTATCCACTTTAGCCATCTCTCCCCAAAACCCATTTTTTTAAGTACCGCCATAAAAAAACTCAAACTAAACATGATCATAAGCCTTCTCTATATCCAACTTACATTACACACCCCCTACATTGTCTTTCCACCTTGAGTCCTCAACCTCATTTGCAATCAAAACTGCATCCAAAATCTATCTACCCTCCACAAAGGCATTTTGGGACTCCGAAATCACTTTCTCCATCACCTTTTTAATTCTATTAGCCAACACCTTGGCCAACAACTTATAGAGGCTGCCCACAAGGCTAATCGGCCTGAAGTCTTTCAGATCTTCTGCACCTCCCTTCTTTGGAACTAAAACCAGGAAAGTAGCATTCAGTGACTTTACAAATCTGCTCCTCTCATGAAATTCTCTAAATAAACCCATAATCCCAATCTTCACCACATCCTAACAAAACAACCAAAAAGTCATGGTAAAGCCCCCGGGCTTTGTCCTTGCCTGGATCTATGAGTGCTGCAAACACCTCTTCTTCTGAAAAATGAATCTCCAGCCCTCGGCCTCACTGCTCACTAACCGCATGAAAGACAACCCCTCAATACAAGGACGCCACCCCCCTACTTCAGAACAACTTCTAGTTTTGAAATACTCTTTCAAAATGGTATTGAAATACTCTTGGTCCTTAACACTTGGATTTTGGTATGGAATTGGGTTTGGATCATCTTATGAAATGTTTTGAAGGAAGTAGCAACTTCTGATTTTTCCTTTAGAAGGTAAATCCATGTTGTTCTAGTGCAATCATCAATAAAGCTAACAAACCATTTATAGCCTAAATAAGAAGTAACTCGAGATGGCCCCCATATATCACTATGGATCACAAAGAAAGGAATTTCAGATTTTTTGTTGCTTGAAGGAAAAAGAACACGATGACTCTTAGACAACTCACAAACTTGACATTGAAATTTGGAAAGTTCAAAATCAACAAATAATTGAGGAAATAGTGAGACAAAGTTTGGATGACCAAATCTATGATGTAGCAACCAAATTTCCTTTTTTTTTTATTTTATTATCAACAATCTTTGAAAGATAACCTATGTAGTTTTCTTAGCTTCGGGAGTCAAGTAATACAACCCGTCTTTCTCTTCAGCATTACCAATCTTCCTCCCCGTAGCTAGGTCCTGAAAAATGCAATGAGTGGGATAGGAAGTTACACAACAATTAAGGGACTTGGTCACTTTGCTAATGGATAAAAAATTGCATGCAATCTTAGGTACATGAAGAATAGGGTTTAAAGGCAATGAAGGAGAAATAGAAACTGAACCTTTGCCATTAATGTGGATAGAAGATCCATTTGCAATAGTGGCTTTACCTTTATTCGGGCATGGATTGTAGGTTAGAAAATGATGTGTTTCATTAGTCATGTGATTTGAAGCCCCTTAATCAATGATCCGGGATTTAGATGGAGATTTTTCAAGAATATTAAGGGTTGCATGGATATTACCTGATTATGCAAAGAGGGAGGATGAGTTGGTGGAATTCCCAACATGTTCCATCATCTTATACAAGAGCTCTAATTGATCCTTAGTGGAAGGAGCCTTCTCTAAAGATTGAGTAGCACTTTCTGGTTCTGAATTATCAGTAACATCGCTCTGATAAACCTTCTTAAAAGGCTAGTTGTCTCCTTTATTACCAACCGAGGGCTTTCCATTCTACTTTCGGCATGTCTCCTTCATGTGTCTTGGTTTATGGCAATAATCATACCATCTATTTTCTTTTTCTCTAGACCTTTTTTGCCATAGTTTGAAGGAACCATAGGACCAATAGGGGTACTGTCCTGAGCAACTTTAAGGGCAGAATTCTCTTAAGAACTTGGTGCTAACATGACACTTCTCCTACTTTCTTCACTACATACATAAGAATGAACTTCACTTAAGCATGGAAGGGGTTCTTTTCCAAGTACTCTACTTCTTAACTCATCCAATTCAAGCTTAAGATCAACAAGAAAGTCAAAGACACAATCTCGTTCCTAGAGCTCCACCAACATTGATGCATTTGTTGTAGATTCCATCTCAAAGTGTTGACGAAGATCCAACTCTTGCCATAAGATTTTCAAGGTGTTGTAGTAGGTTGTTACAGTGAGATCTTTCTGCTTTGTATTGTGAATCATAGTCTTCAACTCATAAATCCGAGTAGTGTTTCCTTTCTTTGAATAGGTTGCGAGACAACATCCCAAACTTCTTTGGTTGAGGAGAGATATAAGAATGGTTTTCCAATTTCTGGTAACATAGAATTCAACAACCATGACATAATCATGGAATTTTCAGCTTCCCATGATTCATAAGATAAATGATACTTTTTTGGTTTCTTAACAGTATCACATAAATATTTCATCTTTTCTCTACTTGTGAGAAAAAGTTTCGCTAATTGGGACTACTCAAAGAAATTTTCTCCATTCATTTTGTCTATTGTAATCTGCAACATTGGATTGTCTAAATGGGTGATAGCTTTAGTTTAAGATGAAGAGACATCAGTAAGGGTATTTTTGGAGGATTTTGACATGGTCAAGGAAGATAACGGACAAAAAAGATATGAAAAATTGGGGGCAACGAAGGCTAAAAGCAAGAAATTTAATCTTGGCAATGAAAGCCAAGAAAGAAGATTTTTTTTTTTCTTCAAAGAGAGAAAATTATCAAAAATTCTTTTCAGGCTCTAATATCTTGAAAAAAAAAATTCTAAAATTATTCGTATTCCAAAAAATAATGAGATTACAAGGAAATATATAAACAAACTATACAAAAGAAAAAAAAATTAGGAAACTAAATCAGATCCTAAAAATATACACTCCCTAAAATTACTCTAAAATCTAAGACTTGCCTAAAGTGCATAATATAATAAATAAAGAAAAAATGAAATCAAATCTACAAAATCAACCATATATTCTAACAATATTATCTTTTCAAATAATAATTAAATCAATTTCCTGACACTATGATGATAGTGTGAAAAGTTTTCAAGTAATTCCCCTTCTTCTTCGTCAAGTTTAATGGTAGAATTCATGGACACATTAAAAAATAAAGCACCTGAGAGATATGTCTCAAAATGAAGATCAAGAATATACTTTGAAAGAAAATGTCTTGATAAGAACAAGAAATGTCAATCTCAAGTATTTCCAAATCTTTAGTGTGGAAATGATTAGTAAATGAAGGTCATGTTAAAAGAGAAAAAGTGCGATTAAGAAACTCAACAAAGTTTTAAAAGGCGTGCTTTAAGTGCACCTAGGCTCAAAGTGGAACCACTCCTTAGTTATAGTGCCTCGCTTGCCAAGACATGCGCCTTATTGAAGCAATATACCTTGTTGATTTTACTCTTCCTTTTTAAATACTTTTATTCTTAAAATTTCTAATTATATATTGAAATTTATATAATTCCATTACTTTTTTATTGAATGTTTCTTTTAAATGTTTGGAATCTTAAATGTTTTTATTAATTGGATTAGATTTTGAATCTTATTTTATAAAATTGATATACATCCTAGGTTGCATTTCACTTCACACAAAAGCGCACCTTGTGTTGCCTCTTGTGCCTAAACTATAGGAGACTTTTGTGCTTTAGTTGTGTCTTGCGCCTTTTAAAACTATGAAACTCAACCATATGGCACAAAATTAGCAATTAGTTATTGATTGCAAGTATATTTACAATTTTACATTGACATAATATGTTAAATCATTAGGATCAAAAGTGGATAATGAAATGGCAAGACCCTCTTGAGAAGATATCAAGCTCTAGCCATAAGAAAGAACTTGCTAATTTTTTTTGTTATTATTGGTAAACCCACTAAAGGAACTTGGAAGGTGGAGCTAATTGAATCAAAAGAGTAAGAGAGAGAGAAATCTAGAAGCGAAGGACTCACCCTCAGAAGTACATATAAGGTGGTCTGTAACTCAATTTTGACTAGAAGATGACAATGAGTTTCATGTATGGCTTGAGTTTGTGTTGACTGTCAACCTGACCCAGCCCACCCGAGTAGTATCCTATTTGAGACTGAGTAGAATGGGATCATCCTAAGAATCTGAACCAGAAAATGAGCCTCCAGTGAGTTGTCACTTCCTTCTTTTGGTTCTTGCAACTTATGAGCCTTCTCTCATTTTCCTCACTTGAACTAGTTTCCCTTTTGACCAAGCAGAACCTTCAATCTTAGCATTGTGTTTTTGCATTCTATCTTGCCATGCCTTCCTTGAGGTAATCGTCTCATCTGGCTTAGTTGTCTCACCCCCTATGACACATAACCCACCTCACTTTGCAAGCAATATGGCTAAGTCCTTGTTCACTCCCTTATGTGATTTGAGAAAGATGGTGTAAGTTCAGGGGCACCCAACTGAGACTGAAAGTGGCCCTGGTTTTGTGGGCCATATGGGGTTCCTATGTCTTACTCTCTTTTGGGTCCAGCCCTTGGGTATTGATTTAATCTCCAACCAGCCACAAATGTAACTCTAGGCAAAGCGCTTTGTGAAGTGGAAGCAGTTTGGCTTTTGCATTGGGCTTCAGTTTGGGCTTGTTTCTCTCCATGTGGCTTCCCTGATGCCTACTTTTCTTCTTCTTGCGCTTCAAATCTCTCTCTCTCTCTCTCTATTATCTATCTATCTATCACACACAACATACACATGCACATGCACACATGCATCCATCTATCTATCTCACTCACACATGCACTCTCATGTTTACCATCTCACACATGCACATGCATCTATCTATCTCACTCACACATGCACTCTCATGTTTACTATCTCACACATGCACATGTATATGCATGTATCTATCTATCTATCTATCTATCTATCTATCTCTCACACACACAACATGCACATGCACATGCATCTCTCACACATGCACTCTCATGTTTACTATCTTACACATGCACATGCATCTTTCTATCTATCTCTCAATCTCACACACACATACACAACATGCACATGCATCTCTCACACATGCACATGCATCTATCTATCTCTCTCTCTCTCTCTCACACACACACACACACACACACAACATACACATGCACATGCATCTCTCACACATGCACTCATGTTTACTGCAGTTGTTTTTTTCAAAGTGAAATATGATTCTTCATGACTGTAGAAGTTCTCTTTAAAAAGACGTTATAGAAATGTCATTAACATGCTGATCAGAATTTAGAAACTGAGCTATATATGTAAATAAGGTGCAACTGCAATTTTGTCTATCCAAGCGTTATTTGTTTTCAAACTTGTACTATCCTTATTAATTTATATTGTGTTCAGGAAGTTGACTCAAAGCGCTGGTCTCCTTTCTTATTCATTTCTCAGACAAACAGGCCATGACAGAATAGTAGTACCTATGGTGAGTTCGCATTGTTCCACTTATTTTAGTTGGATTGTAGATTATGCTGATTCTTAGCCATCTATTTTCTCTATTTTTCTCAATGTAAGAAAATGTAGCATGGTAACCTAACCAATGTTGTTTGAGTACTGCAGGCTTGCTGATTCGATAGCCTGAAAAAGATTGACCATAATTTTGATTTCTGATTGCCTATGCCTAAGTCATGATTTGGGCCAACTGTAACTAGGCACCCTACTGTTACCCCCCTCTGCTCTCAGCTTCATCTCTACTGCCTCCAGTCCAGCTTCCTCTATAGCCAGTGTCATTTAAGTACCTGCATATAGCCGTTTCAATTTGTTAATGGATTGTATGTGCCTATAATCACGTGCATGCTATAAATTGCCATTTGGAGGCTTCTTCCTTGGGATAAAGAGATACCTAATTAATCAATTGCTAGGGTCAAAGTATTTTGAAATTTTCACCCAAAGTAATGAAGATTGGTTTTGAAAGTTTTGCTTGGCCTTGAGCCTATGCCTTGGAGAGGCTGTTTTCCCTTGATGGAAATTTGTTATTTTCCTGCCATGTTGGTTATTTCCTTGGGGGGTTTGGTTGGAGAGTGCTCATGATGCGCTGCATCTTGTACCATTCTAGTCATTGTCTGGTTGATCTGGTTAGAAACAAATCTAATAATTATTAATTATGTCCCAGGCATGATTGATGGCATGTGCAACAGAATCTGTTTTTTAACTTCTTAGGGACTGTGAGTCGCCAAAATGTTTGTTGCTCTAAGATTTTGATAGGCGCTTTTGGGAACCTAGGTCACTAGGTATGAAAGAGTATTTTGAGACTAGGGAATGGTGGTGGGAGGCACTGGAGGTGTAGGGTGGGGAGGAAGAAAGAACATGATGCATCCCTTCTCTGGACCAGCAGGTCATGGGTTGGCGATTGAGGCTGTGGCCTTTGGTTTGTCAAAAGGTTTCTAAGAGCCCCATGCTAAGGAGGCTCTGGATCTTAACATTAATGGAGACTCATAGCTTTTTATGTTTTTAGCTGCTTTTGCAAGTACAGGGTCTTTGTGTTTGAACTATGGGTGAGAGAAAACCTGGACAGATCTAGTAGCACAAGTTTGTCCTTCAGTTGGAGCACCAGACTGACTATCAGGTGGTTGATTGGCTTTCTGAGAGAGAAGCTAAATTCCTGGCAGCTTTAGGGGATTTTTATCCTCATCCAGCTTTGTCTTTAGAATAGTTTGGTTGGGTCCAATTTTTTGTTGTAATCCTATTATTTGTTTTGTTTTCTTCTCAGTTCCTGTCTTTTCAAGGATTCCTTGTCCTTCTGTTTCAGCCCCTTCTTTTGTTTGTTATAGTAGAGTCCAAAACAAAACAAGAAAAGGACCACAGCAGGTGTCAATTATCATGAACTTGTTAGCTGTGTACTTTTAAACTCCAGGTTTTTCTGATTTCCTCATACTCTGATTCATCTCATGTCAAATACCTAGTTTGAGATCTTGTGTCAATTGCAGGTGGATTATGAGTTTAACACATCAACTAGCACTATGGAACCCTTGCATCGATATGGTAAAAAACATTTCACGTCTAATCTCTCCATTCTTTTGCGGTGGTCTCCATATTCAACAGAGCAAGAGCTTCTAAAGCAAGTAAGCCTATAATTTTATTTTTTTTCTTTTGGAGGTTTTCTTGTCTTGTTAAAAAAATCATTGGATTTATATTTTCAAAAACCTTTAAACCTGAGGTCAGGAATCTATCAGTTTTGTGACTCTGAACACAAGTAGGATCCCTGCAACTCCCCATATTTTCTGCTGCATGTTTCGGAACTTTCAATGTCTATATATTAGATTTCAACTTCCTAGATATTTCTTGTTGTAGCATTTAAAACTCTCCTCCTTTTCAAAGCTTCATTTCACATGTCTTTCTATTTGATGGCAGTTTGATGACATTGGGTATCATGGCACAAAAGTTGTTATCTACAATTTATGGTTCAGTGATGATGGGAATGTGGAGCTGGATTTTGATTCAGATCCTGAGGTTCAATTTTATTCGTTGTGCCTTTTTCTTTTTGAGATGTACTGTGCAGAGATTCCAATGAGGTATTTTCTTGTGACTTGGTATTGTAGGATATACGTATAGGTGGGGATATCAAACAGGTTACAACAATTCCTGCTTGGAAAACAATAAATGAACAGCACATTGCCAACCGATTCCATATTTCCCTCCGTGTAAGTTTATATTTCTAGAAGATATAATTCCATTTATAAGAAATTCTAAAACCATCTGTCTCATGCTCCACAGGTATACTTGTCCATCTTGTACTTGCGAATACCTCAAAATTTCAATATAATATTGCGTGGGAAAGTTGTTGAGCATCATAATATCGCCAATGATCTCAAATTTCCAGAATTCATCTTGTACAGACCTCAAACTGGTGGACTCGTGGAGGTTGTATTTATTTATTGTATAGATTCTTCTTTTGTTGATCCTTGTCTCCTATGCCTACTGAAGATTCTGGATTTTTTGAACCTAAAGTCCCATGTCACATTGTTTATGTGAATTTAAAAGCTAAGTGGCTTGAGAAGCAATTTTGTGTTAAGTATGGACCCCATTTAGCATCGTCCCCTTAGGAGAAGCCTAGAAGGATATATTATGATGTCAGGCTTGTTGATTGAGATTGAAACTTTTTTCTGGGTCATGGAAAGGTCCAGGGGTGGGGTTTCTTTATTCTCTGTTTCTTGTGCTCTTTTTTCTCCCTCTTCCTTAATCTGAATTGGGTTATTTTTGTTCATCTTTCAATGCAAGTTGTTACAGGGACCACTTCCCCCTGCAGCTATTTCATTCATGCTGGTTGCATGACTAAGTTTGACAATTTTCTGAGGTTTAACTCATTTTCTTTAACTATGCAGGGTACAGTTGTAACTACCATAGGGTTTCTTAAAGAAGCTCCACAAGTGAATATCCATGGCTTCAATGTCTACCATAAGAACCGTCTAATACTGGTAAATATTTTTTATGTAATATATTTTAATTTGGCAGTTTGAACTGTTTGATATGTCACATTATATATCAAGAATATATTTTAAATGTTTTTTATATGATGTATATGAGGATTTTTGTGCCCTAATTTATCAGGGAACATACCCTGCAGGTTTTTTGTACTAAAACTTTCTAAATAACTGAGTAGAAACATCTTTAAGGTTGTGTTTGGGCATTTTATAAAATCGATTCAGTTTGCTGTATTAGACATAGCATATGAACATTCAAGTGTTGTGTAAAATGGAGCCATCACAATGGTCATCAAATGAAACAATGATAAGGTTATTAGGAAAAAAAATAATCCTAAAATAACCTTATTCTAAACAAGTGAAGAAAAATGGAAATTGACCCATTTGAATGCCATTAAAACACAAATGGTTCTGCTCAATTTTTTTTTTTCCAAATGCCCCTTGTGAATGTCAAGATGGCATGTAGCTCCATGGGTGTGGGTTAGTAAGGAGAGGTTGCTTTTTGTAATTACTGCATAGCTTTTTGCTATTGGTATTCAATTTGTTTAGCTTTCATTTGTGGGAGGATTCCTCATCCTTCATTTGTATTTCCTATTTTCTAATTCAATAAAATTCATTGTTGTTTCCTATAAAAAAAATGTCAAGATGGAATTGAACAAGGTAGTGTGAACTTGCATGTTTTTGAAATTGAATTTTGCACAACATTTTTCATTTAGTGGTTTTCATGAGGGCTCAACCTGTTATTAGTTGATTTTCCTCTCTCATTTCTTCTTCTCTCTTGCAAGGGCACAAGCTGGCTTTTTATTGTAGTATCCTGATCATATTTTTAAGTGATAATCTGGCACACTAATGTTTGAGCTCTCTCTTGATTACTTTTGCTCTCTCCTGCATGCCCTATACTTTGTAATATTCCGATGATGTTTTCAAGTGTCACACTTAATCTGTGGTCTTTTTTTCCATTGCAGCCATTTTGGCAGGTTGTAAACTACTCAGACAGTAGAGGCAGAGGAGTTGTTGGTGAGAACCCTTGTAGCCCTGTGTGTGTCATATTTGAATGTTTAGGCAAATTTTATTTAAAATTGCTGAGAATAGGTGGCAATAATCTATCAATATTGTTTAGGTGTTCTGGAAGCAAACTTTATTGAGCCAATTCACAATAAACAAGATTTTGAAAGAACTTCACTTTTTCAAAAACTTGAAGGCCGCTTGAAGGAAATGACATGGGAATACTGGTAAGAAGTAACTTGTTAACATTGGAATTACTTGTAAAGCTCTTAGCAGCTATCCCTGTGTGTTGGCTTCCTTAACTCAATCCTATTATTGTTTTTCATATTGCCAGTAATAAAAGCAAGTGGAATTGTACTAAAGAAACGTTCAAATTGGACATTGTAATTTTATTTATCACAAATTTTGGAAATTTCCCCTCTGAGGTATTGTGTTAGTTTTCCTGCCTAACAACTGGTCTCAGACAAGGTTCACAGAAAAACCCTCTTTGGCCACCAATTGGAATGTGGAATCAATTCATAAAGGGTTGATGTGAGGTTGAGGACTAGTATTAAGACCAATCTCAGATCCCATTGAATATTCATCTATTTTACAATTTGAGTCTCCAATAGTTGGGATAAGGTTGCTAATTGTGGTTCTTGTTCTGTTCTGATTGTGTTTCCTTCTCATTCCTGCTTTTTGCCCACCGCTTAACTCCATTAAAGCCCCAAAAGTTGCGGTTGCTTTCCCACCTCTAAATCTTATAATAGTTACATCAGTTTGGAACTGTTGGCCTTTCATCTTCATTTGTTTCATCTGAATACAGTCTGGAGGTTCTTGGTCACTACAAGGAAATGGGATGATTTTGTTATGCTTTTCTTGGAATTTAGATAAAGTCTATATATTATTTGATATGAGTTTAACTCTATTGATGGAGGGTATTTTTATTGGACATGTAGAAATTACTTCATTTCAAGTCTCTATTTAAACTTTTTTGTGATGCCTCAATTTTATAGGTTATGTTTTGAAATTGGACTTTGGCCTTAATACTCTGTAATATGTCCTACCAAATTCACTTTTTCCATTTCTCATTGACTAATAACCATATTTGTTATGGTAGTTCATGTTCCCCTAGCATTGGTATTACATACTTGATGCACATTGTTGAATCTTGGCAGGGATTATCACTGTGGACTAATTGGGTATCAGGTTAAGAAAAAGCCTCGAACACTTGTATCTCCGCATATTTCTTCTCATGGTTCACCACATATTGCTATGGAAAAGCCAATTGGGTTGAATCAGAGTTCCCCTGCTATTAGTAATATAAAAGCAACACCTCCAGGTGGAGCCTTCCAACATCCAGCAGCTACTGCTTCCCATTGTTTAGCTGGAAGACCAGGCGAACCAATAACTGATTCTCAAAGCAGATCCCAACAAGGTAAATTCTTCATTAACAATCAATTTGGGTGTTCATTACTAGCCTTACAAGCTCATGCCAGTGGATTGTGCCTTCTGCCCAGGGGCGGATCTAGTAAGGGCACAAGGGGGAGCATGTGCCCCCCCTTCCCCAAAATAAAAATCTTATGTCTTATTCCCCCAAAAAATAAAATAAAATTCCTATATATAGCTAGGGATTTTAAAAAATCAAAGTGAAACCCCATAAATATAAATATAATTTTGAATTTTTAAATATAAAAAATAATTACATTTCAAATAGCATAAAAAAACTAAATAAAAATAATGTTATAAATTTTAAATAAAAATAAAAAATAAATTTACTTTGTAAAGTTAATTCATTCACGTCTCTTAAAGGTTTTAATTGAATATACCTAACCATCATTAATTTGAAATTTCATCAGATATTCCCCCTTATCCTGTTTTTTTTGTTAATTTCATTTGTTTTCCTTTCTGCTTAAAATAAAGAAGTTATTTACCGAAATTTCAAGGTAATAATGACTAAGTATATTTAATCCAAACCTCAAAGAACTTAATATATTTAATCCAATTGAGTGAAATTAACCTTTACTTTATCGAGTTAAATAAGATTAAAAAGAAAATATAATATTTTATAAAATCTACTTAATACCTTTATTTATTGTTTCCTTTTATTCGATTTTTATCATTTTTTTTCTCATATGTTAACTTTATCTGAATTTTTTTCCATCTTATAATTTTTTTAATAAAATTAAGTCTTTTTTTTTTTATCATTTTGTATTTTGTATTTTATTAAACAATTTTTTACATGGTATATTCTCTTCCATCATTTGAAAATTTTAAATTTATTCACATTAATTGGATTTATATTTAGTCTTAGTCATTGAAGATAATATAACTAATAAAGAACTTTGAACTTAGACAATGATAAATATCAGATTCTTAGTAACTACTTGTACTTTATTTAATTTGATATATGAATTCATTAAAAGTTTAAATATAAAGGCACTTAATATGTTAGAAATATTATTATATAATAGATAATTTATAAGTAAAACATTTCATTACTTTCAATTGATTTTATACTTATTTGGGGAAAAAAATCTCAAATTTTATTAAAAATTATAAAATTTATTGAAAAAGTTTTTAAAAGATTTTTTATGAAAAAAATTTGAAAATTTTCTAATCATTTTAAAACTCTTTTGAGATTTTTTTTTTTTTTTTTGTAAAATCTATATTTTTTTTTACCAACATTTTTGGAAAGTTGCTGATTTAATTTGATATTTTTGCATATGTATAATATCAATGCCTAAACTATTTAGTTCCTTAAATGATAAGAAAGATATCATATTTTTAAAATTTATGAATGATTTATTGTAATGTAGATGGATAAATTCCCCCCCCCCCCCCCTAACCAAAATTTCTCGCTCTGCCACTGCTTATGGCCTATGCAGGAGCATCTCTGAAGAGGACAGAGCATGACCATCCTGTAGAACCTGAAAAGAAAAGGCACGCTGGGATAAAGGAAATTGTAACTGACACTCAGAGTCAGGAAACACAGGTGTGTATAGAAAACTCATATCTGAAATACAATTTGAAATTGACCTAATTTCGCACCCAACTTGTATGAAACCACAATACTTAACCTCAGGCATTCGCCTTTCATTTGGTGCAGAGATGAATGTTGGCATTTGATTATATTGATTATGACTTCCAACCTGTAGGCGCTTTCTTGTGCATCCATTTTTATTGCATCTTTCTAATTCAATAGTCCATTTGTTAAACTAATTATTTCCTTTTGTCAAAAGTAATCAGAAAGCCTATATCGAAAGAAGCAGCTACTTGAGGATTTCCGTTTTAGATAAACAGGACACTAGATTCTTTCTTAGAGCAAAAACAGGGTTGGCCCTGGTAAACCATGTTTATTTATATGCTATGGAGTGAGCTTTTGGCTCATCAGTGCACTTGTTTAGGAGGGGTGCCTGATTTCTCAGTAAGGTCTTCAAAGCAAGGTCATAATTTTTTATTCATACATATTTAGCTAGTGGTTAACACTCTAAAATGCCAGCAAGTATCTTGCTTGACCATTTTGTTTTCCTGTATGTATGACTCACTTGTACATTTATTTAGCTGCACAGCTTTCAGATAGGCTGCTTTAGCAAAGAACTTCTAACAAGCGTATTGTTTTTGCAGTTCTTTCATATCTTGTATTGCCAACTGCCACCAGCAAATGGCAGCCAAGTTGTGTTTTTTTCTGCCCCTTGATATAAATCAATCCCTTCTTCTATCTCTTATAAAATTTTCCCTATAATTAATTTTTATTTGTTGATTATAAAATCGGTGGAATGCCATTTCTTTCATTCCAGTTTAAAACTTCAATTCTTAAGATCTGTCAGTTTTTCCATGTTGTATACCTCTGTTATAGTATTTTTGACTGGAGTAATATGGTCAAATGAGATCTCTCTCTATTTCCTATCCCCTAACAGTGCCTCCAAAATTCAAATTTTCTAGAAAAATCCGTAGGAGAACAAGTACTTGAACATCCAACTCCAATCTTGGTATCCAAGAGGGAAGAATAGATTGAATCCAGTAGATTTGCATCCACCTGTCTTTTAAAAGTTTAAAAAACATTTGGGCAACTTCTATTCCTTTTGTGTGAGAATGGAATATCTTTGCACTGATCTCTCTGATTCCTTTTTCTTGTTTTCCTGCTTTGTCACTTCCATTACATATCCTAATTTTTCAGTTTGAATTATTTCCCTATTCTAGGGGAGTTATGAACACCTTGGAATATTCCGTTTGTATCTCTGTCATTTATTTGTTATCTTGTGTCTTCTTCTAAAATTCTATTGCTAACTTTTTTCATGACCTGTTTGTAGCCTGTTGATATTATTGCAAATCATTCAAAAGACCAAGAGGCCATGACCTTGATGCAAGAAAACAAGAAGCTCCATGCACAGTGAGTATATTAGAATGTTCGTCTTTCATGAGTACCCAAGCATGTCCTTGTCCACATAGTTCAGATTTCAAATGAATTGGATGAGGAATTGGAGATCATCTCCGGAGAGAAGCTTATCATGAACCTGATCTGATGCTTAACTATCCTAGAAGTTTAGGTTGAATGCATAAAGCTGTGAAAGAGCATATACCACAAAGGCTAAAACTAAACTGTGATATGAATTAATGGATATTTGTGCCCCAAATTTCTGGAGTTGGTATCAGACTAAGCAGCACTTCTGAAAGGTCCATTTATATCTGTTTTATTTTTCAGATGCTTGGAATACGAGAAGAGGGAGAAAGAACTTAGTGTCAAGGTAAAATTATTAGTTCTTTTTCTTACACGTTGAACAAGTCAATAGCCAGATGTTAATGGAAATATCTTTTTATTCTTGGGGTATTTGGACACCATATTGTGAATGTATTTCTTATTTTGTTTGGTAAAGTATTTGAAAGCGCATTTCCATTGTTTTGGGTGGATTATTAAGAAATAGGAGAGGGAGAAAGAGAAAAAACCTGCTGTTTCAAAAAATAAAATAACATGGGAAATTTTGAAATTCCTAGAAAGTCTTGTGCATGAAGTATGGTTGTTTCATTTCAAATAGTTGGCAAAGCAAATGGCAATTATGCCATTTCCATTTGTTCCCAAACACTCTTCAATTACTGTATCCAAGTGATTAAGGGATGCTTAGTCCTTGGCATTTAGAAGTAATTAGTATTAAAAATGATTGACCAAATCACAAGCTCATTTAATTGGATGAATGAATTATTTCTTGCACACTAATTCTGAATCTTTCAATGAGAATTAATTCTTTTGCTTGTGCAGATGATACAGCTCCGAAATGAACTAAGAGAGGTTCACAATGAGCAGGCCCGGTTGTTGGCTGAATTGAAACATTTAGACGCAATCAAGGATGAAAAATGATGTAAATACATAGGTGTTTGTTGTTTTTTTTTTTTTCATCTGCAAAAAAATGTTTTTTTTTTAGCCCTGTGCACCATAAAGCTCTTAACCTTGGGAGGGTTGGGAGCCCATGTGCACTGTAAAGTTCTTAATCCTTGTAGAGGGTTTAGGAGAATGAGGTCATTGTGACTGAAAATCAGGAAAAATGGAAAAAAAAAAAATTAATGAAATGAAGTTGTTAGAAACCTTTGTTTTTTTTTTTTCACTTTTACTTCCTGTAGATTCCAAAGAGGACTTGAACATTAAGGGAGGTCTGCTTCCATGTATCATGTAGAATTCAAGTGGTTGGAGTTGCAGGTTGACTTGAGTAATTCATCCATCTTAATGACTGGTTGGGCGGGCATACCCTGTGATGAAGTGGCATGCTGTGGTAGTCCATCCCCTGTTTTCCCTCCATTAGAAGACGGATGCATCACCATCATATAGAAGACCATTACCAGCATCAGTCTTGCTGAATTGGCTCTATGAAGCTCAGGGGATGCTGCATCAATCCTGTGAAAGAAGTTGGTTTTTGCTGATGTTGCATCTTTTTGGGCCTTTGATATCCTGGCTTTGCCATGTTTTTTCTTTTTCAAACCTCATAGGGCTGTTTTTTCATTTTGTTTACAGGGAAACCCCAACCAACAATTGTAAATGTCACATTCACCTTTTTGTTCAAGAATATGCAGAAAAGGCATATTTATTTTATTGATGAGGATATTGCTCACGTCTGTGGAATCTCACTTATTAAAATGAAAAATGATTTTAACGGAAATAAAATCTCGCTCATAAATGGGATTTTAATTGATTTTGAACATGAAATGATATATGATATGTTAAAATTATTATTTTAGCCTCTCATTTTCATTAGGTTTGTATTACTTTCTATGATTGATTTCTACTTGTTGAGTAAATGTTATTCCTTATGATAAAAATGTCATTTTTATGGTTTTTTAATATACAATTATAGGGTAAATAATGATGGAATGTGATAAAAATGGCCTTATTAAATCTAGAATTTTATTATATTTAGTCATCTTTTACCATGGCAAAAGTGATGTGTAACTTGGTTTTTTAAAAGAAATAAAATAATGATACTAATAATAATTTTATATCAAAATCAAAGTCCAACCCGTAAGATGGATCCAAACCAAATCAAGGTTTAAGTTAACTTTCTACTAAGAGCAATTAGAGATATAACTTCACTCCTAAAATTAATAAATTTTCAATTTCACCGAGAAATTTGCTTGTAAAGTCTTTTCTCGCCTTTTTTTTCTTTCTTTTTTTCTTTTTTACTTTTTGGCTATTAAATAATTTTCTCATGATTCAATGTCAATGTAGTTGACTTTGGGCCATTGTCCCTAAATGATTCATCCCTTGTAAGTGGTAAAACTTTTTCATCACTCAACATCATTAACACTATTACGTAAAGTGATGAGTTAATGTAGCATCAAAGCCTTTGATCAAGTTACTATTCTAAAAGTTTCTCCATGGAAGATCTCTATGTCACCTATCATGGTGATGTGAGAAATATTGAAAAATTACTCGATTGAAAATGAACTATTCAATAATCACGTCAAAATAACTAATATGAGTATAAATTTTTTATTACAAAAATAACACGACACGACTTATTTAACCCGGTTAGGTTGAATTTATATAAATTGATATGGATAACTCATTAGTACGACCCTAATCCATCAATGTGCCACCTAGTGGGATCTGAGCAAACAAGCATGATCTCTAGCATTCAACTGATGTAATTCTACAGAGGTCATCAATGGTGAAACTGCATTATCTGCAATAAATATCACACCCACTATACAACTTTAAAAGATAAGTTCAGAGTCCAGACCCCTATATATTTTATTAGTTCAATAAATATGTTTGTTTATTACAACCAACACTGACCATGCCAACTTGCCCAAAACCCTACCACCAAAGTTTGCCCTAGAACCGCCTCCACAACTCTCTATAAAACCTTCTTTTCACACCCTCCTCACATCCTTCCTCTTCCTCTTCTTCCCAATCCATTCTTCCTATTAGGGTAAGTCAATGCATGCATACTCTTCTTTTTGGGTAAGTTTTAGGCTATCCCTTTACAACTTTTAGGTAATGGGCATGGGGCTGACCTCTGAGGGATGGGTGTGTGTGTATTTTCAGCTCTTGATTGCTTCTGTATGTTGTTAGAGAGATCATGAAGCTTAGCTAAATCCACATGCATGTATATATAAATCTGAAGATCTATATATATATATATATATATATGGATGTGTAATATATACATGTGCGTGTAGTGTTTTAAGCCCATTTATGTGCGAAAAACTTCCATCCGCATGTGAAAAGTGGTGAGCATGGCGGCCATATTTTGCACAAATTGACAAATGTGAAGTAGCATCAAAGTGCTTTTGCTGTTTCTAGGAGGGTATTGCGTGATCTCCAAAGTGCACTCCCCTCCTTAGGACTTTCCAGCATACATTTCTATCACTGAAATTTTATTTTGAATCTATTATTTGACATGCTTCATTAGTCTTAAAAAGAGTTCTTTAAAACGGTGGTCAAGTTTCACAACCTTTTGGTATAGATCTGTGATTTTGAGTCACTGGCCAGGTTTTGGTAACAAATTTGCCTATATACATTTTCTTCTTTTGATCATTTGGGGGTATTCACCATTATGAGAAACTGTTAGAAAAGATGGATCAGATCATTGCAACAGTTTATATGACCAACCCAACCTGTGGTTGTGAGAGGAATTTTATGAGCAAAATTGTTAACTGCTTTGACTGAGAAAATGGACTAATGCAATACGCTTTGTTACAATATTGAATGTTAAAAATATTCCTTTAGAAAAATGGATGGACACTGGATGAATTCTGAATGGGCCTAAAAAAGTTGAACAGAAGCCAAAACTTTAGGCATGGCCTGCCTTGTTTGAGTGGGAACTGGTTGGTGGTCCACCCTGTCCCTCTCGAGCTGGCCCTATGGTAACATGCCTTACGGGGCAAAGATACATTGTGATGGCCTGGTGTTTATCAGGTCAGTTTCTTTGCACCCAGTTGTGGTGGGCGCCATATGGGTTCACTGTATGTGGAGTGGCATCTAGACTTTTCATCCCAGAAAATAAATTTTACATCATCCTCATCTACCATATCCTTAAAATTAGTTGCAGTTCATGGATTTTAATGGTAAAAATTGATTTTCGAAGACCCTAAAATCCAGAAAACGGAAGTGATATATTGCAATAGAGGGTAGATGACACTTATTGAAGAGTCTCAGATTATTATATCAAACCACCAATTGACCTAAAAACTTAAGAGAGACGGCTTGTTTCGACTGCTGTCATATCGCCCGCCTAAGTAATCTTCACCTATATAATGTCAACTTATGCTTTAGCTGAAGTCTCAACTACCCACTTCATAGTCAACCATCTAAGATGCATGCGTGTTGGAATCTGTGCAATGATTAATGGTGAAAAATAGAAAAACGAGAAAGAATACAGAGATTTAATGTGGTTCGACTAATTGCTTACGTTGATAGGAATGGGAAAAGGGGATTTTCACTATGCTAAAATTAGGGTTACATAAAAAAAAAAAAAAAAAAAAAAAGTATTTATACTAACCCTTAGGAATTAAATTCCAAAAATACCCATCGCTCCGCTCCGTTCCACTTCGCTTCACTCCGACATTTTGCCCCTTTTTTCTCCAATGTCTTTTTACTCAAATATGAGTCACATACTACAACAATGCGAACTCAATAAACTGAGGAAAATAAATCTTTTCATGGCAATCAATGGGACTTGATGTAAATTCATAAATTTGTAAACCATTTGGGGATCATGGTGTAGTGGTGACTGGTAAGCATAAACAACTAACAAAAGGAAAAGACTAGAATTGGAGAATAAGAACGATACATCTTCAAAAAAAGACTATCCAACTCCAAGTGAATGTTTCTTCTTCAGCCTCTTAGGATGATAATAAACTGATCTCTGTACAAAGGGAACTGATCTTGACAGATGAAATCACAGTGTAGAGCATTGCAACATATCTACTAAAACAGTACAAGTGTAAGGAAGTGAAGAGACAAACAAAGAATTGTAAACTCCAACAAAGAATTAGGAAAAGATAAAGACCAAAAGACATCTCCTCGTCAGACCATGGTAGTCTCCATGGTTTCAGAATCCATTTTGAGTTGGAAAATGCATGTTGGTGAAGAAAGATTTTGTTTTTCTTGGGAAGGAACCAGTGCCATGGTGTTCACTTTCCAGTACTCACCTTTCCTTTTCTTTTCATCTCCATAGTCCCATTTCTCCTCTTCTATATTATGTTCAGTTCCTCCACTATCCGAGCTCAAAATCATCACTTTTCTCCAAGTACACCAGATTCTTACCATGATGTAAAGCAGCACCAAGCATATTAGTGTAGAGGTGAAGACAATGGCAACTATAATCCCTGCAACAGCGGTGTTAGACAATCTCCTTTTCTCCTGACCCGCATATTCTGAACACGATTCCAATGGTGGGCCGCAAAGCTTGTCATTACGCATGAAGGAGCTGAGTGGGAATTCTGAAAAAGTTGAAGGAAGTTGGCCCCGGAGATGATTATTTGACAGGTCTAGCAAGTGGAGGCTCGTCAGCTTTCCCAGTGAAGAAGGAACTTCTCCTTGGAGTTGATTGAAAGAGATGTTCAAAGATTCTAACTTCATAAGATTTCCAAGAGATGATGGAATCTCACCAGAAAAGAGATTTCTGCTCAGGTCTAAGATAACCTGCAATTCAGTAAGGGTTCCTAGCTCAGATGGTATTGAACCTGTCAACATGTTCTCAGAGAGCCTCAGTTCATAGAGCTTCTTGCACTGCTGAAATGTGGAAGGAATCTGCCCAGAAAGGTTATTTCTTTGCAGATCAAGGACATTGAGAGAAGTGAGATTTCCCATCTCTGGTGGGATCTCCCCGGATAGACTGTTGTCATTGAGTGAGAGCTTCAGTAGTCTTGAACAGTTCCCAAGTGCTGCAGGCACTGTTCCATGGAAGAAGTTGAATGAAAGATCTAGCTCTCCTAGTTTTTGTAAGCCCCCTAGCCATGAAGGAATCATGCCTATGAATTGGTTATTGTTGAGCAAGACATGTTCAAGTTTTTTACAGTTTGAGAGTTCAGGTGCCACCTCTCCTGTGAAATTGTTGAATGACAGATCAAGAAATTTGAGCTCTTTGAGCTGGCCAAATTCAGAAGAAATGTTGCCAGTAAGAAGATTGTGTGCAAGACGAAGACGGGTTAGATTTTTGGACATGGCTAGTCTAGAGGGAATAGGACCTGAGAAACTGTTGTTTGTCAAATCCAACAGGGTTAGAAAGTCTGAACCCAAGAGAGGAAGGATGCTCCCACTAAACCTGTTATGAGAAAAATTAATAATTCCAAGTTTTTTTAAAAGGAAAAGTGATTCAGGAAGAGGACCTTCAAATGAGTTGTTGTAGAGAGAAAAGAGGCGAAGGTCGGAGAGGAATCTGAATGTTGGTGGCAATGAACCCGAGAGCTTGTTATCAGCCAATGTCAATGTGTGAAGCTTTTTGCAATAGCCCAAGCTTGGTGGGATCGGACCCGACAAGTCGTTCTGCCTCAGTTGCAGGAAAACAAGATTACTAAGCTTCCCAATTGTTGCAGGAATGGACCCCATAAAATGGTTGCCAAAAAAATCAATCTCTGATAAGCTGGAGCAGTTTGTTAGCTCTCTTGGTATGCTTCCTGACAGCTGGTTGTCATAGAGGTAGATGCTGCTCAACTTCTGTAACTTCCCGAGTTCCACAGGGATATTACCTGTGATCATGTTGTCAAACAGGTAAAGAGTTTCCAAGCTACTCATGTTTCCAATTTCAGGAGGCAGTTTTCCAGAAAAACTGTTATTGTTGAGTAGAAGATCTGTGAGGTTCTCTAATTTTTCCAGCTCAGGCGGCAGTACTCCTTCAAATCTGTTATCAGAGAGGTCTAATTGTTGGATTGAGGAACAGTTCAACAGCTCCAAGGGGAAAGTGCCAGAGAGCTTATTTTGAGCCAGAAAAATTTGCCGCAAACTTGAACTGCTGGTGCAGAAATTGCTGGGAATGCTACCTGTCAAAAGATTATCAGATAAAGCCAGAACCTCAAGACTCTTTAATTGGGTATTGAGGAAGTTTATGGTTCCTGAGAGATTATTGCTAGACAAGTCGAGCTTCTGGAGTTGATCCAACTGGTTTAGCTCTGACGGAATCATGCCACTCAATCTATTTCCAAGCAAATTCAAGTACTTCAAATTGGAGAGACCACCCAACTCAATAGGAATTGATCCAGAAAGGCTGTTATTGGCCAGGTTCAGAATTTGGAGTGATTTAAGATTTCCCATAGAGGCAGGGATTTCTCCTTCAAGCTTGTTGTTTGATGCTGCAAAATTTTGAAGCTCTACACACCCCTGGATCTCTTCTGGTATGACACTGCTGAGGCTGTTCTTCTGCAAATCGAGAAATTTCAGATTCTTCAAATTACCAATTTCAGCTGGAATACTTCCATTTAATTGGCAATAAGCAAGACCCAGTACCCTCAACTCCTTCAAGTTACCAATGCTTGGTGTAATTTCACCCGCCAGCATGTTATCTCCTATTCTTAGAACTTGCAACTTCTTCAAAAGACAAATCTCTGTGGGAATCTTACCAGAGAGATAATTTGAATAAAGGAGCAGTTCCCTTAGATTTTGAAGCAGTCCAAGCTCATGAGGAATCGACCCAGCGAAGGCGTTTAAAGATAAATCAAGTGTTTGCAGTGAAGTGAGGTGTGAGAACTCCGGTGAGATAGAACCTGATAAACCTGACCCAGATAGGCTCAGGCCAATAATATGGAGTTGATCATCAGAACACACCAATCCATTCCAGCTACAAATATTAGTTCTTGAAGACCAGTTGGCAAGAACTCCAACAGGATCAACTAGCTCTGATTTAATTCTCAGAAGCCAGTAGGAATCCGTTGAATTATCGCCAAAGGTAACAGCAAGAACAGCACTAAGTACTGCAAAGAAAAGCATCATATGACACATTTTGATGCTACCCATTTCAGAATTTATGAACAAGATCAATGAAAAGCCAAAGCGTCAAATACCCGAGTTGAAAGCTGTGCAGCATCACCACCACTCAGGAAGTTTAGTTCCATGTAGAAATGAAAAGCAAGCACAAGGAAAAGAAGAAGCTCAGGTTCAACCGGAAATAGGAAACACCAGGAAAGAAGAGATGTAGGAGTTCAAGGAAGAAATTTGAATGAGAGAGAACATGGGACTGCACAACTAGAAGATGGAAGCTTGGAATTTAAATAGTTTTACTAGAGTATACCTGCTTAATCAGTTTGTTGAGAAAGTTAACAGTGATTACCCATTAAAAAGTGAGAACTCTAACCACAGAATTTTCCTAGAAGTCTGCCATCCCTTTTTTACCTTTTCGGTTTTGCTAAAAAGTCTGGTGTTTCTGCCTTTTTTTCCTCAAGGCAATTATGAATTTTGTAGCATGTTTTACTATCTTGTGAGATGGGGAAGTGTATGGAGATAAGGTAGTTTGGTGGAATTGCTGAAGAACAAAAAGCTAAGGGAGAGTCCCACTTGTGCCTAATCAAAATCAAAGAAGTGGGCCTCTCCCTACAGCTCTACTAGGGGTTGTTTTCAGATTGGACCTCTACCATATGAATAACATGTCTGTAACTTGATATTCAGAAACAATTTTGTTAGTATTCAGAAGAATATATTCCTAAAAGATGGAGTGGGATTTGACTTTGAAGATATATGGTCAATTTAACTGTCAACAATTGCCAACTAAATAGGTATAGACCCAATATGTTAATGGTTCCTTGATCCAACTCATCAGCCAAACATGGCAGAAAAGTCACCAATTATATAGAGAGCATGTCCTGAATGCACCTAAGGAGCTAAATATGATTTTCTTCTTCGGTTTGTTTTGATATCCCAGCCTTTCATAGGTTTCTCTCATTTGGTTTTACTATAGTTTGTAATCTTTGTGGCTGAGAATTCAAACACCAAATCTCCTCTTCCTCAACCTAAACCCACCTAATACCAAATTAAAATACGAGAAGAAAACAGAAGAGCAAAACAACTACACTAAATCATCGTTAATCATGTTGAGACAGAGCCAAGGCCATGTGAAGTTTGGTGTTATTCAAGAGAACCTGCATGGAAAAAGAGGAGCGTTGCCTCATTGTATATTGGGAGGATTCCTACTAAAAGAAGACCCAAACAGATGAGGACAAAAACATTCCCTTCACTGTTGGATTTTCTTAGATAGGAGACATCTGTTCACATAACTTCCATGGGCAACTTTCTATCTTCCACATTTGCTTAGTTTTTCAGAGTTAAAGTGGTACGCATAAAAATATTCCAAAACATCCAATGAAGTTTGTCCAATCAAAATTCAATTCCCAGACAAGGAAACAAATCACTGATCTCAATAAACTAATATTACCCAAGCACTTATTTACCTTATGCTCTCTCTATCCACACATGAAATACGATGACATCATGAGACAAAGTCACAAACACATTCATACATGCAAATCCGCATGCTCAAGATATGTTACCTAATCTTTTTCAGTTGAGCAATCAAATTTGATTTACAAATGCCCATTTGGCTTTCTTTTTGCTTCTGCCTCCTCATTTATGTGACTAACAAAAGGCCACATGGCAAGCAAAAACAATTTATCATCTTATAAAACTGATTGCCATCCAACCTCCCAAAGACCCATTCCTTAGAGAATTTTTCAGTCTTTCACCTAATCAGAGCTTTTTGACTAAACTCCCACTTGAGGTAAAAGAAAGAGTGTGTCACCAAAATACCACCTACTCTGGAATTTAGAATGAACAGACAAGCTGTTTGAGAATAAAATTGTCACAGAATTGAGGAACAGAGGACAACAAACAAAAAACATGGAGCCAAAGGGGAAGGTATATTATTGGAGACAATAATAATAGTAATAATAAGAGATGGAGTTAGTAAAATAAGTATATTTTAAAGGCAAAACTAGGTATATGATTTTTGAAGAAATATAATTACATGATTAATGAGAAAAATAATTTCAACCAAGTAAGAATTGCTAGGAACTTATATTTCAAGCTAATTAATTTGCCTTCTGGAATAACCTCTGTCTCTCATATACAACTCAAGCACAATTATATAAAGCATGTATATCTTCACATAAAAATATCCAAGAAAGAAAAAACTCATGATTTAAAGAGTATTAGTCGATAGCAATCTAGCCTAATCCTCCAAGGTTCAGTGGTGGCAACACTCACTGGTGTCTATTAATTAAAGAGTATTAATTAAGACCAGTTAGTGTTGACTTCATTATTTTAAATTTCTTGTTGATTAGTTAAATTTGGCCATTGATTGATTAATAAGAAGTCTTCTTTTGTATGTTATGTGTGTATCTTTCAGCTTTGGTAGCCAACTCTTTTGAAGTGGCTTTTCATGCCTTTGACCTCTTAAAAGCACTATTGGAGAAGGTTCAATTGCTGTATTTGATCGAGTTGATCTACTTGCTTCATGATCCCAATATTTAAGAAGTTTGGTTCATAGAAAAGACCAAATGGAACAAGTAAGAGTAGTCATAATGGATTGAGCTTCAGATTCCTAAGTGTCATGATCACAAGGATCAAATCTGGAAGTTAGTGGAGAACATCATGAATCATTTAGAGGAATCTAGAGATCGAATTCGTCAGATCACAAAATGTGAAAAACGGCATTATTAAATTAATTCAGAGATGAGAAGAAAAGATTGCTCTTCTGTTCCTTCAAAGAAGAAAGTTAGGAGAGTAGTCTAAGAACCATGATACTCTCCTGGTTGTCCATACTCTTTTGCTTCCCTGACAAAAGACCACAAACATAGCACATGCACATTTTTGTGCAAATCTGAGTAGAAGTGAAGGGCTCGTGGTCAAAAGTGATCAAGAATCTAAAAAGAGGGGGATGCACATTGGCATGGAAATTCTGAAAGAGAAAGAATATGTTGCCTCTTACCATGTGGGTTAAGAAAAACCAAAGATGGGGGTCCCATGGACCATTTGTATATACATGCATAATGACAATATAAGGTTAAGAATATTGGATCAGGAATGTGATAGCCAATGGGAAAGCCATCATGAAAAGAACAAAAAGGAAGGGCCGACAAGGACTTCTGCGAGGATTTTAGGAATGGCACAGAAAAATAAAGAACGTATACACATTTAGAGTGAAGAAATTCAAGGTTAGATTGGGAAAAAGCAGTTGTCGTTCTTGAGTAGCTGCTAATGGAAATTGTTTACAGTATTTGTAAATGATTCAGGATTTTCTATCTTCTGTACAATAAATAGGCTACTACCTATAGTCATGGGCTTGAGGAAATATGGAGAGTTCTTTGAACTGCCTTGTTCTGCTTCGCAAACCTGCTACACCATAGCAGCTCTGATAAGAGAATAGAGCCCATCAAACCAACCCCCTGCTTTTGGATGAAAGAGTAAGAATTGTAGAAACCTGACTCATCACCCATATTCTGAAAATTCCTGGCACTTGGAAAAAAACAATCACATTCCTATGTTTGTCCTTTCCTTATGTGAAGACCCCATCCAACTATAGTCCAGCAAATCCCAGCTGATTTTGTGTCATTGTGTGTTGGTTTATAATCCAAACAGCCCCTAAGACAGCTGGTTTGTTTATCCTACAACAGCTTACTTGGCAAGCTCTTAAGATACCATGCAGGTAACCCCTCTTTGAGAAGGATAGAACATAAACCATAAAATTTGAAATAAAAAGATTTGCATCTGACCAATAGAACACTATATGCAGAATACAAAAAAAAAAAAAAAAAAGGGATTAGTATAAATACAGGAGTGAAAAATGGGGGAGCTCAAGAGAAGGACCAACATAAGGAAGTGGAGCCTCTTGGATGCATCAGTGAGTTCACCATAAACCTGTATTTAAGAATACTAAACATAATACATCAAGTATCCAGGTTATCTTCCATATAGTACACTTCCCGTGGATCCTGAAAGGCCAGGAGCAGAAGCCCCAGATAGTAAATGAATACCGTCACCTTCTTCCAGGTTTTCCACTGATAAAACATCTAAAAATGGTGGATCTGTTGGAAAAACATTTTCTTGATTCTTGGTGCTTCTCAGCAATTCCACTACTTTTGCCATTGTGGGGCGGTAACTTGGTGTAGCTTGTGTGCACAATAATCCCACATGAACGGCATGCAAAATCTCATCTTTCACTGCTTCGTCATAGAAATGTCTGTCCAATATTTCATCGACTGTTTCAGCCTTGTAATGACTCCATATCTGGATACAACAATGGGTTGCTAGCTGGTTAGCCTTGTAAACACCAAGATGTATAGAGGGGTCACTGATAGGAAATTTGCATTTTTAAAGATGTGAATATTATCATCATTGTTTAGGAAAAACCTAATACACTCTCTTACTTCCTAGTAAAATCCATACCTTAGCTAAGAAAAATTGCCCGGGTTTTGCTCCAGTGCCATTGCTGCACCTCTGCCCAGTCAGAATTTCAAGTAGAAGTACTCCAAAGCTGTATACATCAGCTTTCTCTGTCAGATGCCCATGGACAACATACTCAGGAGCCATATAACCTCTGCAACCAATTGTTTCTTTTAGTTCTATTAAATATAACAGATTCCAAATCTTGAAAAATTGAATAAGGGAGTTCTGGACAGCACATGAAGATGAAACAGTTTCAATTTTTCCATAGCACTTGAAAGCAGAACTCATTCTCTAGCATGGACTTCAGACAAAAAATTGAAGCAAATACTGAAAATGACAATAAAAAGTTTAACTTAGATCATATTGGGATATGTAAAGAAGTTATTCCAGAACCCACAAAGCAAAATTTTTAGCTTTACAATGACAAGAAATTGGATAAGATCGTTTTTTATTATTGTGCTTGCTTGTTTTCTATCATGTCAAAAAATGTAAAATTTTGAATTGGAAAAAAGGATTACAACAGGTAAGATGGATAATTTGAGCTGTGGCAAAACCTTTCGACTTTGAAAGAAGCGAGAAGCACCTTATATGATAATGTTAAGCCACATTAATGCTTATTTTTCTTTCTTTTTGATGCATTCATTTTCAATCCTAAAAAATGAACTTAAGCATGTAATAAAAAAATAAAAAAAAGCACTCTTTCGTATGGCAAACATATGATTCTATGGAATTCAAGACTGCAAATTGCGTGAATTTGATCCAAATATTTTAGAAAATTCATGGTAAGAATTTTAAAAGTGAGGTATCATGCTCTTACAGGGTACCAGCTATTCCAGTGCTAAGATGAGTTTGGTCCTCTGCGAAAGATCTTGCAAGGCCAAAGTCAGTTATCTTGGGCTTCAGTTTGTCATCCAAGAGAATATTACTTGCTTTTATGTCTCTATGGATTATTCGGATTTCAGACTCCTCATGGAGGTAAGAAAGACCTTCTGCCACCCCTTGAATGATATCGATCCTCTTTTTCCAGTCTAAAATCTGGGCTTGATTTTCATCTGTTCAAACAATCGGAACCAAATTAAGAAATCATCAAGTATCAGTAACACTAGGTGCTTTTCTATAGGACTGAACTAGTAAACTGCTAGCAATAACTTATAAATGCAAATACAAAGATTTCCAACGGTTTTCAGATGCATCTGAAGTAACAAATATGAAGGCAGAAAGACGATACTTGGGCATGTAACTTTAACCAAATACTTTCTTTAAAAAATGGCCTTTTCAATACAAAGCAGGCACTGCCTGCTTCTTTGAGGAATTACTTTCCAAGTGATTACCAACCCTATTGGACTTAAACGTGATGAAGAAACCTACAGAAAATCGAATTTAGAATAATACTGCTATAAGGGTTCAGCTCGTCTGAAGTTTCTTCCTAATATATAACTTGTTTATTGTGTTATTTGATGCTCAAAAGATACTGTTACATGCACCTTAAATTAATAAAGAATAGAACTCAAAATAGCAAGAAAACTAAGTCCATGGAGAGATCTCTCCATTGATCTTACCAAATATAAAATGATCTAAGCTCTTGTTGGGGTAGTAGTCGTAAACAAGCAAGCTCTCTTGGCCATCCACACTGTAACCTAGCAACTTCACCAGATTTTTGTGGCGTACCTGGTTGATCAGATGCACCTCATTGAAGAACTGATCAATCCACTGTCTTGTATTCAGAAACAACCGTTTCACTGCAACTTCTCTTCCATCCAAAAGAATTCCCTGCAGCAGAATATTAAGAAATAATTATTTTCAGAAAGAACAGGCAATTAAGTACTTGAGAAAAAAAAAACCATTTCTTGGGTTTCAGCTGTCCTACCTTGTAGACACTCCCATAACTACCCTGTCCAAGCTTGTTTGATGAATCAAAATTGTTAGTTGCTTGTCTCAATTCCTGGTATCTAAAGTTTAGCTGGGAGTGAGCAAGAGCAGAAGATAATCCCGATCCATATATATCTGTAGAATGACCAATTCAGAATCCAATGGACACAATAGAAAAAAAAAAAAAAAAAGGCCATTATTCAGTGACAGCCCAAGTGGGGTCATAGAGGGATGAGTTAGATATGGTCCTAATCTCTAAAATTTTGGCACAAAGTGGCCACTCTAAAGATCTGAACAAGCATTTGGATTTGGTAACCCAAAATTGTTACAGTGCACCTGATAAAGGCCCCGTCAAAGAGAAGGAATTTCACTTAGCAATTGAAATTGGAACTATTTCCAATTTACTCACCTTTCAAAGATTTGCCAAATGACTGTCTTAGGTGCCCCTTTTTCCACAAGCCTATTCCAGCTAAGATTAGAAATCCGCCAACAGCCAAACCTAATATGATATAGAGGGCCTTTCTCCCTGAATATAAGATTTCAGTCATCAGCAACAGGGTAAATATGGAAGTAACAAAAATGGACACAATCACATAGCCCTTTACTGCATAACATGACTTTCTTTCAAAATAAAACATCAGCTAACATGTCTTCTGAAGTAGAAAGTGTTATATTATTTTGTACACCCTTTCTATTTAAGCTCGTTTAGTTTTCTTGTCAATTCTTTTCTTGGATCTCGTATTTCCTCATTCTAGATTATTAGTTTTGGCTATGTAGCTTTATGTGTTTGTTCCAGGATTCAGTTCCAGCTATAATGCAATACAACATTATCTGTTTTCTACATTTTGTAAGCATCGCTTGTGCCATTTGCTTCTCGATTGGTCATGTCTGCTTGTGTCGTTTGCTTCTCAATTGGTCATGTCAATCTGCATTTTTTCTATGTCTTGGAAAGAACTACTTGTACAAAAATATCACGAAGAAGAGCACAGATGGTCAATCACATGTATGCATGGAGCATGGAAAGACAATGCAGCACAACCCTGGATTTTTACATGGTTCACCATGTTATCATTATATCCATGGTTGAAGATGAAAAAAGACCTTCACTATGATGGGGGTAATGGAATCTAAGGTTTTCTAAAACACAAACACATACTGCCTAAAGAAAATCTTGTGGATCACATCCAGGAAATCAGGAAAAAAATTGACCATGAAATTCATAAGACTTCAGTTATAAAAACAAGCACCACTCAACAAGAGTCATTCCCAAATTCCTGAAAAAACTTTCCCTGATAGGGGCCATTCTCAACTTCCCTATAGAGCACTGTCATGATGGTCATGCTAAACCCTCTCTCCAAGAGTCAAACTCTCGTGACCCTGAGACCAAACCATCCACATGACTGGCCAGCCCCATGTCTCAAGATGCCCCCTCTGATGTAGGACAACCCTAGGATGGTTGCCTACACTCAAGGGTAGGTGGGCTAGGGTTTTACATTTAGGGTGTAAGGAGAGGAACAATAATTAAATTTTATGGTAGAGAAAATTATAAGATAAGAAATAGAGAGAAAAGAAGAAACAATGAAGAAAAGATGGAAAACCTTAAAGTCTCACTAAGGCCTTCTAGGAGTCTCACCTAGAAGAAATCAATGGAATCTCACCATTGAGGGTTGCAACCTTGCAATGAAAGAAAATATAATATTATTCATATCAAATCATCTCTTTGATTTACATTGATTAGCCTATTTATAGGCTTCTCTAAGAAATCAAAAGTCTACTAGGACTCTAATAACCTATTATGATTCTAATTCTAATTATAACATCCAAAGTCTACTAGGACTCTAATAACCTATCATGACTCAAATTCTAATTATATTATAACTCAACTAGCTAATCCTAATTTGATTCCAACAAATATTAATCCTAATTTAATTCCAAGTAATATTAATCCTACTTTAATTACAACTTATACTAGTTCCCTTTCTTGACATATATCTTGAAGATTCATCCTCATCACCCTCTCAACTCAAAAACTAACCTCATACAATTCCATCAAGCCTCTACACAATGCAAAACATATTTATTCTTCTACTACATAAAATGCTAAAATAAATGTTTACTTCACAAAACAACTCTGCAGAAAGTATGGCTATAGAACCTCTTGGTGTCGGAATCGAAGTTCATCACTATGATAAAACAATTGTCCTTTTTCCTCCTTCCTCCTTGTGAGACCGTACAACAGGATCTAATCATGTTGCAGAGCAGAATAGATTATATATTGAGAAAATTAGTATTACAGAGCAGCACTTCAGCTCTCCTCCAAGCTCAACCTGAAACTAAATTTTAAATACATGACCCTAATATATTCTACAAGGACTATACACATACAAAAAATAGTACTAAATACAGAAAACACACACACACCTGTTTAAGACATAACAACTCAGCTCAACCTGGATACTAATAAATTGATACAAGACATTGATTCCAATACACTTTTACTAATCTACTCAACAATAGTGGGGGTGTGAAAGAACAGAAACCTACAGATACTAGATTTCATGGACACCTTGCGAGACAATTATTAGTTTTAGCCATGTAACTTGATGTGTTTGTTCCAGGATTTGGTTCCAGCTATAATGTAATACAAAATTATCTGTTTTCTGCCTCTTGTAAGCATTGGTTTTGTCATTTGCTTCTTGATTAGTCATGTCAATCTGCATTTTTTCTATATCTTGGAAACAAGAAATAATGCCAAAATATCATGCATAAAAACACAGATGGTCAAGTAAATATATGCAGAAAGTATAGGAATACTGAATACAATACAGCACAACCCTGAATTTTTACATGGCATGTTATGATTATATCCATGGTTGAAGAGGATCAGAGAACTTCACTACGATGGGATAATAGATTCCAAGGTTTTCTAAAACACAGATACATACTGACCAGTGCAAATTAGCTGGATCACAACCCCAGACCTTGGAAAAAGAGGTGATCATGAAACTCATAAACCTTCAGTTATAAAAACAAGCACCATTCAACTAGAGCCACTCCCAAATTCCTAAAAAATTTTGCTCTGATAGTGGTCATCATCAATTTCCCCACAAAGCACTGTTGTAGAGGTCACACTAAAACCCCTCTCCAAGGGTCACTCTCTCATGACCCTGAGAGCAAACCATCCACAAGAATGACCAGCCCCATGTCTCAAGATCCCCCCTCTCAACTCAAAACTGAATTCATACTATTCCATCAAGCCTACGCAAAATGAAAAGCATATTTATTCTTCTACTGCATAGAATGCTAAAATAAATGTTTGCTTTACAAAATAACTCTGCAGAAAGTAAAGCTAAAGAACCTCTTGGTGTTGGAATCGAAGCTCATCACTATGATAAAACAATTGTCCTTTTTCCTCCTTCCTCTTTGTGAGACCATACAACAGGATCTAATCATGTTGCAGAGAGGAATATATATATATAGACACATGCACACAGAGAAAATTAGGATTACAGAGCTGCTCTTCAGCTCTCCCCCACCTCTCTCAACCTGAAACTAAATTTTGAAGACATGACCCAAATATATTCCATAAGGAATTGCAAAAATAGTATTAAATACAACTTGGGGTTAAGACATAGCAACACATTTCAACCTGGATACTAATGAATTGATACAAGACATTGATTCCAATCACCATCTTATTAATCCACTCCACAATCTTGGGCTGTGAAGTACCAAAACCTACAGATACTAGATTTCACAGACACCTTGCAATACAATTTAATTTTTCAATTAAGGTAGCTTTAGTTTTAAAGATATATTAGTGGTTTCAGTATTGTCCCTAAATCTATTCCATATAAGACAAAGGAATACCTGCAGAAAGTCCAGTGTGCCGGCTCAAATTCCAGAAAACCTCATTTGAATATCTCATATAGCAGCCTGCATTGAGAGACCGGCCGTCAACACCTGGATAACATGACATGATTGATGAAGCAGAAGCTTGGAGGCACGAATTACAGGTCTTCTTATCTAAGCTCTCCCAACATTGTGCAAGAGCATGTACTGTCAAATTGGAGACCGAATGGGATGCCACCGCAAAACCCTGATTCTTCTGAGCCTCTAAGCTCACACTTTCAATGACCCTTTCTAAAGCTTCTTTAAATATACCAGGCTGAGAACTGTTCTTGCTAGAAGAACAGTTTTTTAACTGTACTGAATCCACACCTTGATCGAAGAACGAGAAATTCTCATATCGGCCAAAACACCCATCAAAGAATATCCTTCCACCTGTATCTGGATAGCACTTTGGGAGAATCGACCGAATTTCAGAGAAGCAGAGTTGACAGTCAATGGAGCTAAGGTCTTTGAAGCACTGAGCAAGTCCAAAAACAGCATTTGGGGCCTCACCCACAACAGAAGTTCCAAACCCATCTTCATTAACCAGAGTGCTCAGATTAGCCATTGCAGGAACAAAATTTTGTGCAAGAAGAACAGACGAAACAGCTTCTGTTGAATTGCATTGAAATCCAGCCTTAGTTGTTCTTGGGTCAGCCATTAAATTACTAACAAAGCCTGAAGCCATTAAGAAGAGAAAAACAACCCTCATCCGTCCTACAATTCCCATATCTAGAACAGCCAAAGTTTCACTCTTTTGTTGATAAATGTCAAGAGATCAAATATACAAGAACACCCACAGAAAAATTATGCAGTATATCATAAAAAATCATCCCAGATAAGTTATGAACTTCGAAGAACAAAGTAGCCATTTTCTCCACCGACTCCTAAATAGAAATCCATTTTGATAGGGAAACGTCGATCTGGCAAAAACCCACATGAGTAAACCCTCAACCAAACAAACCCCAGAAGAGTCGAAATTCAGAACTGCAAACAGAGAAAAGCCCTTGGATGATATCGATATATACCAAAATCAAGGCTTGTTTTCATGAACAGTACCAATAACTCCTATGGATTTTCCTCTCAATCCAGCGTCAATTTTTCTTCAAACTGAGAGAATTAGGACACCAAACATGAAATATACAGAGACCCGGTTGCTGGAACTTTGAGGTGGCTTCTAGCTGTAATCATATTAGAAGTTGAAGCAAGAAAAATGATAAGAGAATCGGTTTGACCTCAGTTGCCATGGAATGAAAGAAGCGCAAGGGACTTTGACTTGTAGTTCCGTGCCATAAAAGCTAACGATTTGGCTTTGAATTCCCGGATCATTGCAAGGGATTCAAAGATTGGAGATTTATTGGGCCCACTAACGGTTGCAATGTTTGAAATTTGGTTATTATAGAGCTCCTCCTTTTTTATGCCCCTATTTTGGTATCAAATTGCACAAATACCCTCCCTCTCACTTGCTTCATTTTTTGTTCCCTTCAATACACTTCTCAGAATCTTTCAGCTAGAAAAATAAACAAAATAAAAAATAAAAAATACACGCTTTGACCAGGAGGCGTTTCCAAAACTAGTTTTTTTTTTTATCTGTTTTTGAAAACTATTTTATTGAATAAAAGTTTGTTTTCTATGTTTTAATTTTTTTAAAAAAAAAAAAACTTATATTCATAATATTTTATTTTCATCATTCATATATATATAAACCTATTTAACAATTATTTTATGAAATGCTTTCAACATTTGTAACACTTAAAATTCAAATATTCAAAACTGTTATAAACGTTTTTTAAAATCATTAACAAATGTACTTTAAAACAATCTTTCAAAAAAAAAATTAATAATAAGTAAATTAGTATTTTAAAAATATCTAATTTTATATTTTTTGATTGTAAAATATATTTTTCTTTTTTTATTCTTAAAAACAAAAAATTATTTTTAAAAACAGCTTCCAACTATACCTAAAAGTCAACAATTGAAATTTAAAAAATAAATGATATTCTAAATAAAGGCAGCCAAAGTCTCTCTAAAATAATTCTAACTTTTTTCCTTACTCATTGAAAATAAAAGAAATCATAATATAGTTATTGTGTAAGTGATTTCATTTTTTAGAATTATAATTTGAAAATATTTTTAATAAAAATAAAAATTTATTTAGCTGTTATTTTAGGAAGCGCTTCTAACCTTTTTAACACTTAAAAAATTTTATCATCCAAATGTTAGAAACACTAAAAATGTTTTATACAATTACTAACAAACACAATCTAAGTGTATTTTAATATTTTAAAATGTTTAATTAAATAAAAATCCATCTTCTAACTCTCATTTATCAAAAATATAAATTTATTTTCTTCCATTAGCATAAAAACGGGTATAAAAACAATATATATATTCTCATTCTTCGTTCCCACGGACATGCCCTTGTAATATTGATACTAGTCTTTTCTTGTTTTCACTTATATGAAATTTCATCAAGTTGACCCTACATTGAATGTTTGTAAGATAAGTCTCATGACAAAAAATATTAATAGTACAACTATTTTTTTATATTTGATTTTATTATGAAAATATAAAAAATATAATAAAATAAATATATAATTAAAATATTATATAAACTAAATAAATTTTAAATGACATATAAAATTTATTGATTAAATTTAAATTGTTTTTCTTTTATTTTCTTTCTCTCTAATTTTCCTAGAAAATATTTATCGTAATTGGCAAACGGGTATCATACATCAAACATTCCAAATTCCAATGGCATTTTCCATAATTATGTCACATTGTAAGGAATTTGTTTGGAAGACCGATGAGATAAGATTGAGAAAAACCAAGCCCATCAGCCGTCCATATTCCGCCACTTAATGGTCAACAATGACGCAACAGCCTTGTATTGACGTTGCCCAGCCAAGACTTCTAAGGCTTTCAATTTCTTCTAGGTGTCGGCTGGGTCAACCATGGTGTCCCACTGATGGGTTTTTCTGACCCTTTTTTCTCAATACTAATTCCACTGGTTTTCACCTGTCAGAAAAAAAGAATTCCAGTTCTACCTACCTGCAATCTATCCATCCAGTGGTGGATCTTCCACCTGTGATTAAGGCCTACTACAAACATTTATTGGCCGACTCAGAAACCACGCTTTCTTAGGCCGAGCCCACCTGCAGGATGCTCTCTACAAAAACTGCTGCTAACAAAGTCAAAAGTATGAATGAGAAATCTGGGTAAGAGAGATTTTGATATACTGAAGCATCAATGGATTCTCAGTTACCAGCATGGGCATGGGACTGAAGGATGCCCAGGGCTCTCCCAGCAATGATAAACCCAAAGAGAAATGAACCCCGACCATTTTAATACCCATAATGCTAAAGTAATAACAGCAGCATAATCTAAGGGAGGGCACAGATAGGGAGAAGAATGATTCTAATGTAAACCTGTTATTGATCGGAGACTTATTGTGGTATCCAGAAGGGATAGAAAAAATTAATAACAGAAGAAAATGAGCAACCAAAGGAGCATATAGATGCTAAATTTCAGTGGTTTTCTCTGTGCTTTAACCTTGCTAAGCCACTTCAAGAAGATCATTGATCGTTAAAGGAACAATCTAAAGCATTAACAAGAGATGATGCTTTTAATAAGCTGAATGATATCCAGCATTCCAGCCATGATATTGGAAAATCAGTCCCAGCCAAGCAGCAAAGTGGTTTTCATTAGAGTCCCTACTGCAGTTAGAATATTCCTTCTCCATGTCCTGCAATGACCTTTTGATATGCTTCAGAGAAGAATGCTTCAATACACATGTAGTTTCAGAATTCCACCAGAGCAGAAAAACCAACAAAGGCTGGATCCATCAGGTTTTATTAGATTACCTCAAATGAGACCAAGTAAAATGCAGTCTTATTCAGAGCGAGATGTTAATTTACCAACTTTTTCAGAAAATTCAAGATCATTGCTGAGTCATTGTAGCAGAAGGGAAAAACCTCATGAGGAAGCTGGAGAGAGACCAAATGCAGATGACCCCAAGGAATTGAAGGACATTCAAAAGTGTGCCCAGTGAACTGTTTATTGCCAAGTTGTGTGTGGTCATCTCAGCTCCCCTCACCGTGAATGACAGGGCTGTCACCAATTGTGCTGCTCTATTAAGTTGGTGTAATCTATAAACCTGTGAAGTAAATACTTTTTCTTTAAATCATAATGGATTAATATAAAAATAAAAATTAAATGAAGGTCCTTACTAACATTCCAAACATAAAGTTGGTTAGCATGAAGTTGTCAATGTCCTTACTTGAAAGACAATCGGAATTACTGGCCATGATGGTGACTTTATATATCTTGCGTACTGCTCAAAAGCAAACTGGACAACAATACCAACCAGGTATGGAGCAAGAGTAGCAGAAGCTGCAGGGCCAGTCCACGGCCAGACCAAACCCATGGTCACCATAGGAATTATAAGACTAAGCACCAAGGCAGCACCAGAAGCGATTCGGTGCCCCAACTGAGGAGCTGGGATTCTGTGGCTATTTGTATCAGAAACTGGCTCAAGAGGCCTCCGCAAACTGTCTATTAGCAGAAGAAAAACCGCAACACCACAGTAGAAAAGGGCTTCCGTAAAGAACAATATGAGAAAATCTGCCGATAGAACAAAGGATTGTGGAGAAAAGGAAACCATCAAACAGGGCAGCCAAATAACCAAAACAACATTTAGAAAAGAAAGCATAAAAGATTTAATAAGACATGCACCAACAGATTAAATATATTGCAGTATCAAAGGGACAACTTTTGCTGAGAGCTTCTATTCCCAAGGATTACTAGGCAAAACAAGCAGAGATAAAAGTGTATTCAAGAAGGAATAAAGGAGCTACCAATTCCTCACTCCCAATCCCCTGAACAAAACATGGAAAACTTAAACAACACAGATGAGTCTCCAAATTCCCCAACTTCCCCAAATTTACCAAGTTCTGAATCACTTTATGAGTCTTCATCTGATTTGAATTTCCTATTGCTCTTAAAAAAGGGTCTGAACTTGCACTCAACACCCTATCTCTAATTTTGTTTCCTATAGTCAGCTTAACCCATCCTTTAAAGTCTTTACTACTAATCTCTCTGGTGTGAGTATCCCAAATTCTATTCAGGAAGCTTTGCAAGATCAAAAATGGAGGAGCAGTTCAAGAAGAAATGAGAGCCTTACACAAAAATGGGACATGGGACTTGGTAGAACTTCCTATTAGAAATTTCTTAGGTTGCAAGTGGGTGTTCACAGTAAAATTCAAATCAGATGGGAAAATTGATTGGTACAAGGCTAAGCTGGGTTGCAAAAGGATTCACACAAACTTACAAGATCAACTACCAAGAAACCTTTGCACAGGTTGCAAAGATGAGCTCAGTTCAAGTTCTACTCTCACTTGCTACCACTCAAGTCTGGCCTTTACACCAACTAGATGTAAAGAATGTTTTTCTTTATGGAGATTTAGAGGAAGAAGGATTCATGGAATTGCCACCAGGCTTTGAGGAAAATTTTAGCAGAAGGAAAGTTTGCAGATTAAGAAAATCTCTTTATGGATTGACGCAGTCACCATGCGCTTGGTTAGAAAAATTTTACCAAGTCAGTTCATGATATTTGCAAAGCCAAGTTGATCACCCAAGGTTTCACAGACATGAAGGAGGTAGGTCACTATACTAATTGTATATGTAGATGATATAATTGTGACTAGAAATAACCTGAATGAAATCAGAATTTGAAGGATTCCCTTGCTAACAAATTTGAAATTAACCTAGGGGACTTGAGATACTTCCTAGGCGTTGAGGTGGCTAAATCAAAGAACAAGATTTTATTGTCCCATACTAGACCAAATATTGTCTTTGCAGTTGGAATTGGTAATCAATATATGCATGCACCAAATGAAAAACATATGAATGCAGTGGTGAGACTTTTGAGATATCTCAAAGGAGCACCGGAGAACTCCTATTTTCAAAAATCAGCAACCTAGCGGTGGAGGCATATACAGATGCTAACTGAGCAGGTTGTATCAATGCTAGGCGGTCTACTTCTGGGTACTGCACGTTTATTAGAGGCAATTTGGTGACATGGAGAAGCAAAAAACAAACAGTTATGGCGAGATCTAGTGCAAAAGCTGATTTTAGATCAATGGCCTTGGGAATTTGTAGACTCCTATATTTAAAATCTCTCCTAAGGGAATAAAGATGGAGAATGATAGACCTATGAAGCTGTATTGTGACAATGAGGCTGCCATAAGTATAGCTCACATTTGGTGCAATATGATAGAACAAAGCACGTTGAAGTTGATCGACATTTCATTAAAGGAAAGATAGATAGCAGCTGATTTGTACACTATTCGTGTCAACTGGAAAACAATTAGCCACAGCTCCAGGGAATCCTTGGCAAGCTGGGAATGATCAATGTCCATGAGGAGAGTCTTGAGAATCCAAAATCAAATCAGACCATAAAGCTTGGAAGAGTTTGCTTTCAAGCCTAAAATTCTGGGATTAATTAGGCTAATTCGTTCCTATATTTAGCTTATTTATAGGAATTTTACAGATGTTTTCCCATTTTATCTTCCTAGTTTTTAGCCTTGATCCTAGCATTACTCATGTATATATTTAACAACAACCATGTACACAATTCAGAGAGTCGGATTAATAGAAACATCTTTTCCCTCCCATCCTCTTGTTAGTTATTGCTTTTCCATCTAGATATCCCACCCATATCTTTCACGCTCTTCAGTTAGACTATAAATATCATGTACTAGTACATTTTCTGGTCTCTCTAGAATCATCAGTTCCACCTAGTCTTAAGTACCATCAATAATCTTCATGACAACTTGGAAAATTTTTATGCATTCATGCATTTCATTTTCTCTTGCACATTGTACCCACATGATTATACAGGCTACAATTAGCCTTAAAAGCAATTAAAATGTAGATGGCACCACAGAATCAAAGAAAGAAAAAAACCTAGGAAGATCCATACAAAAATTTCTACAAAGAAAAGAAAAGAAAAGCAGAATTACCAAAAGCAACCATTCCCTACCAGGCCCACCCAAGACAAACATGATTATTTATCTAATTTTTGCCAGTCAAACTAAAAGGAAAACGATTTTAGAAAAACAATACTTCTGCACCAACATAGCCAAGTGTCCTCACCTGTTAAAAGAGAATCCTCAAATACAGTTGAAAGTATTCTGCGCAGATAAAGCGAAGGGAAAATGAAAGAGGCTACCAGGATAGAAGGACCAATGAACCATAGCAGGTTGTTCTGATTCCTTGGTGGACCAGATATAAGATCTTCATTCGCTCTTTTGTATGGACGATTGTAAAATGAGATCAAACCCGGTTTTCCACCAGTACCCTCTGAATGGAAATATGTAATGCTCGCAGAAGGGATGGCTTCAGCATTAGGATGGTACTCTTCTTGCTCTGAAGTATCTGGTTTGAGTTCATCTAAAGGAGATTGGTCTTCAGAAGTAGCAAATAGAATAGCATGCCTCTTCAGAAACCTTCTTTTTACATTGAACATTCCATGTATGATGTGATATGGCTCAATGACTAGCAATGACAGAAAACGAACAAAAAAAGACAGACATGTTCAGAGCAGCAATAATCAACCTGGCAATTGTACACTGTAAAAGTGACCATGAAAGTTAGGACTATGACTCAGCCAAGCTAAAACATGCATCTGAAAAGGCGAAATTAAAGCTTACAGTAACAGTTAATTGTAATTTAGAAGCTCCCATTTCAATATATTTCATATCAGGTTCACTAGAGAATTCTGATTTGATCTGGCTAAATCACACTCTAAAAACAGAATTATATATCCTGGAAGGAATCCAATAAATAAATGAACCTACCTTCAGTATTTCTCATCAGCTGCACATCATCTTGATATCTGTATTGATCTCCGTGATGAGCTCAGCTGGATGTCAAATCATAAGAGTAGTGGAGTGGAAATTAACATAGGCCACTTTTTTAGTAGAAACTTACTCAAATAGAAGTGCAAAGTTTACACACAAAAAACAAAGAGAGAGAGAGAGAGCGGAGGAAACAGTAGATATGACTATATTATGCAAAATCTTAAACTTATATATTCATGAATGCCATGGATAGATTATGGTAGCATCAAATATGAATCTTAACCAATATAGGAAAAGCCTTTAAACTGATTAAGCACAAAAAATCAAAGCCCTATAATTTTTAAGATTGTCACAGAATGCTGCACTTCCTTGACAGACATCCTCAGCAGGACTCAGTCTACTTATTGGTGAATCCAGGATGTGGAACCTACTCTGCTTTACAAAGTTTGACCAATATGCGAAAGTACCATAACTTTTTAGGATCATAACAAAATAACTGAAGAGGCATAGTTCAACTTTTTCATATAACACTGAATGCTTTGAGGCAAAAGCAGGGTGGTAGGAAGAGTAGTAATTGATGATGATAGAGCCAGGGATCATACAAGCTTTAATATACCACAGTGCATGACTTGAGGTCAGTGAAGTAGTGTGGAAGTTATAAATATCAATAGAATTTGAAGCTACACTGACAACATAGGAGCAGGAGAAATGAAAAATCACTAGAAATGCTAGAAAATCAGTTTCTTTTGATATGAAAAAGCTCAACATTATATAAACCTGCCTGAACTTAATGATAATACTTTCAGAGCTAGCCCCTACTCAATTTTCTAAAAGGAATATAAGATTGATCAGTTATCATTCTTACACAGGTCAGAATAAGATATGCAAATGCCAAAAGGATAAACAAGAGAAAACCCCTCCCTCAAAGGAGCCCACCCAATCAATGAAATCTATTAACGTTGAAGGACCATCTTTTATAAACATCTTAGTCTCCAACCATAATAAGTACACAAAAGAACCTTTTAGCCTTTGGGTGGACAGCACATTGTCTTCAAAGGTGATTTTGTTTCTTGCCTTCCAAACCATCCAAAAAATGCATAAGGGCCCCGCTCTCCAAAATTTCTTGCGCTTTTTACCCACAAAAGATCCATTCCAACTCAAGAGGGTTTCCCTAACCGAAGAAGGAAACACCCATGAAAGTCAAAAGAGAGAGAAGAACATCTCCCACAAAGCCCTTGTCTTTACACGATGGATAAGTAAGTGATCTATGGATTCCTCATTTATATGACAAAGATAACACCTATTTGCCAAAGCCCAACCCCTCTTTTGGATTTGGTCCAAAGTTAAAGCTTTTCCCCATGAGGCCTCCCAAGCAAAGAAGCTTACTTTTGGTTGCACACGTAAGTTCCAAATGATCTACATTGGGAAGTAAATGGAAGAGTCCGACTCTAAGGCTTTGTAGAGAAACTTTACAGAGAACTTACCACTCTTCATTAGCGTCCACAACACCCGATCCTCCTCATTCATATTCCCTCTCTTCCCACTCAGCCATAACAAAAGGCTCTCCACCTCAACCACCTCCCAATCATTGAAATGTCTAGTAAATCAAGGACTCCAACTCCCCTCACCTTTTGAGACATTCCAAACATCTTTCACCCAAGCCTCTTTGGAAATAGCAAAGGCAGATAAAGAGGGGAAAGAATCACACAAAGGTGAGTCCCCACACCACCTATCCCTCTAAAAACTCACCCTCTGCCCATTACCCACCACAAAGGGAAGTTTACTGCTTACGAAGTGTCAAAGCTTCCTAATTGCTTTCCACAACCCCTCCCTTACCTCGCAAGAACACCAGCCACCTCGATCCTCCGCATACTTCCCACTTATCACTTTTGGACCTCTCTCTCATTCGCAAAATGTCAACTCCATTTGCAAAGAAGAGTCTTATTAAGAATAACAAGACTCTTAACCCCCAAGCCCCCTTTTCTTTTATCTGAACAAACGGTTGCCCACCTTACTAAATGAGGCTTTCGCTCAAGAGCCCCACCACCCCACAAAAAATCCCTCCGAATCTACTCTAGCCTCAATCTGACCAACCTTGGTAAGTGGAGGATAGACATGAAGTAAATAGGCAAACTTGATAACATGCTTTGTATCAAGGTAACTCTCCCACCCTTAAAGATGTATTGACGCTTCCACATAGCCAATCTCTTATGAAACCTCTCCTCAACTCCATCCCAAGCTATCACAGACTTGAAAGGAGCACCCAACGGAATCCCCAAGTAAGTGGAGGGTAAACTTCCCACCTTACAACCAAGTTCTGAAGCCAAATCCTCCACATTCTCCACTCTTTCCATTGGGGTCAACTCACTTTTATCTAAGTTAACTCTCAACCCTAAAATAGCCTCGAACCACATAAGCAACCAGCATAAAAAAGTCATCTGGTCTTGGGATGCCTCACAGAATACTAAGGTATCATCTGCAAATAGCAAGTGAGACACCATGACCCCTTCACCCCCTTTTCCCCTCACCTGGCAAGCCAACAAAAAACCTCCTCAACAACTCTTTTCAAAAGGCAACTTAAAGCCTCCATTGCAATCACAAACAAATAAAGAGAAAGGGGGTCTCCCTACCTTAAGGCTGAAAAACTAGTAGTGAACAAATAAAGAGAAAGGGGATCTCCCTACCTTAGACTCCTAGAGCTTTAGAAAAAGCCAGAAGGGGTTCCATTAACCAAGACTGAAAAACTAGTAGTGGATATGCACCACTTGATCCACCTTATCCACTTCTCCCCAAAACCCATCTTTTCCAAGACCGAAAACAAAAAGGACTACTCCACATGATCATAAGCCTTCTCTATATCAAGTTTGCAAAAAACCACACCCCCATTACTTTTCAAAATCGAATCAATGGCTTCATTGGCAACAAGCACTGCATCCAAAATTTGTCTACTCTTCACAAACGAATGTTGGGCCTTGGAAATCACTTTAGTTATCACCACTTTTAGCCTATTTGCCAGCACCTTAGCTAACCATTTGTACAATCCTCCCACCAAGCTAATTAGCCTAAAGTCCCTCAAGTCTTGCGCTCCCCCCCTTTCTTCGAAATCAACACTAAGAAAGTTGCATTCAAACTCCTCACAAAATGACCATGTTCATGAAATTCCCGAAAAAAGCTCATCACCTCATCTTTTCCAAACTCTCAAGAGGACTGCCAGAACGCCAAAGAGAACCCATCCGGACCTGGTGCTTTGTCCCCACTAAAACCCGAAAGAGCACCAAAAACCTCCTCATAAAAAGGTTTTTCCAGCCTTGACACCTCTTGATCATCCAACCTTTTAAAGGACAGTCCACTTAAGTTGGGCCTCCAATCACTAATGGCAGAGAGCAGAATCTAGAACGCTCTACCCACTTCCTTTTTAATATTGCTCTCCTCAATGAACCACATTCCATTTATTTTGACTCTAGCCATTCGGTTCCTCATTTTATGAACATTAGCCATCCCGTGGAAAAATTTCGTATTTCTGTCCCCCTCCCTCAGCCACACTTCCATTGATTTCTATCTCCAAGACACTTCTTCATAAAGGGCTCATTTTTATAGTTCTCCCTTGCTTCCTTCCTAACATCCATCTCTTCCAGAGAAAGTGAGCGAGAACTCTCCTCTCTATCCCAAAAATCCACCAAGTTCAAAGCCAAAGCATTCTACACTTCTATCTTACCAAAGACGTCCCTATTCCAATTTCTCATAATAGGTTTCAATGCTTTCAGCTTTTCAGCCAGAATGAAACTAGCTGACACACTAAAATTGAACCCCTCCCACCACGTCTTTGGAACAATCTTAAAACCTTCATCCTTCAACCACATATTTTCAAATCTGAAAGGTGTAGGACCTCTCCTCAAACCTCCCCTGTCAAGAAGAATAGGAAAGTGGTCAGACACCGGTCTAGGAAGAGCGCACTAAACAGCCCCAAAAAAACTACCTTCCCAATCCTCAAAAACAAGGAAATGATCAATTCTCGACTTGGACTGATTATTCAAGCCACCACTCCAAGCAAAGTGACCTCCCTATAGGGGCAAGTCCCTTAATTCTAAGTCCTCTATCACCTCTAAAAATCTCCTCATGGCAAAGGACAACCTTCCACCTCTACTACGCTCGAAAGGGAATTTGATCATATTAAAATCACCTACCACACACCAGGGATCACTCCACAAACCTCTAATAGCCCCTAGCTCACCCCAAGAACCTTCCCTGTCCTTCTTCAGTGTGGGTCCATACACCAAACTTGACAACTCTAATTCTCAACCTTTCTTGTCAGTTTTTTGTTTCGGTTGTAAGGGGGTGAGTGTATCTTTCTTGTATCTCACGGGCCACTATTTTAGTGCCTCTTTTTAATACAATTACTCTTCTTTACTTATCAAAAATAAATAAATAATAACATATACAAATTCCATTCTACAGTTTGGTGTCTAAGATTGTATACAAATCCTCAAGGTCCAATATCATTATTTTCTAGTTTTGTTAGGATCAATCAGGACTCATTATTCATTTTCAAGGTGGATCACACTGTTCATCATGATGATCCTATTTGTGTCATTTTGGCCTTGTTTATGTCATCAACTGAATCTTGCTAGAAGTTGTTGGAATTCCAGAGGAAAGATTTCATAAATCCACAGATTTGATGAACCAAATTAAGAAGGGATTCCTGTGAAAAAAAAGGAGCTATGGTGGTCCCCATTTCTACTAACCACCCAAATCACATGAGTCAGTCATAAGTTGGATCCACATTGAATCTGACATGGATTGTCCTATTCATACATGAAACCAAAGGGAAGGCTTGTTTTCAAACCCAAATTGAACAAGGTCACACCACACTAGTGTTTCTCGGATGAACAACACCTCAGGTATAGAAATCAATTACCAGATTGAACTATCCACGCCGCTGAAAGCCTTCAATCAAAGCACAATGACACAATTATCAAGGGCACTCTACATCCAGATATATCCATACCTCATGCAGGCCTCTCTCTTGGAGCTTGCTATGCCAAAAGCAAAAGAAATCCCAAGCCTTTTTCTCCTTTTTAACACCTGATGTTACTACATTGAGGCTGCTCTGATAAGTACAGGATTTCTTTAGATTTTTATTTGTCACCCCCATCAGACCACCTCTATCCACCAAACTTGACAATTAGAGTTGTCCTAACCATGATCACCACACCGTATCATATCCTTGCCTAACTTCTCACCATCCAATAGATCTAACCTACTCTCTAGGCTGGTTATAATACCATTCCACTTAAAGTGCACTTTTTTTTTTTTTTTTTTACATTTTCTCTTCAATGACTCTCACTGGCCTGCAACTTCATATTGAAATGTTCTAGATTCTTCAACTAAACCCCATATAGAGCATAATAAATGAAAATACAAAAAAAAAAAATGATAGCATAGAATAATTTTAGGCATAGTTCATCCTGATTTCATCATGGCAGCTACTCATTACAGAACTGAAAAAATTTTACAAAAATTTATAAGATGCCAGAAATGCAATAATATCCATTCTTGCACAGAATAGACACTTAGTTAAATCTCTTAACATTTTGTCCAAAATGTCAGTTAAAAGAAGCATGTGAAGAAAAATGGCGAATTTTTCATCCAATGGCAAGGTTAAACATGCGGAGAGGAAAATAAGGTGGTTAAAAAGACCAAATATAAAGCTGAACTCAACAGCTTAAGAGCAAGAGGAAACAAATCCTATGGATAGAGAGCAGAGCCAGGAAAGAATTTGTAAAGCTGAGCCCAACCATTGAGGTTACTGACAGATATAATCATCAGGTATTTTAAGACTGATCAAAGATTGGGTACAACTTAGCACTCTGGATTACATAGGAGTATTGACAGGGTCTTCTCCCTTACACTCTCTTGCTCCCTTGATATAACAATTCCAGGAAAAACCCAAGGGCTGAAAGCTTATCAAAAAGTGCCTCCACAAATTTCTCTGGAATATGACCATGGAAGTGAAGGTAGGTTGTGGTAAAATAATGTGTTACAGTGCCCATGTCAGGTTTCTGTAGGTGACAGAACATTCAGTTAGTTTCACTAGGTCATAAAGAAGATCCCTTTTTTTCTCTTTTTCCATATTCTTATCCCTGATTTGGTAGTAGATTTCCTCTTGCTGGATTGCCCATGGATATACCGCAAATGGGTGAACCACATGTACCGCTCATTCTGATTGAGCAACTACCTTACTTCATTATTTTTCCACATATCATGTCACAAAATTGTGGGTTTCTCTTCTGGTTATTGGAATCAAGAAACTCCTTATTAAGACATTTGATTCTCCAGACCAAAACTCAAACTCCAAATAGTTGGGATAAGGTTTTGTCGAGTTGAGCTTACACGAACCAGGTAGTAACAATGTGTTCTTTGTAACAAAGTAAAAAATATGGTCAAGAAAGTAAATGTACACACCATTTGAGCAAATGGCTACCAAAATTTTAGAGAAATAAAAGCTATTTGACAATTACAGAACCAATAGGTTCACAACCGTGATAAGATTCCTAAGCTATTGAAAACCACATAATACAACTATCAACAAAATGACCCAACAATTTTCTTCAGAAAAAAGCCAAACTTTTCTCGGTAACCAAACAGAGGAGCGAAAACGGACCTGGAAAATCCTCCTGGAGTGAAAAGGTGAAGAAAGAGAAGTCGAGACACAAGAAAATGGAGAAGAACCATATTTTACTGCCATATTCTGGAGGCAATAATCTCAGCAGCTCAATCTATTACCGACTCCACCAACTCATGTTAGATTTTGAGGCAAACCCATTTGAATTGAGTGAAATTCAGAGACACCCATTTGAAAATTTTCCCGAGATAATGAAGAAAATGCTCGGAAAGGGATGATCTCGAAGATTCAGAAGAACGGGTATTGGAATCCGGGGCAGAGAGCGAACCAAAGAGAGGCTTTTCTTTTGTTTTTTTTATTCAGGAGGTTGAAGCGAGCGCTTTTTGGACGGACCCGCTTCTCTCATCGCCCTTTGATTCTTTCCTTGCATTGATTTTTCCTGTTCTTTTCTTTTTCCTTTCTCCACGTTTTTCCGTCCGGAAAACTTGAGGTTAGGCTCTCTTGGGAAAAAATAAATCCTAGCAATCAGCTCTGTTCATTTATATATTAAAAAAAAAAAATCATTTCTATATAAATGTCCGAAGAATTCTCCCCAAAAACTTCATGTTTTCTTCCTCGTTTCCTTTCTTTTCCATGAAGACGGAAAAACAAGAAAATCCCGTTTTGTAACCCTCCAAGTATGGGTCTTTTGGAAAAGCTTTTTTTCCCTGATTTTCAAAATAGAATTAGAGTAGAGAGAGTTACAAGACAACTAAGATGATGTGTGAAACACAGTTGCTCCGTCTGGTGCCACACTAATCCCATTTTTCATTCCAAATTGAAGTCTCAGGAGAACACCAAAGCATAAGACATGGAAACAAGGCATCATTTCATCAGTATCTTAATGTGATTCACACCTGATCTAGTGTTCTTACATCGAAGGAAAAAAAACAAACAAAAAAAAAACCAACTCCCAAAGAGATCAACATAAAGGGATGTCATGGCCAGTGTTTGTAATTTCTTTTTCATGTTCACTCGGCCGGAAAAATGCAGAAGAAATGAGCCATCTTTATGACTATGAATCATCGAAGAATACCTCCCATAACGTGATAAGGTAACAAACAAACAAGAGAAAAGAGAAGACCCAATGCCCATGGGTAATGCCTAACTGATGCAGTTGAAACCACTTCCACCTCATTATGGAACCTCAAATGTAAGCAACTGGATACAGAGTAACAAATAATTAAGGAACTTGTGCAAGAATAAAATCATTGCTTTTTTAAAAATTACAGGATTGGAGTGACTGCTTGTTATAATCCCTGACTTGTGCTCAAGGGACCAAGAACCCCAAGTCCAAAATGGGGTTTTTGCAAGCACTGTTTCAAAAATCTCTAACGTTCCAAACACTTGCAGAAGAAACTCTAACTTCAGCTCACCCTCTAGCCTCGCCAACAGCTTTTTCAGTTTGTCATCACTCAAATCTAGATGAGATTAGCCCTCTTCAAAAACCTGATTGTTCTGCAATAATAGGGCCATATCGACTCCACAAAGTCCAGGTACCTCTCCAATAACCATTCTTGCAAATCTTTCAACTTTCTTCTTGATAGCTCTCTGTAGTCCAAGTTCTTGATGTCAACAACAGGTTGCCAAAAACGAGCTTGTATGTCTTCTTTAAGCTTGCCGTGAGCAATATAAGTATAGGCCAGAAGATAGTAAGTGGGTATGTTCTTGACTACTTTAACTGTCTGCTTGAAGCTAAAGACATACAGTGCACATATCCCTTGGAGCATCTTGATGTAAAGAGCAACAATCAGGGGTCCAAAAACCCACAAAGGAGCCAACTCCTTCGAAACTTCAGGTCCATAAGCCACATTAACAGCCAGGTACAAAGGTATGCTGCAAATAAAACACTAGAATTAGAAGCAAAACAGATTTTTGGGATTTAGCCTAGCTTATCATGGACAAGAAAGAATAAGCTGAAATTTGTACAAGCTGAATGCAGAGAGAGAGAAGGGGAGTGGATGGGAGGGGAGAGAAGAAACATTGGGTCAAACCCATTATACTTACAATATCAGCAAGGGTATCTTTATCACTGCGTCCATACCCAGAAAGTAGAACCAAACAGCCTTTAGAATCTCACCTCTGTCCTTATTCTGAATCTCATTCTGAGTTTCTGATATTTCTTTCACAGCTGGTCCTTCACCTAAAATCTCATCTACTTCTTGACAGGGCGATTGTGTGCGTAACATTGTCAACCATTTCTTGAACAAGTTCTGTATGGCCAGAGATCCACCAATTGTCCCATTTGCTTCAGAAGAATAGGGAAGAGGAACATTCTGTGATTTTGGAGATTCAGTTATTGTCTCTTCATTCCCTTGTGGAGCATATGAAAGTCTCACGGAATTCTTGGGGGACTTTGATCCACTTGCTCTCCCTCCTGATTCATCATTTTGTGCACTACCTTTAAAGGCAGAAATTTTCAAAGGTCTTCGTTTTGGAACTCGAACACAAGGAGTCCCTACACTGTGGGAACAACTTATCTGAATTTCTAATTGAAGATATAAAAGCATAAAGGAAGAAATTTAAATACTTGCAAATGGACATCATAAATTTTGACCAATATAGGACTAAATAAAAATAGACTCCATTGATTCGGATGATGCTAGCCCATGGAAGCATCATCACATTCTAAACATGAGATCAGTACATTTATTTTTTCACAAAATTTGTACCAAAACCATCTCTTACAACAACAAAATGAAGGGATAAAAAATTGGAATCATAGTTAAATCAATATAAAAAAAATGCAAACCATGTCATTTCCTAAAATCCTAAAAGGATTGCACACATAATACGGAGTGGATTCAATGATCCATGTCAAATGAAATGCCAAATAAGTGAATGATTTCATTTCAGAGGAATTATCTAAATATTACTTAAGAGTGGATCCACATCAGATAAACAGAAAAAGATATCTATGAAGCATCCAGCAAATTCTGCACTGAAATATGGATAGCTGACCATAAGAAAACAACAATTCCACATGGTTTACTGGGTGGCCAGAGTTAAGACCAACCTTAGGTGGCATACCCTTCCGTAGCCTATCAGACATCTGAAATCAGGTGGGGTCAGAATAGCATCCAGAAAACCACGTGACAAAAATGCAAATACAAAATCCTAAATGGAACACAAGAAAAATGAAGGTTCCAACACACCTAAATAGTTGGTTTGGTCACAAGTTAGAAATAAACTTGAACTAATATCATATACATATAGTGAAGTCATAGATTTTACTAGGTCTGATCATTTTTAAGAAGAAAAAAGTCAAATATTTTAGAAAATGTATTTATACGTGTCAGAATCTGATCAACTAAAGCACAGATGAAATACAGAAAAGTTTAATGTTTGATCAACTAAATCACCAAGGTGCTCTAAATTTAAAGTTCCCAAGTGCTTTAGCAAATTAGCATCAATTTCAAGGAGTAAAGCCTCAAAATGAAATTATGAAAGTGCCTTCCTTCCAATATGACAAGATGGTGCATAACAACCAATATCATTTCAGATCATTCCACCCAATTACATTGCATTAGTTACCTTTACCAAGTACTGTTATTTACTAACCCATACTCTAGTTAAATTTATTTTACTTCTACTTAAAAATTAGAACAAACAGATTAAATACTAAGAGCCTCAAAGCCAACAGTGAATCCAATTGTCAACAGTTTAATAAAAGAAGTAGCAACAAAACAAATATGTAAGGAACAAAACCTCACCTTAAATGAAGATTACGCTTCAATGAGAAACTTATATCAGGTTTCCCAACTACGTGACGTGTTTTTACATATTGCTTCAATTTTATCCCTTTGGTCCATGAATGAGATCTAGTGGGAAATGTTGCATAAGAGCCCTGAAATGCAATACACAAGATAATCCTCCACAAAGTTAAGATATATGAAAAGAAACTTAAAGAAAGCAGCTTATTGACTATGTGAGAATGAGATCTTGAAAGGAACGTTGCATCATATGTACTAAGTGTTAGTTTTCATGCATGCAGAATTTATGAAATCCGAATTTAGGGACAGCTTTTGACCTCACCGCAGAATAATAAAAGACAGTGTATAATTTCCACAAAACACTACTTTTGATGTAATTTACAGGAAAATGAAATACCAAAAAGTCATGAATTTTCACAAATTACCGGCACATGGTGAGTTGCCAATGCCATTGGTTCCACTTTAAGCACCCAATCATTTACTCAAGGGGACCTGATTCAATAAACAAGCACAGTGATCAATTCTTTGCAAACATTGGTAGCCCCAAAAACAAAAAGAAGGAAACATAAAAGCCACGGTGAGAAGGAGAACCTATTTAAGAATGATAGCTTCCAATCACAGTTATTCATTGACAAAACTTCAACTAATCACAAAATAAACACAAGCTAGTTATTGATTCAGATATTTCGAACTTTCTCCCGAATAATATTGTTCAATTGAAAGAACTGGTGTAAGACTACATCTAATAATCAATAACAACCAGAACCAGACAATTCCTATAATCACTTGTCAGCAAACGAACCTCCAAAAATGCCTTGTTCACTTGGTGAAAATAGGAAAACAAAAGAAAACAAATTAAAATCTTGAACCCATACTTTTGGAGCATGGGATCGAAAGAAACAAAAAAAAAAAAAAAATACAAGAACCTTCATTCAACTGAACATAGTTAGTATTATGGGCATTCCAATTTTTTGTAAACAAAAACAACATGAACCATAATATTCAAGATTCAATTTTCTTTTCTTTTCCACAATTTTCCAAGCAATCAAGTGAAAGGATAGCGAAAACCGCCCAAGGGTTTCACCTAAAACAACAGGAGACACAATGGGTTATTTTTTCAAAAACCAAGTATTCCCCAAAAAAAGGAAAAGAAAAACTTCATCCCTTGACAAATTATAACCAGAACCCAGCAATGCCTGATTCCACTTGTAAGAAAAACAACTTAAAAATCAAATAAAATAACTCTGCACGGTTGCTGAGAAAGCGCAGGAAAATAAACATCCAAAACAAACCACAAGATGTTCAAAATTAAGTTTTTTTCTCACCACAATTTTTCCCGCAGCCAAAACGAAGAAAACCGGAAACCCAAAAAAAATCTTATCCAAAGCAACAAGAAAAATACCAGAACCAATCAAAAGACCGAACATTCAAATACAAAAACCACTAAACAAAATACCTAGAAAGCAAAACCCTAAAAGCTAAAAAAAAAAATCAAATAAAGGGCACTCACAGAAACATCAAACAACCCAAAAACTCCAATCACAGAGCACTGAATTGCATCACAAAAGGATAAGACGGCGCAATTCAATTACCTACCAACAATAATTCATGGGCTCTTCAAAATCTTGAGAACATGAAACAAAATGCGCCCAAAAAGGCAAACGAAGTGAAGGGTTCTGTTATCTGTTTATTGTCTAATTCAGAATCTATAAAGAGAGTGGATAAAATATTGGGGAAATGAAGAGAAATAAAGAAGCTTTCTTAACAGTGAAATTAGGGTTTTGAAGAATGCTTTTCCTTCCATTTGTCTTAATTCCTCTCTGGATAAAGCACACAAACTCGAGGGTAATAAGGTAATGTCAGGCGGTTAACAAAATTTTTTTTTTCAATAATTAGAATAAAAATGATTTTTTCAAAATAAAAATAAAAATAAAATTGGTGGTGGGTGTTGAATGGCCCGTTTTGGGAGCATTTGGGGCCCGGTCTAACACGTGTGAGCCTTTGAAACCAAAGAAAATTATATAAAATAATTTTTAATAATTTTCTTTTTCATGTTTATGAAAAATTTGAACAATTTGGAGCCATTAAAGTTAGTGGGGTGAATTTATAATTTATTCTTTTAATGGAAAATTAATACTAATAATTGTAGTTTGATTACGTATGTTTTAAGAAGTAAATATAAAAAAATGTTTTTTTATTTAAAAAAAAAAAAAGAAAAAAAAGTAAGAAGGTATATTCATTGATTCAACCCCAAACTCACCCAACAATTCCCTACCTCAAAACAACACTTCCATATATTCTATGAGGGCCGGACTTTTATTTTTTTATATATTGCTTAGGAATCTTGGCCGTTCAATATATGGGATGAGATGTAAATCATCTAATTGAAGGTAGTAAGAAATCTAATCTGTTAAATACACATAGTGATGTAACTTGGTGGGTTAATCCGACCCAATCCGATATTTATATAAAGTTGAGCAAACATATTTAATACTTTAGTTCAACTTGGATTAAATTTTTTCAAATTGAACTCAAATTAATGTTCAAACAACCTGAATATAACCCGAACCTCATTTAATGTTTTTATAATATTTATAATATTAATTCTTTTTAAATTTTAAAAAAATATATCAAATTATGATTATATCTTATACTTTTTCATTTCTTTTATAAACATATATAAACTTATTTTTAATCTTTATTGTTATCTTGAAATTTTATCTTAATTACCATTTAAATTGTAATATAAATATATGAAAAAAAAAAGTATTTTAAAAACCACTATAGATAGATTTTAAAGCATACAACTCAATCAATCAAACCATCTCAAATTTAACTTGATTAACCTAACTTTAACCCAATCAATTTGAGTTTAACTCAACAAATTCAAATTCAACTCAGGTTTAGAAAAATAAGATTAGATTAGGTTTGGTTTGGGTTAAATACCTCAGGTTAGAAGCCGAGTTGGATTAAGCTCGGGTTAATTGTTTCTTAATTAAAATTGGACTTAGGCTAATCATCAATCCAACCAACTCGCCCAAGTTAAACAAATGAGACTAACAAATAAAATTAAAATACAAATAATAGAACTTAAAAATATACACACGACACAATTGAATGGAACTAAATCATAAAATTAAAATACAAATAATAGAACTTGAAAATATACAAGTCGCACCACAACTAATGATACATTTACAATATGTATCAAAAAGGTACAATTAGTTAGTTTAATCAAACCTTATTACTTATATTTGAAGTACAATTTAAATATAGTACATAAATCAAAATTCATTTCTATCAAGATTTTAATTTTATTTCATCTTATTCCTAAACATGACCTTACCCACATGCTTATTTCTATTTTCATTCATATTCTCACTATTCTTGCATATCACACATCTTCCGTTTCTCAAACCTACATAATAGTACTTTTAAACTCCATAATTTAAGATAATCATTATTCGTATAATATTTCCAAATTAATTAATAGAGGGTAAAAATAATAGAATAAGGGGGAAAGTCAAATATTCATTTATATATATATAAAATGAAAAAAAAAAAAAAAAAAAGAATGAAAAATGATTCCTTGAAAATTGATGGAATACACACTCAATTCCAAATATGTAAAATAAGCACTTGGAATCCAAAATGACACCCTTTCCTCTCGGTCTTCCCAAGTAAACACTTGAATCCTGAATGGCTCCATTGTTGTTTGCTGGTAATTCTTAAACCTCCTGGAAACAAGCAGCACAAAAATAGTGAAGCATAATAACCTGTTACAGTATCACTAATCACTACCACATTTTTTAGAATGGACGCCAAAGTTGCAAAGCAGTGCAAAAGCAAAGACATCATTATGTAAGAGAAATGGGGAGAGACCCAGATGGGAGAAACTTGTTCGTTACCTGCCAAAATCTACATCTAGCAATCCCTCTCGAGGATCCCTATTTAGAACATATGGATATAGAGAGAAGCCACTAAATACAAGGTTCTTTTAAAAAATATCAAAGGTGTTCCACAGAAACCAAACCTTGACCAAATTAAGGCGTCCCAATCAGATACATTTTCTTAAAACTAAGAACAGAAATCACCCACGTCCCAATAATTCCAATCAGCCTACACGGTTTTCACCATAGATGCAGCTCATCACCCTACTGTTCAGATGCATATGGCACTTGATTAGTCTCCAATAGGATTTCATATTTAACATAATCCAGAAAACAACTACCATTGAGATTGGGCAATACCTGTAAACATGGGAGATCAAGCTGCAAGCTAATCATTTTGAGGAATGGTTTCCAACCAAAGCAAAAATCCCAGCTTCAAATATTTGGTCTTCATCAATCATAACTAGCATCTACTTGAACATTCCCACTTTGCCGACTATAAAAGTTTCCCCCACCACGCCTTGAGTGCCCATGACCCCTCTCCCTGAACCGCAAACTTGTATTATGTGAACCATCTGATGCTCCTTCAAAGTTTGATCTGTTGTTGCTGAATGGCCTAACAGGCTGGTATTCGTTATGTGAATTATGCCTCTGCCTTTCCCGGTTTGGAGGTTGATTGTGTTGCTTGTTATCTTGCCCACCTGAGCTCCAATCTCCATGAGATTCATGCCCCCCTCTGCTAAAACGGTTACTGTGGTTTCCATTCTTACGGAAACCTGTGGACAACCGCTGCTCATTTCGAATATCGGTACCTGCAGGAAGTGGTTCAACAGAGTTAACAGGACCTTGGATTGGGGAGTGAGGGCGTCCTTTAAGTGAAGCTATATTTTTTTCCTCTCTCTTGGTCTCCTGATGCCCAGCATTTGGTGCTTCTATTACAGTGCCAGTTTCGGATGCAGGTTGATCGGTGTGAGGATGGTCGGTCTCCTTGTCATGTTGTGGTGGAAAATGTGCTCCACCATGGGGAGTGGACTCCTTTCTGATGGTCCTAGCAACTTCAGCATTAACATTTTGACTGCTGTTGTGCCTGCCACCCCGCTGATTATGCACCGGATATGCCTGGGATTTGGGTTGCCAATGAGATGATGACCGCTCCCCAGCACCACGATTTTCTTTCAAAGCAACAGTTGTGTCTGTTTGACCCATCTCAAGAGGCGAGGATTGAAAGCACATTTTATCTGTGTTCCCACTACTAACATTTTTGTGATCAAGACCATGAGTATTCCCCGTACCCTTTTGCCCTTTAAATGGATGTCGCTTTCCTCTGCCTGTTACTCCTTGATCTTTCACAACAGCAGATGGGACTGGAGCAGCTGAATCAGAACTTTCAAGTGTGTTCCAACCGTCAGGAGTATTCCAATCATCAGAATATTTTGATTGGCCCTTAACTGATTGCCCATCAGGCTTTAGGGTTTCACTATGCTCAATGGATTTCTGAACATTCTTCCCCAGGCTTGAATTGTAAGAGGATTCCTCTTGCAAGCCTTGTACATGGGTTGATTCTATTGGAACCCTTTGGCGCCATGAACCAGATTTTGCCTGCCTATTTGGCTTAGTGTCACCATTCCTGGACTCCACAGCAAACCCTGATTTCTCAATAGCTGTACCAGCAAGTTGAGCACTGTCAGTGCTTTGAGAACCAGATTCCCCCCTCCCAATAGTCTCATCTGATGTTGTCTGATTGATTGAAGGAGAAGTTGGTCTTTGAATGCTTCCTTGTTGAGCCAGTTCTTTGGCAACGGGCTTTGGAACATATCTCTGTATTTCTGCCCTCTTGTTTTTAAGATTATTCTGCACTTGATGATCCCCCCTTGACGATGTATTTTCAACTACAGTTTTTTGGCTGGCCTCATCAGCAACCTCACTTTTGTTCTGTGACTGCACAGGTGCCCAAACAACAGAATCACTGTTGTGGAATTTTTCCACAGACCTATTAACTTGGGGGTTTCTTGGCATCCTACGAGGATGTTGGGGTTTCCACTGGTTCGTTGGTCTACCATGGGCTTCTTCGTTTGGTAAAGATCCACGGTTCTCAAAAGACTGAATTGCATCTTTAGAATTGGAGATTGACTCAATTGAACTAGGATCCAACTCAAGTACAGAAGCCTTTGGCTCAGCATTTTCAACAGAAGCCTTACCAGGATTTGTCTCTCTTGGCAATGATGCCTCCTCCAGCCTCAGCTTGTTCCTGCCAATCCTGTTATTTTTCCTTCTCTGATGTCCCGACGACTCTGTGGTAACATTTGCATTAACAGGCAAGTTTGATTCACTGCTCGTTACAATTTCAGTTGCAACATGCTCAACTGAAGCAGCAGTACTGACCACTACATCAGTAAGACTCTTTGGCACCTCAATTGTCACAGTAGAAACTAACTTTTCAGTTAAATTCGTTTCCACAGGGATGTTATGCTTTGGAATATTCTGCCTTTGTTTATAACCCACTCGCTTCTGCTTCAAGATACTACCATCATTTATTTGGGGAGAATTTCTATTATCTGCAGCATCAATGCTATTAGCATTTTGTTGCAAGGGCAAAGATTGATTATTTGAAATAATGGGTTCCTGGTAGGGACTCCTTGGTGTCTCTATAGGTAGCTCTCTGGACAAATCAGTGGAGCCTCCAACTCTACTGGCATTGCTTTCATGAATCTGAGTAGTTACACTGGGGCCAGAAACCAAGGCCGAGGATGATGCTCCAATTTTGCTAGCATCCATATTGGATTCAGCAACAATTTGCAATTCTTCTTGCTTGTGCTGGAAAGCACCACTTGATTGAACATTTTCCAACTTCTGAGTCGAACCATCCACTGTCTGTGTACGCCTATTCAACTCTTCCAATTTAGCATGAGCCTTGGCTTTCTGCTCTCTTATTCGCTCTTCCTCCTCCTTCTGTAGTTGTCTCCCCCGTTGCTTGGCTATCTCTTTCATCTTAGCTCGCTGATGAAAAAGAACAATCATACTAAATAAAACTCAACATGCATAAAACCTAGCAGGCATGAAGAAATTATAAATATTACCTGTGCCTGGCTATCACTTGGATCAGACATGGACCCAGATTCTTCTCCATCCTCTGTTCCTTGAAGGTGTAACCCAGACTTCTGAGGAGCCTGCATGGAGGAATGGCAGTCTTGCACATCTACATTAGAGGACAGTTCAACATTGCCAGACCCTGTTACACTTGAAGAATCTGCAACAAGAGATTTCTTCCGCCATCCATCAACATCTTGAGCATTGACCCTTCCTTTACCACGATGGTCAACTCTTCCTTGCCCACCATGAGTTGCTCTCCTGTGGAATCGGCAGATGAGCTTTGGCCCCACATTGAAAGTGACATATGCATGACTAGTGGAAGCATAAAATCAAAACAAACCTGGAGATCACTGTTCCACTAGCAGCTACCTGTTCAAGGCTTCTATCTTTGCTTCCAAGTCCAGTAGAAACGCCTACTTCATGGGAGGCAGGGATTGCATTGGTGTGAATCCTTTCAGAATATGTAGCACCAGAATCAGCCTCCTTTGTGGATTGATTGGTCTTAGTATTATCAACTTGTAAACCATTCTTTTGCTTCTCCCTGCTAGAAACAAATGGAGCATCATGCCGTCCATCAGAAGCCCGGGCTTTTGCATTTAAACCCTCTATTTTCTGAATCAGAGTGGAATCCTTTGGAGCAGGAGGGGATGGTTTTGGAGCTTCTGGAAAAGTAGAGGCTGCAGTTTCAAATTTCTTTGCGGAGCTGTCATCAAGCGGCTTCGCACTGCTCACACATTCAGTTAACTTTACTTTGACAGGGGCAGAAGAACCTATTTGATTGTCGAAAGTTTGAGAAGCAGCTTCCCCAACAACTTTTATTCTTCTTGAATCCAACTCTTCAACCTTTTTTGGATCTCCTTCCCAATCATCATCCCATGGCAAAGTTTTTCGTTGGTCTCCCTTTGCTAGATCTGATGCATTGGTTGTCCCAGTGTGATCCCACTTCTGTTCATCTTTCCCATCCCAATCATTGTGTTGCTTCAGAAGAACCTTGTACGGTCCTCTATTATCATGATGATAACCAGATTCAGCTTGCTCTGGAACCATGGCTTTTCCAGAAGAACCATATCCACCAGTTCTGGCATGGGAATTGTTGGAATCACGAGCATTTTGATTTGAGTACCTTTCATAAACAGGAGGACCGGCTGCCATTCCCATAAATGGAAGATCTCGTTCATTGGAATTACAATAACCCATTGGAGGAGGATAATAGCCCTCATAAGGCACTGGACCAGGGTAAAAACCAGGCCTGATTGGCATACCTGGGCGGATGTAAGTATCAGGCATATGAGGTCTGTACATATCTCCATTCTTCGGGTGGTGTCCTCTTGGTCCAGCTCCTGGTGGGGGAACTGGCTGTGAGTTGGCAAGGGCAGTAGCTGGAATCTGGGGACGATAATAAGGAAATGGTTCCATGGGAAAGCCACCAGGAGTAACCGGTGCGCCATATGGAGGACCTGGAGGTCCTCTAAACCAAACGCCACCTGGAGAAGGTGTTCCATGCCAAGGTTCAAAATGCTGAGGGGGAATGCTAGCATTTAGGTATGGTTGGGATTCCCCCCGCCATTTCTCCACACTGGGTCGGGGCCCATCTTCCACATATGTGGAATTATCCCTTTTCCAAGTATTTACAGCTCCACTTTTGACATCATTGACGGAAACATCACCTAAAATTGAGAAAACATACATAAGCAATGGGTGCTAGACCTCAGTGGAATAAAAAGTTGCATCAGGAAAGGGAATGCATCTTAATAAATGTATACAGACCAACTGGGGAGGAGGTCCCAGTCCTCTCTTTTACTGGTGCTACTTTGCCAGAAGATGAACCAGGGCGAGCATGTGAACTGTGCTCTGTAATGAATTATAAATCAAGCAATCAGCATCCTTCTAGAAAACAGTCCTAGATTCCTTGTTAAAATGTCTCCATCATCATGTGGTTGACAGGTTATGCAATAAACCATCAAAAAACTTCTGGGCCCAAAAACAGACAAAATGACACCCAAAACAGAAATTTCTCAAAGATTTAAAACCCAGAGAACCACATGACAATCAGTGTTGGACCATTTATAACATGTAATTGCTCACCAAGGAACTCCTAAATGTAGAAACAAATAAAAAGTACATAGCTAGAAATAATATAATTATCAATTCAACAACTCTTTACTTATAATGCAGAAAGAGCATGCAAGTATTGCCAGAACTAACAAATTAAATATACATACTAATCCCAGGAAACAGTATAAATCATCAATTCAAGGACTTATAATTTTTATAACTATTTCCCACATATCTCTAACACTTTCACATATTCTTGTTCAATCCCAAATTAATGGACTGCTCAAAAACTGGAAATCTCTGGTGCACAATATTCAAGGAAATGAAGATGCATATGACATCAAACCCCTCTAAAGTAACTGTACTAGAAGAAATGAAAGGTCAAGAAAAAAAATGTTATAATAGCAGACATTTCTTAGAAGATTTCCACCAATTAGAGACAATCAAACTACAAGACACGAGAAAAGAATCCAGAACTATGAAGATAATCAACTTAGTGATTCTTTTTTATAATAGGAATGAGAAATCTTGTACCTTGGTGTTTGTTCAAGAATTATCTTTTTCTAAACCAAATGTTGGGAAGCAAAGTAGTCTAGAAATTTGAAGGTAACTACTGTAGGAATTCTTAATTATGAAAGGTATGAGAACCTTGTAACTCGGTGTTCTTTCCAAAATTGTCTTTTTCTGAACCAAGTGTTGGAAAATCTCCTGAAGTCAGAGAAAACCCATCACTCTTGGAGGATGCCACCCCCTGCATGAATAACAGTTAAAAACTAATCAGACCATTAAAAAATAATGCAACAATCTCCAGCCTCTGTTACAACAGGAAAGGTATTAGAATGAAAAAGGTATACCATTTAAGCACACATATCATACTAATCATCACACATAATGTCTGTAACAATATTGCAGCATATCCTTTACAGTAAAAATTGCAGTCATCACATAGAGAATACCACAGGAGCCTACCAATTTTTCAGCAGTACCAGCTGCACCCCACGCCACTGGATTTTCAGACAAGGGTTCAGCAAACCGAGATAGCTGTGAGCTACCAGGTCTTGTTTCTGCACTGCGAGGACGTAATGATGCTAGTGATGATTGATTTGATGTCAATGGCCCAGAAGCTGATGATGGTCTAGAGCTAGGACCCCATGCACTGGCAGTAGATTCAGAGGCTCTATCGCTACCGGCAGTTGATGGCCGAGTGCCACTTCCACCAGATGAAGGGCGACCACTGAGGTGACTTGGTGAACCACTGCCACCATCAGTAGATGGAGAGATTGTGGAGGAACCCCAAGCATTTGATGCAGAAGATCGGTTGCCCCAGCTAAGGGTACCCCTATCAAGTGTGGAAAGAATGCATGGATCAAATTAAGTGAAACAGAGGCTGAAAAAGTACAACCATATTACAGATCTTAATTCTGGAAATATGTTAACATCATTGAAAAATAGTCTAAAACAACGAAATATATAACAACATACTAAAGAAAGAAAGACTCACTTAGGAACAATTTCCACGGTCGGGTCCAGACCATGATTTTCTAACCTTCAAATAACAGAGAGAACACACAAAATTTCAGAGTAAAGCCAAGTAACTCACTTAAAAGAAGTGAAAATGAGTCAGCAGGAAACAAGGTACCTTTGACTGGGTAAGTTTATAGGTTTAGGAACCGCGACTTTCCCCAAAACAGTCATTCCACCTCTTCTTGGAGCACCCCACCTGCAACAATATTGGCATAATCTGGATGTTAATGGATTAAAATTCATTTAATTTCAGAATCAATATCTAAAATTGTAACGGTTTAACCACATTTGCAATTAACACCAATTTACATTGATACACAAGGAGGTGGACCACAAAAGAATCATCAAAATACAAAGAAAATAGGTGATTATAAATTAGGACAAAATTACCAAAATCAGCTACAAGGATACTAAAAAAAGATCAAAGTAACAGTCACTGTACACATCAACACAGAAGAATAACCAAATAAATCCTTGAACATTTCTGAATATATTTTTTTTCACCAAAATGAAATGAGTGCATTACTAGGTGACCAGTTCTTAAAGGAATTTTACATGTTTTTTACAAGCTCCACTGACCCCTCCATAAGGAAGGTTTCTTAATACCTACCAAAGAGATGCATTTGAGGCATATCAGGGTGTGGGTATCCATTAGAAATAATAAAATCTCAGAACAAAAACAGATAGCCAGGAAAGAAATTGTTCAAGGAAACAGATGTATTCAAACTCTCAAGAAATCAAATGTATGAAATCAGGCAAATAAACCAAGAGAATAAAATCTAATAAAGTACTAATGTCAAAAATAAAAAAAAATAAAAATCATTATTTAAAAGAAAAAAAAAAAGGAATAAGACTCATTGTATATTGAGTACAGAAAATTAACATAAAAGTAAAATAAAACTTTTTTTTTTTGATAAATGAGCACAATATATATTAAAGGGCAAAAAGCCACAAAGCATACAGGGAGTATACAATGCAGCCTAACTCAAAAACAAAAGAACAAGCAGCCTCACCAGCCCTTAAGTAGCCGCTAGCCACTCCAAAAAGACTAAAAGCGAAGAGGGCTCCTCTCCCATGTACACTCTAGCCCAACTCCACAAATTACAAACAAAAGAATTTTTGAGTTTCTGTATATCTAAAGAACCCCCCCTAAAAGCTAATCTATTTCTTTCCTTTCATACCGTCCAAAGAATACACAACGAGATGGAATACAAAATTTTTTTCCTCTTTCTCCCCACAAAAGGGCCCCTCCAACTAAATAACACCTCTTTGACTATCTCTGGGAACACCCAATGAACCCCAAACAAGGCAAGGACAATTTCCCAGAGGACCCTGACCACTATACAATGTAAAAGAATGTGATTTACATTTTCCTTTTCACAGCCACACAAAAAACAGCAATTAGGAAACTGTCACCCTCGCTTTTGAAGCCTATCCAAGGTGAGGATCTTCCCCCATGTAGCCTCCCAAGCAAAAAAAGCATCTTTAGTTGGGACCTCGTCCACCCAAATGCATCTAACCGGGAAGGCGAGGGCATTGGGAGCAACCAGCAAATTGTAAGCATCCCTAACTCCAAAAGTGCCTTGACCCCCACCTTTCCATAACACTGAGTCCTCTTCTTGGGAGATCTTGAAGTCCCTCAGCATATTAAACAAAGCTCCTATTAAATCCAGCTCCCAATCATTGGAATCTCTAGCAAATCTGAGATTCCAACCCCCTTGACCGAGGCTAGAGTCCCACACCTCATTAACCGTTGCATTCCTATGGACCGCCAAGGCAAATAACTGTGGAAAAATTCGGGACAGCGCCGCGTTACCACACCAGTGATCAGTCCAAAACTTGACCTTAGTCCCCTTACCCACCCTAAACATCATGTTATCCCAGCACCAATTTGCCTCCTTCAAAATCTCCTTCCACATCCCCACTCCAAACGCCCCGCGAGCTTCATTAGTCCGCCAACCAAAGCCCTCTTGGCCATACTTCACCCCGATCACTTTCTTCCAAAGGATATCCTTTTCAAAGGCAAACCTCCAGATCCACTTACCCAGCAAGGCCTTGTTGAGTACACACCACCTCCCAATTGATTAAGTGGATTTTCCTTTCCATTCTTCCCCCTCCCCAAAGAAAGTCTCTTTGTAATTTTTCAAGCCTTCTTGCCACTATCTTGGGCATTCGAAAAAGGGACAATTGGTAAATAGGAATGTTGGCCAGAGTGCTCTTGATGAGGGTAATTCTCCTGCCCTTAGAAATATAGTCTTTTCCAAAGGGCTAATCTTCTCCTCATTCTTTCTTCCAACCCATCCCACATAGATATGGCCTTGTGGTGGGCTCCAAGGGGCAGCCCCAGATAAACTGAAGGAAGAGTCCCCACTTTGCACCCAAGCTCCACTGCCATTTCCTCAATTTCTTCTCCCCAACAGGAATTAATTCACTTTTAGCTAGGTTTATTCTTAGCCCAGAAACCGCCTCAAACCAAGCCAAAATCCAGCTTAAAGAGATTAGATACTCTTTCCTTGCTTCACAAAAGATGATTGTGTCATCAGCAAAGAGTAGGTGAGAGACATCCATCTCCATCCTCCCTCTTCCCCGAAAGCTGCAACCTGAAATGAAACCCCCAACAACAGCCCTTCTTATGAGTGCACTTAGCACTTCCATACCCAGGACAAAAAGGTAATGAAACAAAGGATCTCCTTGACGCAGCCCCTTGGAATTCGAGAAGCCTACTGGCACCCCATTGACCAAGACAAAAAATTTGGCAGTTGAAATGCACCACCAAATCCACTCCATCCATCGAGACCCAAAGCCCATCTTGTGCAAAACCTTCATGAGAAAATTCCAATTGATGCTATCGTAGGCTTTTTCAATGTCCAGTTTGCAAATCAGTCATTTCTCCTTACGCTTATGCCAGAAGTCGATCACCTCACAAAGGCATTCTGGTCCACAGAAACCACCTTTCCTAAGACCTTCTTCAGCTTATTCGCCAACACCTTGGCTAAAAGCTTGTACAGCCCCCCTAATAGGCTGATAGGCCTCAAGTCCCCAAGGTCCTCAGCCCCCCCCCCCCCCCCCCCCCCCCCTCTTCTTTGGAATAAGGATCAGGAAAGTGGTGTTAAGGCTTTTGACAAAAGATCTTTGTTCATAAAACTCCTTAAACAGATCCACAATCTCCTCCTTCACAAAGTCCCAACAAAATTGCCAAAAGGCCACTGTAAACCCGTCCGGTCCAAGAGCTTTGTCACCATTCATTTCCAACAGGGCAGAGTGGATTTCTTCCTCAGTGAAAGGCAGCTCCAAACCTTCAGCTTCACTGGAATTTAGACTTTGGAGGTGCAGCCCCTCTATATCAGCTTTCCAGTCTGGCTCTTCAAAGAGCAGTTGCTGAAAAGCGTTCACAATCCCCTCCCTCACCTCCTGCTCCTCAGTCCTCCACACCCCATTAATTTTAATTCTATCCAGAGAATTGTTTCTTCAGTGGCCTTGGCCATCCGATGAAATAATCCTGTATTCTTGTCCCCTTCCTTCAGCCACAACTCCCTGGACACTTGTCTTTAATGGGTTTCTTCCAGCAGAACCCACTTTTTGAAAGTTTCCTTAGCTTCTTTTTTCATCTCCGTTTCTCTTTCTGAGAGGCTCCTTTCACTTTCCACCCTATCCCAAAACTCGACCTGCTAGAGAGCCGAGTTTTTGTTAACTTTCAGTCTTCCAAACACGTCCCTATTCCAATCTTTGATTTTCTGTTTCAGCACCTTCAGCTTAGTGGCCAATCTAAAATTGGCCCTCCCACTCACCCCAGACCCTTGCCACCATCCCCGAAGAAGGTCCTTAAACCCATCCACTTTTAGCCACATGTTTTCAAACCTAAACGGAGAGAGGCCTCGTCTTAACCCACCACTTTTCAGCAAGATGGGAAAGTGGTCAGAAGTGGGTCTCGGCAGCCTGCTTTAGACAACCCCACAGAATTGATCAAGCCAGTTCTAGGTCACAAGGAATTTATCCAGTCTAGCCCAAGACTAGTTGTTCCTACCCCCACTCCAGGAAAACACACCACCTTGCAGCGGAAGGTCTAGAAGCTCTAACTCATCAACAACCTGGGCAAATCTTCTCATTGCACCACTTATCCTTCCCTGACTGCTCCTTTCTCTTTGGGAAAGGATGACATTAAAATCGCCCCCTAAACACCAGGGGTCATTCCAGATGCCTCCGATTGCCCCTAGCTCCTCCCATAAAGCCTCCCTGTCCTCCTTAGAGAACGGCCCATAAACTCCTGTGAAAATCCAGACGAGCCCATCTTCCACATTCTTGAGCCTACAGGAAATTGAGAAGTGTCCCACCTCCATCTCAAGCACCTCCACGGTCCTTTTGTCCCAACAGATCAAAATTCCACCCGCAGATCTATGAGCATCCATGGCACCCCAATCCAGGAACCTCCCAAAGCCCAAACTCCTCACCACACCCTCAGACATTGTTTGAATTTTTATCTCCTGGAGGCAGAACAGATCCACCCTTTGATTTCTAATCATGGCTTTAATCACCTTTCTTTTGGAGCTATCATTAGCTCCACGCACATTCCAGCTTAGCAACCTTAACTTCATTAGACTTCCAAAATTCGGCCCCCTCTTTCTTGCGTACCACACTTCTGCTTCTTCCCCCCGTCATAGTTAATGGAGCATTCTAGTCTTTTCAATTCCCTTTCAAATTTCGATTTGTCCAGAAGGAACTTTGCTATGAACTCTTTCCCTCCTTTTTCTGATCTTGACCAAGAAATCCAAAATGTCCTTCTCCAAGCCCTTTGTCGAAAACCCCAGGAACATGTTGAATCTAGCCAGCTCGCTATCCTCCCAATTGACCTCCTCCCATCCTGTAGCTTCATATGGCACTGTACGGACCAAGCATAACTCCTCTCCACATTCTCCATTGTTGCCATTGTTAACCTCCATCAACTCCCAACTAGTAACAGTCTTCTTCTCTGTAGACCCCGGGCCATTGACAATGCGACACGGTGTTTCCCCTTGGGCTATCTCCCAACCAGCCCCAGAAAAATCGTAATACTCCCCCAAAGGAGTCTGACCAGAAAGAGAAGAGAGAGAAGAAGGGGAAACAAGAACCAACAAGCCAATAGGGTTAGAGGCGGTCCCATACCTCAGAGCTTCCTCCAATAAGGCGCCGTCAGTCTTCAAACTCTCCTCAGATCGTGACTCCTCCTCAACCTGCTTCCTCAAGCCGTCCTTCATCCAGAAAGAGGAGATGCCAGAGTCTGGACCCTCCAGAAGGCATGGGCCAATCAAAACCGGGGGGCAGGCCTCACTAGAAAGGGCTTTACCCTTTGCACAAGGCAGAAGCAGGCCTTGGCGATCCGGCCCAGGCACCACTAAGGGCTCCTTGGCCTTGGCCCACCCAGAAAACCTTTCTAGGCGACGGCCCAAAAAGAAACGGCCCAGAACGAGACGGCCCAGCCACAAGACCAGCTGGGACTGGCCCAAAAGGCCCAAGGGCCATATCAGAGCTCCATGGGGTCTCAGCAAGGCCCGCCACAAGAGGCTCACCCAAGCGTTGCTCCACAGGCTACCCCGACCCGCATGTCTGCCCCCGCGTCCCATCGGCAAACAGCGGTATGGCCTCAAGCCTTATGACACCGACCTCCTCCAGCACGCGCTTACTTGCGCGTGCATAAGACTCACCCCCAACCTCGCCTCCTGTTACAGCCTTCATCCCTCTCTTTCCTGTCGGCCCCGCTCTCAAGACTGGCCTAACCTCCCACCAAAGGGTTGACATGTAGCAGAAATCTTCACTCCAAATTTCCACCACGTTAGGAAGCTCTTCTCCGTTCATCTTCACCAGAATCCGCGCCCACTACAACTCCTCCAGCTTCTCTGTTTGGGAGTCAACTGCAAGGAACCCCCCACACTCCTCCCTTATCCTTCTCAGAATGGCCCGATCCCATAAGGAGACAGGTAGGCCCACAATTCGCACCCATGCCTCACGCCTTTTTTCCCCTTCCAATAGGCACCCCGTCTCGGGACTCCATTTTTCCAGGCGAAGAAGGATCCCTCCCACCGAAATGCTTCCGAGGCTTAGGGCTTTCTCAGCTTCTGCCAATAGTTCAAATTCTAACAGAACCTTACCCCTCTCCAGTTTTGCTAGCCCTAAGTTGCCCTTCAGTCCCCAAGATTTTGCCAAAAGGATCCCCCAACTCTTCAAGTCATCCCCCCTCCCTGAATTAGGGTTCCTGGACCCAACCAAACAATGAACCAATTTATTCAAGTTTCGGCTTAGCTCCTTTTCTCTAACCTCCACCTTAACCACTGCTCTTCCTTTGCTCCTCGGTTGTTTGATCACTTCCGCAAAGGTTTTCATCATAATGGGCTTCAGCAGCATCGCTTCGTCCTTCTGGCCTTCCTTTCCTTCATAAGCAATACCCAAACGCCGTAGCGTCTCCACCATTAAAGCCCAGCCCCTCTCTGCTCCTCTCCCTTTAGGGATAAAGATGTTGAACCTTTTATTCTCCAAGTCCACAACTCCTAAACAGATGAAGCAGCCACCTTTGTTTTCATCGCGCAACAGTGAATAGACCCTCCCGTTTTCCTTCCACTTTCTTTCCCATTTTCCAACACTCGCATCCTTACTGCAATGAACCAAACATTCAAGAAAGAGCCCTAGGCTCTCTGGTCCCAGTCTTATCCATGACAAGATCCCTCTTTTCCTCTCCACGATCGTAGCTTGCAGTTTGCCTTTCTTCTCCTCTACTTCAATCTCAAAGGTCTTCGACTCCACACTAAATCTACCCTTCCTTGAGCTATTCCGAGACCCCGAGAGGACAACCCCCTCTACACTCTCACTCAGGCGCAGAAGCCCTTGCTCTCCTCCATCGCTCTCAGTCTCTCTCACTCTAGCCTTCTCTCTCTCTCTCTCCTCCATCGCTCATTAGAAGTTAAAAGTAAAATAAAACTTTGATGCCATGAGGAAAGAAAATCTCAACCAGACCTGGAAAATATACTAAATCTAATAAAGCTAACAACTAGAAATGAATATGAGAGCAATTTCACATGGAAAGGAATGATGCTAACATATCTTGGGATTCTATCATAAACTCATCATCTGAAGGCATGTAAAAATTTAGACGATTTCTTAAAACAAATTTCTTGTAAAATTTGAGGAAAAACTAATGAGATTAGTTTCTCTAGGCAAAGCAAATTATGAATATGAGTTATAAAAGAGCAGCTATCCAACTCAAAGGAGAGTTTATCAGTAAAACTTTCAAAACTAGGGACAATCTGTGGTCCAACCTAATTTTTCCAAGGTCCAGATCATGTGACATAAAAACACAGAACTAAGGTCAACCAAAATAATTCAACATAGCTGAAACAAAGGTAACAAACTTCTTCCAACATGAATCTTGGCTACCCAACATGTAAATTTCCACGTCAGAAAGGCCAACTAAAACTCATTGCTATGCCACCTCCTAGTACCCAACCTATTGCTAAATCAAAGGCTTATGCTAGAGAGAGAGAGATATCAGGTACATCATTTAGAGCAACCATTAGAAGAAATCGTGAAAAGTAGTCCCTCTTATATGGTACATTGTTGCAAACAAATGTTGAATTAAGAAATCAAAAATAAAAATAAAGTGAAAGATAGAGCATCTTATCCCTCAATCTGATCAGCACCTTCTGCAGACCAGGCTTTTTCAAGTTACAAGCAAGATGAGGCACATTATTTGGAGAAACTATCAGAAGAAACAACAAAAAATAGTCCCCTTATTCTGATTAAAAAAAAAAAAAAAAAGGTCCCCTTATCTGTAGCCCACTATTGCAAACAAATCCTAAGCAAAAATATTAAAAACAAAAATAAAATAAAGAATTGAATGTCTTATCCCACATTCTGATCACCACCTTCTCTAGTCCCCAGGCTTTTTCAAGTTGCAAGGGACAACAAATAAAAGAGAAACTAAGAACCTTTTACCTCAAAACAGTGAGAAATACTGCTAAGATTTTTCTATGATCCATTAGGAAAAATAAAGTGTTTTGACCAAAAATACTCCCTTTTAAAAAATAATCCATAAAATAGATTTGATTGCAAAATAATTCCCAATCTAGTGCGTTTTTGCCACATAAGCATCTACATCATAAAACCGTAGTCACCAACTTCGGTTTTGAACTTAACTTAAATTTATATACATATACATATGAAATTGTGTTGTTTCATTTGAAATATTTTAGTTTATTTTTCAAAATAAATTTAATATCATGAATTTATTATATTATTTTTATTGTCTATTTATTAAAGTTATGTGATTAAAAATATTTTTGTTAGTTTTATTAAAAAAATTGGCATTATAAATATATATATAAACATGAATGTATGTATGTATGTATGCATATTGTTGGGTTGGTGTTATGTTTTACTTGTTTCATTTTCTTGATATTATTTCATATTAAACCATGGAACTCATTCTCCAGAACCTTGGGGGATGTGAAAATTTCCTGAAATAGGACATCTAAAGGATCTTCTAAAGAATTTCTCAAGAAACAAAAAGGGAATTGCCAATTTGGTGCACAACTTTCTCCTCCACGATCCTTTGTTTCAATTTTCCCTTACAGATGCCTTGCAATGACAGCAAGTTGCTGTTTGGCATGCCAACTATGGCAACTTGCTAGTCATGAAAGTCTGTCAAAGAATCAAATCTGTCTATAGAAATTTTACTTATTTTTACAAAATCTGAAAATTTTTCTGTAGATGCTTGGACAGAGTTTAAAAAAAAAAAAAAAAAAAAAAAAAGAGGAGAGAGAAAATGATGATCCATAGAGAGCATGGTCTTATTAATAAAATCTCAAAATTGATAGGAAAAAATTTCTGAAGATAACCAAAGCATAGTCTTTTTTGTAGTCTTGTTTGATAAAATCTCAAATAAATAAAAAATAAAAATAATATAATAAATTCATGATATTGAATTTATTTATAAAAAATAATAAATAAAAAAACTAAAATATTTTAAATGAAACAACATAATTTCATATGTATAAAAAAATTTGAAGTTTAGTTCAAAACCTTAGTTACCAACTAAGGTTTTAAGATTAAATTTAAAGCCGTAGTTGGTGACTACAATTTTGACCATTTAAAAAAAAATCAAAACCATAGTCACCAACTACAGTTCTATGACATGGATGCTTATGTGGCAGAAACGCACTAGATTAGGAATTATTTTGGAACCCAATCTAAATTCTGGATTTTTATTTTTAAAGGGGGTATTTTTGGTGAAAACTCAAAAATAAACTCAAAACCAGATCAGAACGATCTCCAAGAAATGACATTTTTTAATAGATGACTCTCAAAAAATAGAACTGCCACTTTGCAGCAAAATAAGCAACCAAACCTAAATCCCCCCTTTCCTTCTTATTGTAGAAAAAATGGATTCCTAGAAGAGAGAAGTTTCAGCATTTACAGAGCTAGATTAAATTTCTTGAAGTACTCCTGAGACTCCAAATTTCCCAGCATAGAGAAACTAAAACCAAAATATTTCTAGTAAAATTCAATAATTATGAAATCCCAAACTTCAAAAATAGTTTTTGAGTCACTCGATAGATTCTTAAATTGCTCCAAGTCATTTTAGTACAAACACCCTTTTATATGCTTAGCCTTTCTCATTCACAAAACCAATATACCATGCCGAACTGACCCTGAAATTAGATTCTGTCTCTATATTTACAACAGGCAGACAAGTTTAGATGATAGTATATTCAATCATATAACTAAATAAAGTTTGGATATTCCAGTCTTTTGTACAGCTAGGATTTTGACCACCAGAATATTGGAGACCATAGAGGATGCTGAACTGAAAAAATAATCATATTATACCTTCGCTCTCCAGTCAACATACTCGAAGTCATGGTTCAATTGTAGTTGCACGGACATCCAAACAATTTTACCAGAGCCTGTGAACAAAAAAAGAGACAAAAAGCTTTCCATCAATGAATGACAAAATGCAGCCAATGAATATAATTTCAGGAAAAATGTATAAACATGACAACTAATATGAATATCATTTTTCTCCAACAAGATGATGCCATAAAAAATTTATGCCATGCAAAAACATGATCATCCAAACTTATTGCAATAATTTTTTAATAAGACACTATTCAAAAGACTATGGATCAACTAGTTATTTTAAAAGACCTACATATGCATGTATGTACACAAGGACATAAGGCTTCCCTTTGACAGCAAGGGTGGGCTTTTAGCCAAACTCATAGTGCAGAAAAGTTTGTTCCATATGTATACTGTCAATAGGCTCAATACAATTCCATGGCTTGATGCATCAGCAACATTAAATGCATGTTTTCAGGCCAAATGATATAAGCCATGTTTGGGAGAGCTTCCTAAAAGCTAAAAGCAACATTTGAATTCTAGAAGCAATTTTTAGGAATGTTCAGATAAAACTCTTAAACATGAATCCCCACACAATCCAACTTGATTTATCTTCCTGTTGAAAATGCAGGGAGACTCTTTCAAGAAACAAAGCAAGAAGTAAATTTCACCTTCATAAAACTTTTAAAATTACAAAATTAAACCTTTCCTTCGTAAAACTATATCTGAAACATAGTTGCCAAACACAAAATCAACTACACAGGAAAAGCATTGACTTAAAGGTTCAGCAACAAAGGCTAAAGCTATCCCAAACAGGCATTTATAAGAGGAAATGGTGTCCATATTTCAAAGCTGATCTAGAAAATCTAAGTTCATCTATTCAGCAATAAAAAAATAAAATAAAATTGAGTAAATGTACTGTGTCCAACAACTGTAGCCTAGTTTTGCATTTATAGCCTCAAAGCATCTCAGTGGTTTCTACTGCACAAAGTTGCAGATGAGCTTATATATTACTTATACTCTGTGGAAGGAAAGACATCCATGCAGTGTTGCTTCTTCATATGATTTTCTTTGAGAAAGTACTGTTGAGCATTGCCTCTGGCAGAATAATTTACTGAGGTTCTGCCCTTTTGTAAGGGGGTAAGTCCCTTTATAGTGTAATTTGGTGGGTCGCTTCTTTAGCGCCTCTTTGCAATACAATCTTATACTTATTGATCAAAAAAAATTTACTGAGGTTCTAAATCTGATAATGTCTCATAAAACTCAAAGATGATTCTGTCTTTTTCTAGCAATTATTCTTTTAGGATTTCTCGCAAAGGGGTAAATAGGATATCATGTAAGCAAGATCTCTGCCAAGTTTCTTTCATCATATCTCATGTATCCCGCTACTTCCCATTCTTTTTTAGCAGATAAGAATAACATTTAAGCATATGCCTTCTCCACATGTATTTTTTTTTCTCTGACTTTTTCATTCCCATCCCTTCAGTTTCTATGCTGATAATAAAATTTCAAGCTGAGCTAGCAACCACAATAATGTACAACAATTTCCATAATAGGAGTCTTCCACCCTTGCATAAGCTTCACTAAATCAATAACCATGAGAAACATAATGATCCTCCTTAACAAACACCTTTTAACAAAATTATATGCTCATCCGATGAGAGTCCCTGGCTCAAGGAAAATGCCACAAATCCCAACCTTAAAGCTCATATCTTAAACAAAAAAAAAGGAACAGTTCCACTAGAGCCAGAAACTCGTTTAGTCTCTAGCAAAGAATTTGATATGTAAGCAAGAGGAAAAATATATTAATGATAAGGCCCTCTGGAAAAGAATTCATGAACAAGAAGAATGCCTATAATTCCCCTTTGCTATCTCCCTAGTTTCCTTCTTTCAACCCAAATGAACCTTGCAAAGTATTTATAACAACTACATTTGGTTTGCTCACAAAAAGCATTTATATCTTTTGCTTTTGTTCAGAATATGATATCATTTTTCTCTTCCCCTCATATTGTAGCTGCTTCTACCTGAACCACATAATTGCATCCCACTAGTGCAATAATCCCTTCATGTACCAGGGACTCTTTTTCTTCTCTCTACCCCAAACTCTTGTTACTTCTGATTTCTCTGAAGCATACTATTCCTTTGTGTTATTGTCATATCCATCTCAAAACCTAGTTCCAATCAGGATTTATTTTGTGAACATGTTTTTAATTAGCTATCATTCTATCCAATGAAGCAGGCTGTCCTCACCAAAATTGTACTTCACTATGGTGGGTCTATCAATTGCAAGAAACTCTAGAAACGGTCCTCCACTTCATCTTTTGCACTTTCTGTGGACAGCAGCATTTATAATGATCAAACCCTCCAGATGAAAAACCATTTTAGGGATCTTTTACCACCAACCTTCACTACTTTTGTCCTTCTATGTCTAGTTTCATTGGATTCAGTTTCATATATTCAATCAAGTCTCTACTCATTTTATAACCTTTTTTCTAATCCTAAAGCATCTCCTACAATTAGAACTTAAAGCATTTACTACTTTGATGAATTTCTTCAATTACAACTGTATGACCAGACAATAGCATTCACCATAAGATCCCCTCTTCCAGTTCGTCCATGTTGTTCCTTACGAAATCAAGACAAACATTAAGACCTTACCATCCCAACGTAATCCTAGTATAATTTGAATTGCACTAATTCAAATACCCTTATTTCAGCCACTGAACAGAAGCTACAAAATCTTTCTAATTTTCAAACATAACAGAACCGATGCTATGAAAATTAAATGATCTACACAATGATGCCCTACAGATAAATTTAAAAAACCATAGTCATATTCCAGGGTTACAAATCAACGCCAAACCCAATTATACAACAAAGACTACAATCGACAGCAACATTTCCTCTGCTTCCAAACAATTAAACAAAAGCCCTAAAAATCTTCCAAAAAAAAAATCCCAAGAAGATCGGAACACGAAACAAAATCCCTAGAGCTCCGCTATGCCGCCAAGAAAACACCGCAACATAAATTTAAAAGGAAAAAAAAAAGCTCGGTATCTCAAGATTTCATCAAAGCAAAAATTGCAGTTTAAAAAAAATGTTTTCCCCTATTTTCCCACGATTTCCCGGCAACCAAAAGGAACAAAAAAAAAACCCACGAAATAGAATTACCAAAACCACTTGCCTCAAATTAAACGAGTCCGCAAACTGGTTCTTGGTGGAAACCCTAAGAAGGAAACAGAGAGGGAGAAAAATAGCAAGGCGTGGCTTTGAGGAGAGAAAGAAAGAGAAAAAGGGGGAAAATCGAGAGATTTGGAGAGGATCGACGATAAATGTAAAGAGGAAGCGATCTCTCTGAGGAGTAATGGTTTTTCAGATCAGAGAGAGACACAGAGAAAGAAAGAGAGGGGAGAAGGGGAGAAGGGGAGAAGGGGAGAAGGGGCGAGTACGGAGACGCACGAGTTGGGGCTCGATATATTTATATTTCTCATCATATCAAGTTTTCGTAACGGTACGTGATGATCATTGAATGGTTCGTGGGCTATTGGGATTGGGCCTACGTAACCTTGTCTATTGGGCTCTGTACGGTCCGTTAAGTTGCTTGCAAGGCAAGAATATTTTTTTATAAAATTTCAAAAAAAAAAACACGAGGAAAAGGAGAAAAAAAGAGAGAAGAAAATTAACAAAATATTAACCTTGAAAAAAAAGTTAAGCTAAAAAAATAAATAAAGAAATAAATAATAATAAGATAATGATTTCATTGAAAATACCAAAAAAAGTCAAGATTGATAAGACTTAATATTTATTTTTTAATGACTTAAGTTTACTTTAAATTAAATTATATTTAAATTATTAAATTATATTTAAGTTATTAACCGAAAACTTATTATTTATTATTTATTATTTATTTTTAAGTATTGAAGTTATTTGATAAAATTAATTTAAAATTTATTCTAAATCATTAAATTGACATATTTATCCTTATAAATTATAATTAGAACAACAAATGTCGACTAATAATAAAGGTTATGGATTAGTAAAAAAATATCATTGAGTTAATTAGGCCGAATGAGGGTAAAATTGTAAAATTAATATGTAGACTTCAAGAAAAAGTTAATTATTTTTACTCATTTCTTAAAGTTGTTCTTTATTTTAAGTTATATCATTAAGTTATTTTATCAAACATACTTAACAACTTAAATTAAGTCATTAAATCACTATTACACCCCTCATGTTGGCCACCCGAATAGCTGGCAGCTTGTTGTAGGAGCGGGGGACCGACTTCTTCGAGGACTAGCATGCATGGGACACATGGTGAAGGACACCACCACCTCGCCATGGTGGTGGTTGAGATGGTGACATATTGGATGAGCAGGGGAACGGGGTAGGGAAAAACGTGCATTAGAAGGAAGAGGAAGCCATTTTTTATTTCGAGGAGGGTTTTAGAGAGCTGGAGAAGAGCTGAAGAGGGAAAGAACTTGTGTTGGGGAGGGGAAGGTAGTGAAACACTGGAAATCGAGCATTAGCGCTTAAGCGAATCTCACAAGGTGTAGTCCCTGTATACTTCATATTCTTCCATTCTCGCATTATTTTCTTCCATCTCTTATTGACATTTGAGATTCATTTTGGCGATTAAGGGTGGTCAGTGTATGCTTGCTTGCTTGCTTTCTTCTATTTCTTTTCATCTCCATTTATAGGGAAGACATTTAAGTCAAGTGTGGACCCCGCATTTCGGCTCATGCGTTTCCCACTCGAATGACGAGCTCGATTTTTATTTGAAAAATTGATTTGTTGATTAAAAATGACTTGGAGTCGCCACTTATTTTCGTTTTATTTTTAAAAGGGTAAACAAAATAAGAAAGAAAAACCCTAAGTGCGACTCCTGATTTTGGAAAAGGCGACCTACGAAAAACCGAATCGGGCTCGGGGGTCAGGTTACTTATCGGGAAGGTACGGTGAAGACCATAGCACCCCTCTAAGTCCCTAAAGTCGGGTCTCTACTAATAAAATGAAGCTGACATGACAATCAATAGGAAAATCAATGGATGCTCGAGTTGATTATGTACATATGGGGATCAGAACATGCATAGAGAATGACTAGAATAGGAACAGATGCATACCTGGGCCACGAACGAGCGATGCGCTATCATAAAAACAGAGTCAGTGCACAATATAGAGCACGGAATATATCACATGCATTACCAAACATAAATTAAAATTGTTCGAAGGAAAACTAGCTTTTTGAAATTCATTTTGAAAATCGGAGTCTTGGAGATTATTTGAAAATTGGATTTTTAGAAATTAAATATAAGAATAAGAATTTTAGAAATTAAATTTGAAAGGAATTGGAATCTCAGATAACTAAATTTGGGAATCGGAATTTTGAAGAATTATTTAAAGACAAAATTTTAATAAATAAATAAGTGGATAAATAAATGAATGGAATAATAATAATGATGAAATAATAAATATTAGGTAAATAATTGCAAAAAATAGAATTTTAGAGATTGGAAATTGAATTTAGAGATTTAAATTTTGGAAAATTATTTGGAGATAGAATTTTAAATGTATGAATAAGTGAATAAATAAACGAACGGGATAATAATAATAACGAAAATAATCATTAAACAGCTGAATGTGAATAGTGGAATTTTTGAGATTGAAAATTAAATTTGGAAAACGGAATTTTGAAAAATTGAACTTTAATTATTGGAATTTGTAAAATAAATTAATGAAATGATAATAATAATAATGAGAATAATATTCAAACGAATGCACGTGAATAGTGGAATCTTTGAGATTGAAAATTAAATTCGGAAGTCAGATTTTTCAAGAATTGGATTTTAATGATTTGAATTTTAAAAGAAAGAAATAAATAAATATGGAATAATAATAATAATAATAACAAAAATAATGGTTAAGCGAATGAACGTGAATAGTGGAATTTTTTATATTGAAAATTAAATTCGGAAGTAAGATTTTTGAATAATTAAACCTTAATGATTTGAATTTTTAAAAGCAATGAATAAATAAATATGGAATGATAACAATAATAACAAAAATAATGTTTAAACGAATGAACGTGAATAGTGGAATTTTTTAGATTGAAAATTAAATTCGGAAGTAAGATTTTTGAATAATTAAACCTTAATGATTTGAATTTTTAAAAGCAATAAATAAATAAATATGGAATGATAACAATAATAACAAAAATAATGTTTAAACGAATGAACGTGAATAGTGGAATTTCTGAGATTGAAAATTAAATTCGAAAAACGGAATTTTGAAAAATTGAACTTTAATTATTGGAATTTGTAAAATAAATTAATGGAATAATAATGCTAATTAACGAAAATAATATTTAAACGAACAAAATGAATAGTGAAATTTTTGAGATTGAAAATTAAATTAGGACACTAGATTTTTGAAGAATTGGATTTTAATGATCAAAATAATAAATAAATATGGGGTAATAATACTAATTAACGAGAACAATATTTAAACGAGTAAAAATGAATAGTGGAATTTTTGGGATTAAAAGTTAAATTAGGACGCTAGATTTTTTTTAATAACTGAACTTGAATAATTTGAATTTTTAAATGAAATAATTAAATAAATATGGGGTAATAATAATAATAATAATAAATAATATTTAAACGGATAAAAGTGAATGATGAAATTAGATCGAATATTAAATTAGGAAGTCAAATTTTCGAATAACTAAACTTGAATGATTTGAATTTTTAAATGAAATAATTAAATAAATATTGAATAATAATAATAATAATAACTAAATAAACAAGTGTGAAAAATTGGAATTATGGGAATTGGGGATTAGAATTTGGAATCCGGAACTTGGAGGAATTATTTAAATGGGTACACAATAAACTAGAAACATACATAATAATAAATAAGTAAAAAGATAAAACTCATGTCTCATATGCCAACACCTGGACCATAAAGAGGCTTGGTGTTTTTTTTTATTGTTACCCCAAGGACATTCCTTTGGCTTGCACGTGGCCATTAACTTTTGCAATCAATTAAATAATCTTTTCCCTCCACACTCTCCTTCTTCCACAAGAATTATTACAAAATTCCACGGTATTTATTTCTACAGAGATACACTATATATCACCCATCTTCAACATCAAAACTGAAAATATCAACTATGAAAATGACATCTGAACTGAACATGACAAAATCACCCAAAGATGCACACACAACATTCAACGTCAAACGCAAAAATTATATTAACTATCAAGGCAAGAGACGAGTTGAAAGTGATAGAATCATCCACAGATGCCCACACTTCGCAGCCCCTGCAGTGTTGAGAACCAGGGAAATTCAAAGACAACCAAGGCATATAGAATCATTTTTTGCAGTGGAAGGTTTCGAGCAAAATTACTTTTGAAGCCTGGAAACTCTGAAAAATCAAAAGCTAAAGCTTCTGCTCATATCCATCATTGAGGCAAGAAAGTGGAGAAGAAGACAGAGCATGCATATATATATGTAAAAGAAAACTGTTGGGTCTTGCCTCATTCCACATATGCTGCTGGGAGGGATTTCAAAAATCAAATGCAATGACGAGTCTACACTCAGGATATCCAAAACAAGAAGCAAAAATGCACAAGTGGTCTCCAGATATCAAAGAGATCCGCAAATGACTAAAAAAAACAGAGGAAAACCGTTCAAAACAGGGGAGAAGCAAAATAAATTAGAATCATACATGAACCCAGAGAAGTCAGGGTGAGTGGATCCTCAGATCTTTTCCTTTCTCGTTTTCCCCCCGGATATCTTCCTTCTTGCAGCCTCTCAAATCCCTCAGCTCCCCCTCCTCCAGTCTGCTGCACCCTTTTCACCAGCAAAAAAAAAACCCCTCTTCCTTTCTTTCTTTTTTTCTTTAGCTTCTCCTCCAAGCCATGTCTGTATCCCGTCCCATCTGCCGCCCAAAAGCTCCCCTATCAGTCCCCTTTTCTGCCCCAAAAACAGCTCCCCCCATCATGTCAAGTGGCCCCGGGAAAAAGGTAGGAAAAAAAAAGAAAAAAAAGAAAAAAAATAAAAAAAATAAATACCCTGCCTCCGGGGGGTCTACACCAAGTTATTTAAATTTTAGTCGGTAGTATGTAATCTGGATTTTAGTGAGAACTTTTTATCATCTTCCTAGTTTTCTATCAATGAAAGTGAATGAGAGTGGATGAAAGAGATGGCTTGGAGCGTTGCTGCACGAACCTTCAATACCATCGACGTCGGAGCATTGAGTTGTCGGGGTCCGCTAACCGTTGGTATAGGTTGTGCCTCGATGACCATCACCAGCCTATGGCGATCTTCGTCCTCGTCGTTGCAGTCAAAGCCACTTGCCTGCTTGAGCATCTCTACTGATACTAGTATAAAGCAGGCTGCTCAAAAGAACAAGGCTCCAACAGCTTTGGGACCTTGCTCTCCAGGCCAAACGCCCTCCATTGGATGCTGCTAAACTTGTGGTTTGCGAGCTAGAAGACGACCCAAACTTCAATGTCGACAAAGGTTCTGTGCTGGCCACTAATGGCGCAATGGAAATGGAAGCGTACATCAGAATGGAGACACGAAGAAGCGTGGGAGCTGCTGTAGGCAAGGTCGTCCTTGCTGGAGCAACCAACGAGTGCGCCACTATCGACTGTGAGAGCGCGTGTAGTGGCGAGTGCGCGGCTAAGCCGAAGGATCCCTACGGCTTCGTCTAGTTGGTACGCTTGCGCTGCGAAGAAACCAGATGTCGTGGTAGCTTAGAGATCGTTAGATCTCTATCCGTTTCTTGAATACAATGTTGGTGAGGAAAAGTTACAAGTCGCAGTGGTTGCATGGGAGGTGCCTATAGTGATGCTAATGGGGATTCAAGGTATGGGAAGGCAGCATGGAAATTTGATCCACCGCGTGTCATTTTTTTTTTTTTTTTTTGTATTCTTCTTATTTTAATATAAAAAATTAACTTCCATATTTTCAATTTTCAAACTTAATTTTCCAAAACTCCATTTCAAACTAATTTTCAAAACTCCATTTTTTTTTTTTAAATTCTCGAAATAATTTTCTAAGGTTCTAATTTTAAATTTAATTTTCCAAGATTCAAATTCTTAAAATTAATTTTCCAAAAATTCCACAATTCCAAATTTAATTTTTAAAATATCACCTTCAAATAAATTTTCGAAACTCCAATTCCTTTCAAATCTAATTTTCAAAAATTTCATTCCCAAACAATTCTTTAAAATTCCATTTTCTTAAATTTAATTTTCAAACTTCCATTTTTAAATAATTCTTCAAAATTCTGATTTCCAAATTTAATTTCCAATCTCAAAAATTCCAATATTCACATTCATTTATTTAATTATGATTTTCGTTATTATTATTATTCTATTTATTTATTTTTAAAATTTCATCTTTAAACAATTCTTCAAAATTCCGACTCCCAATTTTAATTTTTAATTTCAAAAATTTCAATATTCACTTCCATTTATTTAATTATTATTATCGTTATTGTTATTATTCTATTTATTTTTAAAACTCCATCTTTAAACAATTCTTCAAAATTCCAACTTCCAAATTTAATTTTCAATTTCAAAAATTTCAATATTCACTTTCATTTATTTAATTATTATTTTCGTTATTATTATTATTCTATTTATTTATTTTTAAAATTCCAACTTTAAACAATTCTTCAAAATTCCGACTTCCAAATTTAATTTCAAATTTAAAAAATTCCAACATTCACGTTCATTTATTTAATTATTATTTTCGTTATTATTATTATTCTATTTATTTATTTTTAAAATTCAATCTTTAAACAATTTTTCAAAATTCTGATTTTCAAATTTAATTTTCAATTTCCAAAATTCCAATTTTCATATTTATTTATTTAATCATTATTATTTTGTTATTATTATTATTTTATTTATTTATTTATTTTTAAATTTTCATCTTTAGATAATTCTTCAAAATTCCGATTTCCAAATTTAGTTCTTAATTTCTTAATTTCCAATTTTCCAATTTCCGAACTTAATTTCCAATTTCCAAAATTCCAATTCTCACATTTATTTATTTATTGTTATTATTATCATCATCATCATTTTATTTATTCATTTTTAAAAATTCCACTCGAATAATTTCCAAGATTCCAATTTTTATAATTTAAGTTTCATAGTTTCTACTTCTCAAATAATTTTCAAAATTCTAATTTCTTTCAAATTTAATCTCCAAAATTCCAATTCTTAAATTTAATTTTCAAAACTCCAATTCTCAAATAATTTGCTAATTTCTCTCAAGTTTAATTTCCAAAGTTCCAATTCCTTAGTTTAATTTTCAAAACTCTAATTCTCAAATAATTTTGAAAATTTCAATTTCTTTTAAATTTAATTTCCAAAATTCCAATTCTTAAATTTAATTCCTAAGATTCCAATTTTCAAATAATTTTTTAGACTCCAATTTTCAAATAAATTTCAAAAATCCATTTTTCTCTCGAACAGTTTTAATTCCACTTTGGTTTTCAAATAACCTTCTTTTTCTCTTGATTTTACATAAGCAAGAATGAATTTTTCATAATTCGAAATAATAAAATTTGTAAGACTAATTCATGCAAGATAAATTGGGTTTTGGTGGGAGGCCCAACATTAAAGAAGTTTTACTTAAAATAAAAATGAACTTGAGTGAAATGTCATGTGTGTCATAGGTAAGTTCATATTCTGTTTGGTGATGTATGTGATATATTTTGCGTTCATTCTTGTGCACTAACCCCATTTCATGATAACGACCATTATCTACGCTTTGTTTTGGCTTTCAGTGTATGATCATCTTTTGGTATCCATGTTTAATCAACCAATTGTCACACGTGCTTCATTTTATTAGTAGAGACCCGTTTTTAGGGACTTAGAGGGGTGCTACGATCTTTACCGTACCTTCCCAATAAGTAACCTAACCCCCAAACCCCGATTTGGTTTTTCGCAGACCACCTTTTCAGTATTAAGGATCCAAGATAGATAGTTTTTTCTTGAAATATTAAGTGTCACAAATTCGAGTTTTGTGAGATTCGAATAACTTCATACATATGACAAAATAATATTATTAGAATCGGTTACAATAAATTGATAACATTAGTATAACTTTTGATTATAATCAAAACTAAATAATTTGCTTATAGATTTTGACAATATATATAACATAATTTAAATGAACAAAATCAATAGTAATTTAAATATGTAAAATTTATTCTATACAAACAACCTCAAGTTTAAGATGGAGAATTACCTTTAAAGCAATTCGTGTTGATAACGTGTTATAAAACAAGAATAAATGTAACACAAATAAAAATAGAGACAACTATATATTACTTTATATATATATATATATATATATATATATATATATATATATATATATATATATATATATATATAATGAGGAGGAAGGAATTAGAGAAGAGAAGTGAGAAAGTTGAAAGAAAGAGAGAGATGATGAGAAAAAGAGAGAGATTTCTTTCTTGTTCGGGATCTCTTTCTACAAGGAATGAAAAGTCTTTATATAAGCTTTCTAAATGGTTCTCATTTACTCATCTTTAAGACGAGTAAATGAAGTTCATAAATGAACTTTAATTAATTGTTATTTTAAAGTGGTCATTCACCACCCATTTACAACATTATTTTTTTTTTCATTATTAATTTTTAATTTATCTTTTATTTTAAATTTATATTATCATTTATTTTATATTATCCTTTTATTTTTAACTACTTTTCATATTTATTTTATTAATCCTATTTTAAAAAATTACTATCACTTCACTCTTAATTTTTTTTATATTTATCCTTTTAATTTTATTTAATTTTGAATGTTTTTATTTTAAAATATTAAAAATATAATTTTACTCAAAAATTGCTACAATATAATTTTTTTTATGAAGTCCTAATATTTTATAAATTAAAATTAATTGATAAGATAAATTATTAATAATTTTAATTATTTAAATAAATTAATGTTAATAGAAAAAGTTGCGAGTCACATATTTGTAATAAAATTTTTGAAATTAAATCTCAAATAAAATATTTTGTATAAATCAATTTAATTTTTTTTATTTAAAATGTAATAAAATTATTTTTAAAATTTTAAAATAAATGAATATAAATATGTTAAAGGAATTTAAACTATTTTTTTTTTATAAATATTCTCTTTAATTGTACTTATGTCAATTACACTTACAAAATAACTTTAATACTTGTATTCTTACTTATTTTATCATTTTTTTTTTAAAAATTTCTAAATATTTTCATAAATTTTGAACCATTTATATTCGATCAATATTTTTTATCAAAATATTCATCAATATTTCTCTGATATTTTTTATATATCCGTAAAATCCAAGTATTGATATCATCAACTTAGATCACTAGCCAATAACATACTAAATTTTCAAGAAGATCAGGATAAGATTCTATTGGTTTAAGAGGTCTACTAAAATAATTTAAGCAACTTGACCCATCATAAAAATAAACAAATAAGAAACAAAAACAAGTTAAAATAGGATACTTATCAAATTAAATTGGTTGAGGCTTGACAAGGTACTAACACCCTTAAAGTGAATCTACCCTCATCGGGTGCAAAAGGGAACTACATCCTTTCTCCAAGATACAACAATTAAGAACCTCATCTTTGTTAGGAAATGTCCCAAATTCTTAATTAGTAAAGATTCATTTCTATAAAAAATATTGTATAGAATATTAGATTTCTTTATAGATTAAGGAAAGTTATTAGAAATATCATTATAAATATTTTAAGTCATGAGAGGAAAAACTCATGAGATGAAAATGAGCTCATAAAGGTTATACGGGAAATGATATAGATGTGAGTAATGACAGGATACCTAGTAGAGTGAAAGGGCTTGTGGTAGGGTATATGGATACAATGAATGGGGAAATATGGAATGTTTCGAAAATCGAATAGTTGTATTTAGTTTTGTCTTCTATAATATTTTTTATTGTACAATGGAATAATTATCTCTCATCCGTGAACGTAGACATAATTGGCTGAACCACGTTAAAACTTTATGTATCGTATGTGTAATTGTTTTATCTTTATATTTTTTAATTAATCTTGTTTGTATTAAAGCTTCTGCTCGTACAATAGTTATCTGAAAACAATTTTTTTTTTTTTAAAAAAAAGTGAAATAAAGAACAATTTTTAGAGAACAAATAAGAGTTGTTTTCAATAATTTTTAAAAACAAAATAAAAATATGAATTTGTTTGATCATGTTTTCTAAAACTTGTTTATAAGATTATAGAATAAAAAATAATTTTTAAAAACAAGTTTTAGAAAACATGGCCATGTAATTGCCACCCATTATTTAATAAATTCCTAAGTCACATAATTAATATTTTTTTAACTATTTTTTAATCTTCGATTTCTATCATAACATAATTAAATTAATTATGTCAATTATAACTTAAATAGTTAAATGTAAAGCTTGGAGGAAAAAAAAAAGGGAAATCATGTAACCATATACCAACTACAAAAAATATGAGATTTTGGAACTTTACTTTTTTCTTTTTAATTTTGGTGTAAAATGAGAAAAAAATATTATTCATTCATGCACTTCAATAGTGTTTTCAAATTTGTTCCATAATTACCCTTTAAAGTAAAGGGCAAGTACACACCAATTTAATACCACCTGTTAACAAATACATGTGTTATTTATTTTTATTATTTTTCTCACATCAATATATCTCCTTTACCGTTTGCCACGTTTCCACCTTTTTTTTCCCTCTCCTGCTACCATAATCCATTGTCGCCTATTACAGTTTTTATTATTATTATTTTTCCTTTATATTCTTTTTAATATGCTCGTGCATTTTCTCATAAAACTTCTTTAATTTTAATTTATTTTTACTCTCTAATTTCTCTATATTTATTGATTTTAATTATTTTTTTGACATGTTAAACTTAAAAAGATAATATATAATAAATAATTAATATAACAAATTAAATAAAAACAAAATATATAATGGACAAAAATGAAAATATTATCCCACAAATAATAATGATTTTAAATATTAATTATAATAATACATTTTATAAATTAAGGTTTAAATTTAAAAATTCCATTTTATTATTTAGAAGTTTATGATATAAGATTTTTTATATTAATACTAAATAAAATATTTATTTATTTTGTAAATTCTATCACATGTAAAAGTAAAAATATTATTGTAATACTATTTTATTATTTACATTATTTTTATTTTTATTTTCATTTTAAATTTATCATATCAAAATCACAATAAGTGATGATGCTTTTATCATTTTTCTTATGATTTTAAATTGATTGTGGATCTAACTTTTTTTTTTTGGTTAAAATATTTAATTTTTAATTAAAATAAAATATAAAAGAAAATATATATATTTTTTAAAAATTGTATTTAACCTTTCATATTAATTTCATAAAAAATAAGTATATCCTTAAAAAAAAAAAAAGGTAAATTAATGCTTAGGAGAACCGGAAACATTATCATACTTATCATGATGTATATATTCATTTGGGACCCTCGATAAGTAATTTGAGGTCTTTCCCCACCCCAAAAAGAACTTTGGGATCCTAGGTATATCCATTCTTAGAGGAACCAAGACCCCTATTTTCATTTTCATGGTTCATATATTCCTTTGGGGACCCTTGAGAAGGAATTAGAGGTTATTCCCCACCCTAAAATGAACATTGGAACCCAAGGTACATCCTAAAGACAATTTGGTGCATCATTTACAAAATTTGGTACATATTTCATAAAATTTGGCACTTCCTTAAAACAATTTTGTACATCCAAACCATGAGCTACCAAGACCTCTATATTATTACCCATGGTTCATTTATTTCTTTAGGGATCTTTAGGAAGTAATTAGAGGTCGTTCCCTACTCCGAAACGAACTTTGGAACCCTAGGTACATCCTTAAGGAAATTTGGTATGTCGTTAAGAAATTTTGGTATATCCAATCATCAGGCTATCGAGACCCCTATCTATCTTCCCATGGTCCATATTATCCTTTGAGGACCCTTAGGTAGTGATTGAAGGTCATTCCCCACATCAGAACGAACTTTGGCACTCTTGGTACATCCTTTACAAAATTTGGTACATCCTTCAAAATATTTGGTACATACAATCCTTGAGCTATTGAAACCGCTATCTTATTATCCATAGTCCGTTTATTCCTTTAGGGATATTTGGGAAGTGATTGGAGATCCTTCCCTACTCTGAAATGGACTTTGGAACCCTAGGTACATCATTGAGAAAATTTAATACATCCAATCCTTAAGCTAACAGGACATTTATCTCCATTTCCATTGTCTATTTCTTCTTTTGGAGACCCTCGGGAAGTTATTGAAGATCATTCCCCACCTCATAACAAACTTTGGCAATATTGATACATCATTTACAAATTTTGGTACATCATTTACAAAATTTGGTACATCCTTCACAAAATTTGGTACATTATGAATGATGTACCAAATTTTGTGAATGATGTACCAAGTGTTCCAAAGTGCGTTCCGAGGTGGGGATTGGCCCCCAATCACTTTCTTATGGGTTCAAAAATGAAATCATGTACCATCCATGTTCATACGGGGGACTCAGAAACAATAGAATCGGATGTACCAAATTTAATGAAGGATGTACCAAATTTTGTGAAGGATGTATCAAGCGTTCCAAAGTGTGTTCTGAGGTGGGAATCGACCCCCAATAACTTCTTTAGGGGTTCCAAAATGAAATCATGGACCATCCATGTTCAGATGGGGGTCTCGGAAACAATAGGATAAGATGTACCAAATTTAATGAAAGATGTATCAAATTTTGTGAAGGATGTACCAAGGGTTCCAAAATGAAATCATGGACCATCCATGTTCAGATGGGGGACTCGGAAGTAATAGGATCGGATGTACCAAATTTAATGAAGGATGTACCAAATTTTGTGAAGGATGTACTAAGGGTTCCAAACTGCGTTCCGAGGTGGGGATCAACTCCCAATCACTTCCTTATGGGTTGCTAAATGAAATCATGGACTATCCATGTTCAAATGGGGGTCTCGGAAGCAATAGGATCAGATGTACCAAATTTAATGAAGGATGTACCAAATTTTGTGAATGATGTACCAAGGGTTCCAAACTGCGTTCCTAAATGGGGAATGACCCCCAATCACTTTCTTATGGGTTCCAAAATGAAATAATAGACCATCCATGTTTAGATGGGGGTCTTGGAAACAATAGGATCAGACATACAAAATTTAATGAAGGATGTACCAAATTTTGTGAAAGATGTACCAAGGGTTCCAAAGTGTGTTCCGAGGTGGGGATCGACCCCCAATCACTTCCTTATGAGTTCCAAAATGAAATCATAGACCATCCATATTCAGATGGGGGACCCGAAAGCAATAAGATCAGATGTACCAAATTTTGTGAATGGTGTATCAAGGGTTCCAAACTGAGTTCCGAGATGGGGATTGACCCCTAATCACTTCCTTATGGGTTGCTAAATGAAATCATGGTCCATCCCATGTTCAGATGGGGGTCCCGGAAGCAATAGGATCGGATGTACCAAATTTTGTGAAGGATGTACCAAACGTTCCAAAGTGCGTTCCGAGGTGGGGATCGACCCTCAATCACTTCCTTATAGGTTCAAAAATGAAATCATGGACCATTCATGTTCAGATGGGGGTCCCGGAAGCAATAAGATTGGATGTACCAAATTTTGTGAAGGATGTACCAAATCCTTGAGGTGGGGATTGGCTTTGTGTTATGTGAGGAGTCGGTAAAAAGAAGGTTGACCCATTAACACCATGGGAAGGCATTCAAACATTTACATTGTATCCTTAGAATAAATGGAATTTCTTTTATACAATAACATTAGTTTGGTATGTTATGTGCAGAAGGCAATCTAGGGGTGCACCTTCCATTTGAAAGGCATGCCTATGTGTGAATGACATTATATTACTATGCTACATGCAGAAGGCAAAGTAGGGGTGCACCCTTCATTGCATAGCTATGTCCATGGGTATGATAACATTATTTTGGTATACCATATGTAGTATGCAAACTAGGGGCACACCCCTGATTTTAGAGGCATGCCTATTTTTGAAACCATTATATTGGTAGGCTATGTGCACTAGTCAACCTAAGAGCACAACCTTCATGGAAGACGCATGAATGTGGGTGAAAAACTTATTTTTGTTAAGCTATGTGCAGTAGGAAAAAGATAGGCATGACTCTCTGTCAAAGGCATGCCTTTAGGATGTGATTAGAGGTCATTTCCCACTTCGAAACGGACTTTGGACCATTTAGTACATCATTTACAAAATTTGGTACATTTTTTTTTATAAAATTTGGTATATCCTTTAAAAAAATTTGGTACATCCAATCCTTGAGCTAATTTTTTGCCCATGGTTTGTTTATTCTTTTAGGAATCTTTGAGAAGTGATTGGAGGTCGTTCCCTACTTCGAAACCGACTTTGGAACCCTAGGTACATCTTTGAGAAAATTTGATACATCCAATCATTGAGCTAATGGGACACTTATCTTCCTTCCCATGGTTCATTTATTTTTTTGGATAGTTTTAGGAAGTGATTGGAGGTCGTTCCCCACTTCGGAACTAACTTTGGCCCATTTGGTACATCCTTTAAAAAATTTGGTACATTTTTCACAAAATTTGGTACATTTTAAAAAAAATTTGGTACATTTTTAAAAAAATTTGGTATATCCAATATTTGAGCTACTAGGACCCCTATCTTATTACCCAGGGTCCGTTTATTCCTTTAGGGATATTTGGGAAGTGATTGAAGGTCGTTCCCTATTTCGAAACAAGGTTCAGAACCCTAGGTACATTCTTAAGAAATTTTGGTACATCTAATCACTTCTCAAATATCCCTACATGAATAAACATACTATAGGTAATAAAATAGGGGTTTCGATAGCTCAAGAATTGGATGTACCAAATTTTGTGAAAGATGTACCTGATTTTATAAAGTATGTACTAAGGGGGCCAAAGTCCATTCCGAAGTGGGGAACGATCTTTAATCACTTCTCGAGGGTCTCTAAAGGAAGAAATGGACCATGAGAAGGGAGATAAGAGTCCCGTTAGCTCAAGGATTGTATGTATCAAATTTTCTCAAGGATGTACCTAGGGTTCCAAAGTCGGTTTCGAAGTAGGGAACGACCTCCAATCACTTCTCAAAGATTCCTAAAAGAATAAACGGACCATGGGTAAAAAAATAGAGGTTTTGATAGCTTAAGGATTAAATGTACCGAATTTTTTTAAGGATGTACCAAATTTTTTAAATGATGTACCAAGTGGTCCAAAGTCCTTTTCGAAGTAGGGAACGATCTCCAATCATTTCTTAAGGTTGTCCAAAGGAATAAATGGACTATGGGAAGGAAGATAAGTGTTCTATTAGCTCAAGGATTGGAGGTATCAAATTTTCTTAAGGATGTACCTAGGGTTCCAAAGTCTGTTTCAAAGTAGGGAACAACCTCCAATCACTTTCCGAAGATCCTTAAAAGAATGAACAAACCATGGTTAATAAGATAAGGGTCCTGGTAGCTCAAGAATTGGATGTACCAAATTTTGTGAAAGATGTACCAAATTTTGTAAATGATGTACTAATGTTGCCAAAGTCCATTCCGAGGTGGGAAACAACCTCCAATCACTTCCCAAGCGTCTCAAAAGGAAGAAATGAACCATTGGAAGAGAAATAGGTGTCCCGTTAACTCAAGGATTAGATGTATCAAATTTTCTCAAAGATGTACCTAGGGTTCCAAAGTCCGTTTCAAAGTAGGGAACAACCTCTAATTACTTCCCAAAGATCCCTAAAGGAATAAATGAATCATGGGTAATAAGATAGAGGTTTTGATAGTTCAAGGATTGTATGTACCAAATATTTTTAAGGATGTATCAAATTTGTTGAATGATGTATCAAATTTTGTGAAGGATATACCAAATTTTGTAAATGATGTATCAAATTTTGTAAAGAATGTGCCAAGGGTGCCAAAGTTCATTTTGAGGTGGAGAATGACTTTCAATCACTACTTGAGGGTCCTCAAATGATAATATGGACCATGAGAAGATAGATAGGGGTCTTGATAGCCCGAGGATTGGATGTACTAAAATTTCTTAACGATGTACCAAATTTCCTTAAGGATGTACCTATGGTTCCAAAGTTCGTTTCGAAGTAAGGAACGACCTCTAATTACTTCCTAAAGATCCCTAAAGAAATAAACAAACCATGAGAAATAATATAGAGGTCCTGGTAGCTCATGGATTGGATGTACCAAATTGTTTTAAGGATGTGCCAAATTTTATGAAATATATACCAAATTTTGTAAATGATATACCAAATTGTCTCTATGATGTACCTTGGGTTCCAATGTCTATTCCAGGATGGGTAACAACCTCCAATTCCTTCTCGAGGGTCCCTAAAGGAATATATGAATCATGAGAATGGAGATAGGGGTCTTGGTTCCTCTAAGAATGGATATACTTAGGGTTCCAAAGTTCCTTTTGGGGTAGGCGAGGACTACTAATTTCTTATCGAGGGTCCTAAAGGAATATATATACCATGATAAGTATGATAGTGTTTCCGATTCCCTAAGTATGAATTCACCTATTTCTTTTAAGGTTGTACTTATTTTTTATGAAATTAATATAAAAGGTTACATACATTTTCTTATGAAAAATATATTTCCTTTTAATTAAAAATTAAAGATTTTAACAAAAAAAAAAGTTAGATCCACAATCAAGTTAAAATCACAAGAAAAATGATTAAAGCACCATCACTTATTGTGATTTTGATATGATAAATTTAAAATAAAAATTAAAAGAAAAATAATGTAAATAATAAAATAGTATTACAAAGATATTTTTATTTTTACATGTGTTATAATTTACAAAATAAATAAATCTTTTCTTTAGTATTAATATAAAAAATCTTATATCATAAACTTTTAAATAATAAAATAGAATTTTTAAATTTAAACCTTACTTTATAAAATGTATTATTTTAATTAATATTTAAAATCATAGAATATATTATTTGTGGGATAATATTTTCATTTTTGTCCATTATATATTTTGTTTTTATTTAATTTTTTATATTAATTATTTATTATATATTATCATTTTAAGTTTAGTATGTAAAAAAAAATAATTAAAATCAATAAATATGGAGAAATTAGAGAGTAAAAAAAAATTAAAATTAAAGAAGTTTTATGAGAAAATGCATGAGCATATTAAAAAGAATATAAATGAAAAAAAGAAAAATAATAATAAAAACTATAACATGTGACAATGGATTATAGTGGCTAGAGAGGAAAAAAAAAAAAAAATGAAAACGTGCCAAATGGTAAGAGAGATATACTAATGTAAGAGAAATAATAAAAATAAATGATATATGTACTTATTAACAAGTGGTATTAAATTGATACGTACTTTGTCATTTAATTTACTTTTGAGGGTAATTGTGAAATAAATTTAAAAGTAATATTGAAATGGAACAGAAAATATTTTTTCCTATTTTACGCTAAATTAAAAAGTAAAAAGTAAAGTTTTAAATGTAGTTAGTTTGGTCACATGATTTAAAAAAAAACCGCAGTGACACGTGGCACTCTAAAAATGGCCGGCCACAATGGTCATACGCTGTTTGGAAGCCGAGAAAGAGAGGGAGAGAGAGTAGGCTGTGGTCAAGTTTTTAGGGTTTGCAGAGACTACCAAGGTACGTCGATCCCCTTTCAGCATCTCTGATTGAATCCACGCATCCTTGAAAAGTGTCAGATTCATGTTGCATATTCGCTAGAGTCTTTGATTCTGTCAGAGATTCAAACTCCACACATCTTCAATGCCAGTAATGTCCATAGATCAAAGTTCAAAGATGAAGGGTTGTTCTTTATCAGGGCTTCAAATCATCATTTCCACAATAATCTCCTGAAAATCTGTGCTATTGTGTGATTCACTTTAAGAGCGAATAGAGGAAATAGAAAGTTGTGGGATTTGGAAACACTAGACATTTGTGCTGATTGTGTAGAGTGTCTTTTTGTTCAAATCTCTAGGGGTTTTGCAGGCAGATAAGAAGTAGGGATTTATCCATGTTGGTGTTTTGGGGATGGAACCCAGGTCGCCTTCCAAGTTTAAAATTCCTATTATGGGATTTGTTCAATATAAACGGGTCTTCAATATTGGTATCATAGTTCTGGCCGTTGTGCTGTTACTGGTTGGTGTTTATCATGTATTTGGACCGGGGAGAGGTGGCAATGTGTTGGGAAGGCCTTACTTTACTGTGGTTGTGGACTGTGGAAGCACAGGGACGAGAGTGAATGTGTATGAGTGGGTCATGAAAGGTGAGAGGAACTGGGAGCTGCCTATGTTGATGCATTCATATCCCGACTTTTCAACCAAGAGTCCTCTCTGGAAAGGTGCTTGTCAGTACCATTGCATGCAAACTGAACCTGGGTTAGATAAATTTGTTGGTAATTATTCAGGGGTGAGGGCGTCTTTGGAGCCATTGCTTGTTTGGGCTGAGCAGCAGGTACCACCTGAAAGACGTGGAGAGACTCCGGTTTTTGTTCTAGCTACTGCTGGACTAAGGAGGTCAGATGTTGTTGATGTTAAGCAAGTTTTGGATGATGCAGAGGCTGTTGTGGGAAAGCATGCATTTTTGCATAGGAGAAGTTGGATCAGGGTGTTGAGTGGAAAAGAAGAAGCTTACTACGGTTGGATTGCTCTGAACTATAAGATGGGGAGACTTGGAAATAATTCAAGGTTGCCCACCCTGGGACTTCTGGATTTGGGTGGTTCATCATTGCAGGTGGTGATGGAGGTAGGTGAATCAAGAGAAGATGGGCACTTGGTCAGATCAAGGGTTGGCTTGTTTGAACATCGAATCTTGGCATACTCATTGACGGAATTTGGTATAAATAAGGCATTTGATAGGACAGTTAGTATGCTAAGCCAAGTGCAACCACTCAGAGAAGGTTCTGGCCGTAAACTGGAACTCCAGCATCCTTGTCTTGGTTCTGATTATGTGAACAATTACACCTGTGATGGTTGCATTTTTTCAAATGCTACTGACTCGAAAAGGTCTCAGCCCTTGCGAAATCATCACTTCACTTCTGTGTATCTAGTTGGAGACCTGAATTGGGAGCAATGCAAAGGACTTGCAAGGACTGCTGCAATACATTCAAGCAGCTCAGATTGGTCCAACCTAACACTTGCTTTAAACTGCAAAGCACACTTGCCTTCTCATAGTGGTCAGTTATAACTTCTAAACCTCTAACAGCAGTTCATTCTAGACAGTTCTTGCACATTTATACATTTTTTGACATTTTTATGGCCTTACAAATTCACATGTGCTAAAAATCTGATCTCTCTTCCAATGACCTCCAGAATTCACTTGGGGCTTCTGCAATAATAAATTATTGAACATTTAGGGCTACCAAGAACAGCATTTTATAATATCTAGTAAGGTCTCTAATGTGCATAGATGACCATTCTTTGTCTATGCTAGACTTTGTTGATTGGTTTAGCTTGTGTTTAGGAGTCAGAGATTGTTTTTACATTTTTTGTTATTTTCCTTTCCTCAAGCGCACCTTTTTGGGGTCAATTGTATACATTGTATATACTTTGCTCCATTTGCTCAGGCACCATTAATATAACAATTGCAACCCTGAGGTTCAATCTGTCCAACGCACACCTGTGCTTTATTGTGGTAGGCACTGTGATTGGTTTGACATCAAATAAAGAACATATGCATTATGAAGCTTTTAACTTATATGCATGTATTGAGATGGATTTTGACCTTATTTAGTGGTTCTCCTCTAGGTACATCATTCAAATATTTAGGCTATGTTTGGTTCTCGGAAAGTGTTAAGGAAAGAAAAAAAAATACTAAAGAAAATGATTTTCTTATGTTTGGTTATACTATGAAAAATATGAAAGAAAGTCAAATATAATTAAAATTAAGAAGAAATTTATATATTTTTAAATTATTTAATCTTTATATAGATGGGTTAATTGAGTGAAATGAGTTTGAAGTAGTATATAAAATCAATTTTTTATTTTCCTTCACTTTTTCTTTCCTTTTACTTTTCCTCTTTATTTTTTTTCCCTCGCATTTTCCCTCACACTTTCTAGGATCCAAACATATCTTTAAACTTATGCACCATCACTATAATTTAAATGGTTACATCTTTCAACAAGGAAATTTATTCAGGATTTGAAGTTCCATGCGTCAACATGCCACATGTTTTATTCTATTTATTTATTTATTTATTTTAGTTTCAATAGTTCTGTCATTCTCATTACTAAGACCATCTATGCATCCTATGTTATCCACAAGCTAGCTTCCCACCATTTTTGCACTGAAGGAGTGGTAGGTTTCATGTGCTAAGGTTCATACGTTTAACTTCCATCTTGCATTCTGCAGGCAGCAATATACTAAATTCTACAGCCACCACCCATGCTGCTGCATGCTTTCATGCTTTGTCTGGATTTTTTGTTGTTTACACCATGCTGAATTTGAGTCAAAGAGCCAACATGACAGAAATTTGGGAGAGAGGCCAGCAACTATGTTCAAGATCAGATGCTCATTTTGGCAGCATTTCCGGAAATTATGCTAGGCAGTTTTGTTTCAGTGTGCCCTATTTAGCTTCACTCATTGAAGATGGTCTATGTCTTGGTGATGCAGAAATAAATTTTGGCCCGGGAGATGTTTCTTGGACTTTAGGAGCTGCCTTGGTTGAAGGGGAATACTTGTGGCTAAGTACCACCAATTCTCGGTTTAGCATATCATCCTTGAAAATAAAGTCAGTCTTAGCATCACCATTTTTCCTATTTATTTTGCTTCTAGGTCTTCTTCTCATTGTTTACTGTAGTCAAATTAAGCTGCCTATGCCCAGCAAAAGAGGTGCCGGTGTTAGATCATCCTTGCCATCCTATATCTATCCAAAACGCAGGCCAAACTAATCTTTGGTTTCTGCATTTTTGATTGTTTGTTCTTATTGTAAGTGCAATTCATTTATTCTTTGTAAGTTAGATTACATAAATCCATTTTAGATTATTAACTTGTATGTTTGTCACTATAAGACAAAAAGCTATGTTGTACCCCTGGTTGGATTCTAGAGTTTTCTTCTTGGATAATAGCTTTTATTCTTGTGCGTCCCTGATACTCAACTTTAGATGGAGTGGAATGCATTCTGGAGTGAGGGTGTTTGAAAGGTACAGGGTGGTTGGGGAATCATTTGAAGCTGTGCTGGACAGTTGCTATCGTCTCATGATGCTTACTTCTAGTTTAAGAGATATTCTATTTAACATACAACAGCTGTGTGGTCCCAATTTCATGGTACTTGGGGATCCAAGATTCATCTCTTTACATCTATGTGATCATGTTGAATTTCTCGTAATATTTATGAGAGTAAATCTCGCTACATAGGATGAGATTTTGATGCAATGTTTCGGGGAAAAAATCATCATTTTTTTAAGGCTCTCACTACAGTACCAAATTGATACATATTCAGGAGCTAGACCAATCACATCGTGCACATTGTGTCTTGTATACATACAGTCTAGGGTCCATTGTTTTGTGCCCAATATGATCCCATGATTTTTTTGTATTTTGATTTCATTTCTTTATTCGGCTTTTCATTTGATTATATTTTGATCTCATTTATTTGTATTTCATACGTATTTAACACCTGAGATTGAAAAAAAATAATTGTAAGCATGTGCTTCAATGGAGACTCTCTTTCAACTCAAGATCTAATAGGCAATCTCATGCTGGTCTTCATTTTTTGTTGACTGAATTTGTGATCCATTTGGGTTGTTTTTGTGAAAAAAATAAAAAGGAAAATTTTGGGTTTTTGCCGCAGCATCTAGTTTCCAAACAGGACAGTATATATTTGACCCAGTTAAATGCAGGCGAGAACCAAAAGGACCAAGAAACTACACCAAGAATAAAGAACAGAGCATCATGAGAAGGCCAGCATAGCTTATGTTTATAATATTATGCATACAGGTAGACGGATCAAATTACATCATAATCATGTTCTATTAGCTTGTTCATGCACATACAACCAGATATTTACATCGTTCTGACCCCTCAACAGGCAGTAGTAGTTCAGTATGTAGACACGCTGCCGGACTCACAGCCTTCCAACCCAGAATTTTTGACATCCACCCAGATTTCATTTATGCGCCCAAAGATCTGAAATGGAGAACTGTATTGTGCAATTGAGTAAGCATAATTACTTTCAGAAGTAGTGAAGTTTGCCCATGGGGACCTACTCAGGCTGATGGCAAGTTTCTCTGCCTCTTTAACAATGTTATCATCCCTGGCATATCCTGAGAACTTCCTCACTGCAATACAGTTAACTGCCCATTTATCTGGTTTCAGGTGTAGTTCAGGGAGAGGGAGTGGAGGGGTGGCCTGGAACTTCACAGGCAAGTAGAACCGGACAAAATAAGCCGATGAGTGAAGAGGGCCAGCACCAGGAACAATGCTTGTTAGGACAGGCGCAGTCATTGAGATCCGAGAAAAGTTCAAATTGGCGCCTTGGATGTACTGAAACAGCCTGTCAGGTGAGTGAATCCAAAGCAAAATGAAATGAATCCTCCATAATCATAAAGAGGAAAATCCTAAAGAGATCATCACTAAGACTGCAGCATTTCCAGGAGAAGAAGTTCTATGAAAGATTAGATTTCATATTGGGGAATAATCCTTGTACATTATCCACAATGAGTGAAAGATTCCTTTATTTATTGATTTATTTCTTTACATTCAGGATGGATGTTGCTTTCCAGAAAAAACACCGAACATGTTGACCATCTTATGTTATAGAAATTCAACAATAACATAACAAAACAGCCCAGCTTTAATTCCAAGAACATGTTTTGGGAAATTACAAACAAAAGTTACTTCTGACAAGTGATGATTTTACAGTCAGGTTGTAGTGACCTAGTTGAGTATCACATCACTAAGTTAAGGTTTGGTGGTTGGGCTTATAAACAAATGGGTCATCTCCCCTTGATAGTTGATTTTCAAGGATAAGGTCTACGCAATGTATAGACCATGTATGGACCAACATGCACCGTGTGGGCAGATTGGGGAAGGGCTACTACCTAGCTGCGTGCAGGATTTGCAAAGTCATCAATCCACCCATAAAAACCGCCATGGGTGTTGGTCTAACTTAGTGATGTGGGACTCAACTGTCATTACAATCCACTATGCTTTCAAAACCGCTGATTTCCATGGTGGTTTTTATGGGTGGTGAGGTGACTTGGTGGATACTGCACATGACTAGGTAGTAACCCTCCCTCAATCTTGCCGCCATGGTGCCTGCTCTGATACAAATTGTTACGTATATATTGGGTAGAACTCACCCTTGAAAACTGACTATCAAGGGGAGGGTGCCCAAGTGCTTATAAGCCCAACCACCAAGTCTTAAATTAGTGACGTGAGCCTCAACTAGTCATTACACAAGAAAGTCACTTTGTTCATTATCAAAATTGTTGAAACACTGCTCTTAACAAAGCCAGTGGACTTCCTAACTGATATAGAATGACCTACACTAGTCAAACAAAAAATCCAGTTCAAAATAAAGCCATGGACCTTCCATATATTCAAAGCCTTATTCTGAGAATGATATTTGATCTTTTTATTTATTTATTTATTTATTTTTATTTTTTTATCTGCAAATGAGATTTCTATTAAAAACGCCAAAAAGGGCAGACCAAAGTACACACGATGTATACAACGACAACCAAAAAGCGACAAAAAAAGGAGGAGAAGATAAAAAGATACTCCCTCTCTCAAATTGACCCCAACCAATCAATGAAATCTACTATGGACATCAATCTTTCACCTATAAACAGTTTGGTCCAAGTTAACAAGTTACACAAAAACAAGTATTTCAGCCTTTGGATTGAGAATTCCACATTCTCAGAAGATCTTCTATTTCTCTCTTTCCAAATAGGCTAGAAGAGGCATAAAGGAGTTGCCCTCCAAACCTTTTTTCCTCTTTCTTCCACAAAGGAACCATGTCGGCCTAGCATAGTCTCTCTAATTGTGGACTGCAGCACCTAAAAAACTCTAAAGAGAGAGAATAATAGCTCCCACAACACCCTTGCCTTGTCACAATGCAAAAGGATGTGATCAATAGACTCCTCATGAGATAGACATAGGAAGCAACGGTTGGTCAAAGACCACCCCCTCCTTTGAAGCTGGTCAAGAGTTAAAGCTTTTCCCCAAGTCGCCTCCCAAGCAAAAGAGCACACCTTAGGAGGAACCCACGCATTCCACACAACACTAGAAGGGAATTGCACTACCCTTCCTGTGTCTAGGCTAGCATAAAGTGATTTAATAGAGAATGTTCTACTCTTCATATAAACCCAAAACACTTTATCCTCTTTACCCTCTTCTACCAATTTATCTTGAAGTCTTGCCAAAAAGCGTTCCACGATAATAATCTCCCAATCATTTAGGGGTCTTAGGAAGTTAGGATTCCAACCACCCCCCTCATTAGAATGCTGCCACAACTCCGCCACTCAAACATCTTTAGAGTTAGAAAGAGCAAATAAAGAGGGAAAAGAAACATTTAACGGCTCATCCCTGCACCACTTATCTTTCCAAAACTTTATCCTTTTCCCATTGCCCACCGAAAAGGACAATTTAGAACTAACTACATCCCACAACTTTCTTATGGTCTTCCATAAACTAACACCATAGCCTCCTCTCGCTTCCTTAGAGCACCAACCCCCTTCCAAATCCCCATATTTACCACTAATGATTTGTCTCCAAAAGGCCTCCCTTTCTAAAGCAAAGCGCCAAATCCACTTACAAAGGAGGGCCTTATTAAGCGAGTGAAGGCGCCTAACACCTAGGCCCCCCATCCTTCTGTCAGAGCAAATGGTATCCCATTTCACTAGATGAGGCTTACTATCTAAGGTCCCGCCTCCCCATAGGAAGTCCCTTTGGATTTTTTCCAACCTTAATCGCATAATCCTTGGTATCCGAAAAAGAGACAAAAGGTAGATTGACAAATTAGATAATGTACTTCTAATCAACGTTAGTCTTCTCCCTTTGGAAATATATTATCTTTTCCACAAAGTCAATCTTTTGCGGAATCTTTCTTCCATTCCATCCCAAGCCACCAACGAATTAAAAAGGGCACCTAAAGGGAGCCCCAAATAGGTGGTCGGGAGCACTCCCACTTTATAGCCTAATACAAGAGCCAACTCATCAAGGTTCTCTGCTCTCCCCATCGAAATAAGCTCACTCTTTGTTAAATTAATTTTCAAACCTAAAATGGTTTCAAACCGCATAAGCAACCAGCTTAAGTAGGTCAATAGGCCTCACAAAACACCAAAGTGTTGTTTGCAAACAGTAGATGAGTAACCTCCAAACCCTCTCCACCTCTCCCATTCACTTTGAAGCCAATCAGAAAGCCACCTTCCCTTGCCCTTCCAATGAGACAGCTAAGCGCCTCCATAGCAAGCATAAACAAATACAGAGAAAGACAATCCCCTTGCCTTAATCCTCTAGAGCTTTGGAAGAAACCTGAAGGGGTACCATTCACAATAACCGAGAAACTTGGAGTAGAAATGCACTAACTAATCCAACTAATCCACCTTTGACCAAAACCCATTTTTTCCAAGACCGCAAGTAAAAAGCCCCAATTGACATGATCATATGCCTTCTCAATATCTAGTTTGCACAGCACCCCAACCCTATTACTTTTCAGCATCGAGTCAGTTGCTTCATTTGCTATTAGGACAACATAAAGGATTTGTCTACTTTCCACAAAGGCATTTTGAAAAAAAGAAACCACTTTATTGATCATCTTTTTAAGCTTATTAGTCAACACTTTAGCCAATAATTTATACAGGCTCCCCACTAAACTTATAGGCTTGAAATCCCTAAGATCTTCAACCCCTCATTTCTTTGGCACCAATACCATAAACGTAGCATTGAGGCTTTTTACAAATCTGTTGTGATTATGAAAATCCCTAAAGAAACCCATTACCTCTTCCTTAATGACATCCCAACAACACTACCAAAATGCCATTGAAAAACCGTCCGACCCTAGGGCTTTGTCCCCATTAAGAGCTGACGGCACATTGAAAACCTCTTCCTCAGTAAAAGGTTCCTCTAACTTCGCTGCATCTTGCCTATTTAAGGTTTCAAAGTCCATGCCACTTATACTAGGGCGCCAATCTCTAGATTTTGACAAAAGGGCTTGGAATGCCTGGACAATTCCAGCTTTAATATCAGTCTCCTCTGTTAACCAAGCCCCATTAATCTTGACCTTAGCTAAAAAATTTCTCCTTCTATGTGCATTTGCCATTTTGTGAAAAAAATTGGTATTTCTGTTACCCTCCTTTAACCAAACTTCCCTTGACTTCTGTCTCTAGCTTGTTTCCTCCATAAGAGCCCGTTTCCGAAATTCTACCCTTGAAGCCTTCCTGGCAATCTCTTCCTCTACAGATAAAGTCCCTAGTAACTCTTGTGAATCCCAAAAGCCCACCTAAGTGAGGGCCAAATTCTTTCTAATAGCCACATTGCCAAACACCTCAAAGTTCCAGCTCTTCAAAAAGCCTTATAGTTTTTTCAACTTTTCTGTCAGAATGAAACTAGAGAATCCTCTAAAACTAAGCTCCAACCACCAAGACTTCACTAGATCCTTGAAACCCTCCTCCTTCAACCACATACTCTCAAACCTAAAGGGAGAAGGACCCCTCCGCAATCCCACCCACATCCAATAGAATTGGAGAATGATCTGACACGAGTCTAGGCAAGATACACTGCAACACATTGCTAAAATGGCCTTCCCCTCCTTCAGAAACCAAGAAACGATCTAACCTCAAATGGGCCTGATTATTCAAACCCCCACTCCAAGTAAAAGACCCCCCTAACAAAGGAAGATTCCTCAAATGGAGGTCATCAATGACCTTTGTAAATCTTCTCATTGCCAAAGTCAATCTCGATGCACCAGAATGTTCACCTGGAAATCTCACAACGTTGAAGTCTCCCCCAATACACCATGGGTCACTCCACAGGCCCCTAATTGCCCCAAATTCATCCCAAAAGTCCTCTCTAGCATTCCCAAGGGTAGGGCCATACACCCCTGAAAAAATCCAGACGGAACAATCATCACAACACTTAAAGCGACAAGAGATTGAGTACAAGCCCAATTCCATGCCCATCAGCTCTAGCACTTTGTTATCCCAAAAGACTAGAATCCCTCCTGTTACCCCCCTAGCATTCACTGCCCCCCACTCGAAGAATCTTCCTGTTCCTAGACTGTGAACCAATGTGAAAATTCCTGAATATACTGATAAAATCAGAAGAGAAAATTCCAATAAAAATGCAACAAAGGATGATATGAACGATATTTTGCAGATGGAGTTAGCACCAGAAGAAGAGACTATAAATTGACAATATATAAGAGAAATGATTGACAATATAAATCATAAAGATTAATTTCTGTAACATTGGTCTACAGTTGAAAGTGGCAGCAAGCACAAAATAAACACTTCCCATCAAAGTTGAGTTTTGGTTCAAATTGGCCATTTCGACCATTAAAATATACATCTCAGCCTTCCTCTCATACTACTGTTCAAAACCCCCTTGGCCTCATTTTATTTTATTTGAAAAAAATTGTTTGAAACTCCCATCTTGAAACTATGGCTTTAGTACAAATTTAAAAACCGCATCTTGAAACTACAACTTTAATAAAGATTTGGAAACCATGTTTTGAAACTGCAGTCTCTAATTTATATAGAAGTAGTATTTTCAAAATGTTGTTTCAAATATATTTAAAAAGAAAACTAATTTGAATAATAGTTTCAAAACGTGCCCAAAACTTATATTTTGTTTGGTTTGAGGGCCAATTTGATAAAAAAAATTCATCAAAGTTGGTCTAGGTTTTAGTACAAGTTGTTAGTAAGAAAAGCTTATCTGGATCTGGGGTCAAATGGACTCATGTTACAAACAAAATATGAGTTTTAAGTATGTTTTGAAAGTATTGATCAAAATATAAGCTTATTTGTTTTTTCCTTAAATTTGTTTGAAACTGCATCTTGAAAATACAACTTCTATATAAATTAGATGCTGTAGTTTCAAAATAAGGTTTCTAAAAGCATACCAAAGCCATAGTTTCAAAATACAGTATCTAAATTTGTACTAAAATCACATTTTCAAGGTGCAGTTTCAAACAACTTTTTTTGAAAAAAAAAATGAAATAAAATAAAAGTAGTGGAAGGATCAGTTTGAACCATAGTCTGGGAAGAGAGCCAAAAGGTATATTTTTAATGTCTGACATGGCCCATTGAACCAAAACTCCACACAATCGATCAAATATGTCCTTGACCACAGATTCATGAAGCGTTTTTTTTTTTTTTTAGGAAATTTCCAATTTAAATGAAGAAAGCAACCTCAACATGCATTTTCAGATACAAGAAAATACAGTAATCAACTACAACATCCAGTGGGTTGCCAGTTAAATTCCAAAAATTTGCATTCTCATCATAACCACTACCAATCTTCCAAGTGGGTTCTGATGAAAAGCCAAAAAAATCTGCAATTTATTTTTATCATATATCACACGCAAACAAAATTTGCAAAAATTCCCAAATTTTGTCATGAAAAGCCTTAAATATCAGCAGAGTACTCAGCAGCTAAGACATTCTTCAATATATTGATATTATACCCTACAATAAAAAATAAAAAAATTCAAAACCCATTTCCCAATTTTAGTGGAACTAAATGAAATGATCAAATTTTCACTTACCCTCCGTTTGGTTCCCAAGAAAACAGAGGGAAAAAAAAACCCTCATGTTTCCCAACTCAAAATTTTCAATTTTCTTCCATTTTTCCTGCAATTTCTAGGAAATCAAAGGGTGGGCTAACTCTTCATCAAACTAGAAGCGAGAAAATGATAAAGGGTAAAGGACCTGTGAAAGCCATTCCAGGTTGATTTCTCAAAGGATATGTCCCGAACAGAAGCCGTCATCCAAGTCGATTCCGGGTAGAGCCTGACCTCGAAATCCGATTCTGCATGAATCACTGCAAATTCAGGCGATTCAATTCCTTTACAGAGAGCAAGACAACAGAGGATGCTGATCAACATCAACGACAGCCATGGCTTCTCCATCTTTCTCTGATGCAGAAGTTGACTAGCGCATGGGACTATGAACCATGGGTTTGGGCTTTTGTCCCACACGACAAACAAGAGAACGGACAACCCAAGAGTTCGATATAAAATAGGAACATAGTTACGATCAAAAGCATATCTTTCTCGGCCTTTTGGCTAAGATCAAGTGTAGTATCTGTTCTTATCAGTTTAATATCTGATACGTCGGTCATCGACTCACACGATATTAAATTAATTTCTTAAGGGTGTGAGGGTTCACCACAGCAGCTTGCTACTGGAACCTGCGAGCGTCGCCTATGCGTAGCACTACTGTACGGGCCTGGCGCAACCCTACGACTCTAGTTAAACATTCCCTAGTGAGGCAGTTGCTCTAAAAATTGTGTTAAAATAATGGTATATTACATTTGGTTTCAAATCTCTTACATTAAACCTCACGCCTTATACATATTTATATGATTATTTTTAAAAAAAATTCTTGATATATATTATTTTTATGTTTGTATAATTAATTTTTAAAATAATTATCTGAAACCAAGTCAAAAGGTTTTACGACAACATTGTGTTTTTTGTTTTTTTACAATAAAAGAGTTAACAAAATAAATAAATAAATAACAAATTTTTTAGTTATTAAAATATTTTTAATTTTTAAAATTCCTTTTATTTAATTTTTCTTTTTGTAAAGATTAAATAATTTTGAAATATTTAGGTGTTGTTTGTTTGATATCTGATTGATTGTGCATCCTCTTTATGGTTCGTGAGATTATTTTGCTCCTATTATTAAGTAATCTTGTTTCCCATAGAGGCGTTTTAGCTCGCTATCTAGGTACGCTCCTTTTTATCTATTTTTGAGAATTCTATGGACACATATGCTATTGATGACTATATCCATACTTGATGTGATTCTTGAGTGCTTAGGTGTATACTTGATTTGCTTGGATAAAACACATGTTGTGTGCTATATTTTTATACTAACTTTTATATTTTATGATAGCACTTGAGAAACCGTTCAGGTATGCACTTTGACTCTCTCTTATGATCATACTTTCTTGTTTGACATGCTATTTTTTTTTTAAATCACCTGGCCTACCTAGGTATCCTTAATCAACCATTTAATTGCCACATTTCCCTCAACTTAGTCAGTAGAGACCTTTGTAGGACTTAGAGGGGTACCTTCCCAATAGGTAACTTGATCCCCAGACCTAGACTTGGGTTTTTTCAAATACACGTTTTTCCGAAAACTATGAAGTTAATTTTTTTAAGGTTTTATTTCTTGTTTTATTTTTCCTTTTAAAATAAAATAAAATAAGTGGCGACTCCGACTTTTAAAAAATTAAAATTTTCACCAATAAAAGCAAGTCTCGTTGATCGAGTGGGGGCGTACGTGAAAAACGAGGGTCTACAAATTGGTGACTCCATTGGGGATTTTGAGGATCAAGCTTGAACACTAGTTGAGGAAAATGCGGCGTTTAGTTGGTCGATAAGAGGGTACCTCATTTTTTTAGGCAATGTGATTTAGTTTGCTTGCTTGATTGGTTTGCTATCTTAGCATGTCTTTGTACTTGTTTATCTTGCATGATCACTTGATTGCTTGCTCACTTTAACACGATTCACTCTCACATATGATAGATAAGACTTTATTTGTATGATACATATCTGATTGGTATGATTGCTTGTTGCATGACAATCCTTGTATACATATCTGATTGGTATGATTGCTTGTTGCATGACAATCCTTGTTCCTGCATGATTGTATGACTGCTTGTCTCAGTTTACTATCTCACTTTAGATCTTAGGTTTTTTTGGGTGCATCCACATCCTTCATTGTACACTTTCGATTATCCATGAGTGATGAGATATGAGAGAGCCTTCACCATTAAGAAACCCCCTGGGAAAGCAAGGAAGTGCATGTGTGAAGGTAATAACCACCTTGCATGGAAGCACCTCATCTCCCCTGAGGCGTGTAGAGTGTTGCGTACTGCCGAAGGGTACGATCGCTTCTACTAGGGATCCTTTAACTCACCCATTTTATCTTATAGAGCCATCTCAACCTTTTAGGTTAACCTAGTCCCAATTAGGATCTCATTCCTACACGTGAGTGCATCTGTGAACCTTCAGAGCTGACCCATTTTATCTTATAGAGCCATCTCAACCTTTTAGGTTAACCTAGTCCCAATTAGGATCTCATTCCTACACGTGAGTGCATCTGTGAACCTTCAGAGCTGTCTTGGTCACAATTGGGTTTAGTTATCCTCTTCATGGTCTCTTTTTGGTGTGCTCAAAGATTGGTACATGTTTGAGTTTCAGTTGGGCCACCTTTTTGCGTTGTGATTAGTACATTTCCACCACTTTTAAGCTTTCTTCATGTCATTTCTCTTTCCATGCCTTTGTACTTTATAGGAGTGTTATTAGTTTTGGTTCGAATTCGATTTCTTAGATTAGAGTTGGAAATAGATTGATTAGGGTTTCAAAGCAGTCAGGTATGGATCCTCAGTATGATACAGTTGATCAACTTGCAGTCACCATGACTCTATTCATGAGGCATTAGCAGGTTTGAGCCAGAGGATTGATGGACAGTGAGATAGATAACATCTTGTTTAGGATAAGATGTCGTGTGATTTATTGCCTCCCACCCCCACCACCCAGTTAGCTAGTGACATTGTTGAGGGTGACATCATACATATGATGAGTTTAATGGATACTGGGTCAAAGTTTATCATATGAGAGTTCTTATAGAGGATGTTAGTTTTTCTATAAGATGGGAGATTTGGTTGACATGGTTTTCTTCATGACGAGCATGAGATGAATGTATTGGATGATAGTTGGATGGTTAGCACAGATTAGCCATAGATAGTTCACTCTCTTGATATGCTTGAGATCTTCATTGTTGAGAGTTCAGGAGAGATTCAGTTTATTTATGTTGGGGCATTCGACTTATGTTGATGATATGTTTGAGGACGATGTGAGCCCAGTTATGGTCATGGAGATTCATCTATTCCAAGAGACCCTAGGGACTTACTTCGAGTACACCACATGTCATTAGAGAGTTGACCCCAGAAAGGAAATATGATTGACATATTTGGATAGAGGCCAGCTCTTAGACCCTACCAATTTGGATCAGCTGAAAAAGTATTACATTTGAGACCATGATCGCAAGATGGGTGGCCATCATTTTGGTTAGCCTTACACTTTATCACCTCTATCTATATATTAGATCGTTGCTAGCCCATTGAGCTTCACTTGGTACGTTAAAGCCTTTTTTCTTTCTTATAGCCTTGATGACCATTTTTACACTCGAGTTGGGGCCCTTGATGTATATGCATGCTTTGCTAGGAAAGTCTCATGAGCTTTAAACATATAGGCCTATCTTCTCATTCTTGTTACCATCTCCTTATCACCCCGTTTGTTCTATGTTACTATCATCACATTTTCATTCTCTTTCTTGCTTTTATCATTATTTGCTTCATCTTATCTCTCATCTTTCCTAGGTTGATGATTCTTCACACTTTGGTGCAAAGAGGACGGTCATATCACTCCATTCATCCCATCATTTGGTATTTGTGAAACCAAGGTTTGGTTAATCTTGATTTTGATGATAACAAAACAAGGTTTAGAACTAATGATCATATTTCAAGTGTGATTAGGCAAGACGACTTCCAAATTGGCAATCCAAAGACAAATCAAGCCAATGAGAAATCATGAAGAAGAAGACCACCTCAAAGAGAAGAGTTTTTCAAGACCAAAGCTTCTTAAGATCTCTTTGTAAGGTTGTTAGTGTACTAGGACTTTCATGCATTTCATTCTTTATTTATGCACCAAAATCATCCAAGAGTAATATCGTTTTAAATATCTGAAGAATTGGATGATTTCATGTTTTCAACTAAAACCTTGTGTTAAATGATTTTCAAACTTGTGTTAAAAGGTTTTAAGTTGAAAAATGTTGAGTGTTGAGCCAAAAAAATGGCTCAACCGATTGTGCTTGTCCGGTCGAGGACCGGTTGAGGGAGACCAAAAAGTTTCTCTCTCTCCCAGTGGCCTTCTCTTCCCGGTCAAGGTTGAACCTCAACCAGTTGAGGTCCGGTTGAGGCCCAACAGTCACTTTCCCTAACGGTTAGTCAACCGATTGAACCCCCAACGGCTAGTTTGGCTTTTTTTCTTCTATAAAAAGGCTCCAAACTTCATTGTTTCATAAGTTTAACCTTCCCAAATCATTCTTGATTATATTTGACCCTTGAAAGAGTGTTTTTGAGTGCACCATTGTTTCATAACTTGCATATCTTTAGTGCACCATTCAATCCTAGCTTTTCTTGTATCTTTGAGCCTAAAGTTCTATTACTAGGATTTTGAGAGATCATTATTTGTATATCTTTGTGAGGAATTTTCTCAAGTGTGGGGTATCACTTGAGGGGTTGTTCAAGAGTGGGATATCTCTTGAGAAGTGTAAAGGGTGCTTGGAGCCAAAAGTCTAAGAGGGTGAATTGGAACCATAATCCAATTGTAAAGAGATTGAAAACTTGGTTGAAACTTCAAGATAGTGGAACCCTCACTCGATTAGGAGGTTGAGGAGAGTGGACGTAGGCAAGGAAGTGTCGAACCACTATAAACTCTCGTATTTGCACTCTCTCTTCCCTAACTCTTTTAAATTATATGCAATTGTCTTTATTTTGTTTATTATATACTTGCATATAATTGTCTCTTATTTTTGCATAGTTTAAATTTGTGAAAAAGAGACCGTCACCCTATTTACCCTCCCCCCCCCCTCTAGGGTGATTACCATAGTTTGGATTAGCCTCAAATTCCTAACAGTATTGATTCGAAGATTTTAGTTTGAGAGGTTGTCTCATAGGATGGGTTTCATGTAGTCATCAGTGATTTGAGAGAGTCTATTCACTCCTTGTATCTTTCCCATTGGAGTTCGATTTATTGATGATTAGAGCATGCGCATTAAAATAAATTAGCTATGATATGTTCGTATATGGTACCTTGCTCCATTGGGCACTTATGTCACCTTTTGAGGTTTGTTCATTGGCTATTTGTCATTGTGGATTCTTGTGAGATTTTTATATGGGTTCTTACTCCTTGAGCCACTCTTGTTATGCATTTAGAGTGTCGAGGGTTCATATGAGAGTTTTATGAGATCCTATGTTTCTTGGGTCATGGTTGATATGTATTAGGTATGAGAGATGAGTAACCTTTTACTAGGGTCTCTAGATCATTGTCTTATCCACCATTCCATCATTGGTGATATGACTTTCCTTTATTGTACTAATATGGGTTGATCATCATTCATTCTGCTTTCTCATTGTCTTTTTATTTTGTATCTCATCACCTCTTTCCAGATCTTCGTTCCACTTTTTATCCATTTCCTACATATTGATACACATTTATGATTTGATACATTTTTCACATCATTCACATGTTTCATTGATGGTTTGACCACTTATCATTTCTTTTGTTCCCGCCATCGACATTTCCTTTGGTTACCTTTAAGTCCATGGCTCATGAGATTTTTTTTTCTATGCATTACATCTTGTACACGAGGGTATGGGTTTTGATCATTGGGTATTTGAGCCTAGTTTCCCTTCATTTTTTTCACCTTATCACCCTGACCTACGTTACGTCCCATGTCTTAAGACCACTCTGAGACCATGAGATCAGATACTGTCTTCGACAACCTCTACTTAGGCTGGTGTTTGGGATTTGGTTGATATATAGACGTCGTCCCGTTTCTTTTTCTGGGAGATGCTTCTTTGATGCTTGGAGGTGATTTAGTGATAAATGTGGACGATTGCTTCATTTTATGGATGATATTTGATGTTGTCTGGCTTCCCACTCTACTATGCATTAGCTATCATACTGAGGTATATTCCTCTATTGAGATTACCAGTTTTTCATGGTTTATGATGATAGATGATGATTCGGTAGTATACCTTTGCTGTGATGCCGCTAGTGGAGTTTCCCCCAAGCAATTGAGTCACGCTCATATCTTTTGATACCCTTACTATTCTCAATGGTTTTACCCTAGTAAGACATGTTTTCGTCCATATTCTTAATGGAGTAGATCAACATGATGATTTTTTTATTCCTAGCAGGGTCTGCTTATGAGTTAGCATGGTGGGTCATTGCACATGTGTTGTATGAGTTGTTGATTGTCTCATTCTTGGATACAGAGATGATGGGTTAGTGTCATTTGAGGTATCTTGTGACATTGCATCAATTGCTATACTGGGGCATATTCCTCTTTCATTTGGTTGAGATGAGCCCCTAGTGGAGTACTTTCTTTGAAGCCTGGGCATTTTCATTGATCAGAGATCCCTAGTGGAGTATGTTGAGATGAAATTAGTTCTAGTGGAGCATCATTGAGCTCATTGATGGTTTTCATGCTTCTAGGTTCCATTTACGGAGTATTTATGAGATAAACTAGTGGATTATTACTGACTTGGAGATAGTTTTCAGTGCGGTATATAGATCTTGTATACTAGGGCATATTTTCCCATTTTGAGGTTACCAGATTCCTATCGGATTTAGTTAGGGATTTATCAGAGACATGTTGCTACTCTCGAGATTATCACATCCCTAATCATTTTGGTTATTCATTTGAGATTAGATTTAGAGTGTCTCCATTGAGGCATTGGCCGATACTTCATTCTAACTTCTTAGCAGATTATTGTTGAGTTGGAGATAGTTGATTGATGATGTTGGATTCATCATTTTGTTGTGCATTATATATCCACACTGGGGCATATTTCCCTTTTTCTCCGAGGTTCCTTCTTGTTGTTGGATGGTATGGCTACCTCTATTCATGGTCATAGAGAAGTTTGATGGATTTTCACAGATTCTTTATTATACTTCTAATATTCATACTAGGGCATATTCCCCTCTCCATGATGAGATTGTGTTCAGGCAGCAATACATAGATAGATGATCATTGTTGGTTGTTTACCTCATGACTTCGACATCATACATTATATTAGGGCATATTCTCCTCCCCTTGATAAGATTTCGTTTGCGCAGTGGTACATAGATAGATGATGGGTGTTGGTTATTTACCTCATGACTTTGACATCAGATCTTATACTGGGACATATTTCCTCATTTTCTTTGAGTATCATTGAGATTGAGACAATGGCCAGTTTGGTTTTAGATTGAGTACTAGTCTGAAGCTTCTAACGGTTGCCTATATCAAGACCTTGCTACATGGATTTGTTGAGATAGAGATGGATCGCATCAAGTTTCACCTGAGGAGCATAGGTGGATCCTTTAGCCAGATGCTCATGAGATAGATTGCTTTCGTCATTGTTACATTGCAAATTGGGTTATCTAGATAAGTAGTATTTTGTGCACTTTAAGATATGCTTTTAGATGAGTTGCGATACACACTCCGAGATTTACCTTTTGAGGTTTGTCGCTAGAGCAACTTGTGAGACATAGAGAGTTCTTTCAGTTCAGATTCTTCATAGGTTTGTCATGATGCATCTATTGTTGACCCATTAATTCCAACAAATGATTGATTTATTGGTTGTTTCAGCAGTGTGAGCACTCTGGATACTAGGACATATTTCTCTTCTTGAGTTCAGTAGTTCGACCCTTGGCATTTTGAGTATACGGATTTGAGCCCATTTACTTCCTATCCACTTTCGAGTTGGTCTTCTTTATCTGTTCCTTCTAGGCCTTAAGCCTCGTAGCCCTGAGCTATCCATTTTTTCTAGACCTTAAGTCTTATAGCCTTGAGCTATCATTTCCTTTTAGACCCTGAGTCTTATAGCCCTGAGCTATCCTTCTTCCCTTAGGCCCTGAGCTATCATTTCCTTAAGACCCGAAGTTTTTCCAGCCTTGAGCCGAGCCTTCATCATTTGGTCGCCCATGAGTGGTTTGACCTGGAGTTTGCGTATCACATTCTTTTTCTAGCTGATCAGTCATAGAGCCTAGAGCTCATAGACCTGAGCTGTTCACATAGCCTTGAGTTATTCATTGTAACCCAGAGTTACTCGTTGCATCATGACCCAGAGTCATTCATTCCATCCATAGCCCTAAGCTATTCATTGTAACCTTGAGTTACTCATTGCATCATGACCTAGAGTCATTCATTCCATCCAAAGCCCTGAGTTATTCATTGTAACCCTGAGTTACTCATTGCATCATGACCTAGAGTCATTCATGCCATTCATAGCCCTGAGCTATTCATCGTAACCCTGAGTTACTCATTGTAACCCTGAGTTACTCATTGCATCATGACCTAGAGTCATTCATGGCATCCCGAGTCCTGAGCTCACGACCCAGAGTCGTTCGTATCCTTTACATCCCTGAGATGTTTTGTTTTCATCATTCTAGCCACTTGTGAGTGGCCTTGACCCGACACCATGATGTGTTGGTTCGCAAGTATACGAATCGTTCAAGTAATATAATTGTACCTAAGTATGGATATTGAACCCACAAGGACTATGCTACTAATTACTAAAATTTATTATTTCTACTACTATTTGATCAACCAAATATTTAAAGTTGTAGAAGAAAGCAACTTAAACAATTAAAGAAAATAAATTCAAACTCTTATGATTTAAACGATCTAGGGCTTTTGATTTCACTACAAACACTTTTCATGCAATTGATTGCTTGACTTAATTCCTGTTATGCTTATTTGGAGATTTAATTCCCTAAGCTAACCAATATTTTCTCTCGAAATATATCAGATTGCTCCTTAAATTACTAACCTAAAATATCTCTATGTGAATTTAAGTCTAAAGGAGTAATTAAGATTTATGGAATTATTATAGATTTAACTATTAATCTCTTAGAACATGGTAATGTATCTTTACTATTCATTCATTCTAACGTAATCTATTCTATGGATCTAATTTAGATTCTAACTCTCGTTATCAACCCAAATCATAAAATCAATCAAAACTTGGGCCCTTAAGAATTGAGAGCATTAAGCGCAGAATAGATACACAAATAAATTGATGCAAAATAGAGAATTAATTTAAACCGATAAAAAACATAAATCGTGATTGAGCTACATCTCAGCCCTAGACAAAGGAAATTAGTTCATCTTAAGATGAAAAACAAACATCCTGAATTACAATCATAAAGAAAAATGAAGAATAAACCAGAAAAATATAAGGAAATCTGCAAATCCCCTTTTTGTTCTCCAAGCTCTCTCTTCTCCTAGGTCTTTAAGATCTTCTTTCTTCTAGGTCTCCAAAATCCCCATATAAACCCTACTTTCGTCTATTTATAGCCCTAGTATTGTAAGCTGACGTCCTACCTAATTCGGATTTGAATGTAATGAGATAAGGACGAATAATTTTCAAAATTTAAATATCGGGCCGCGGCGCTCAGTGTCTCCCGCCGCAACGCTTTAGTCTCGGGATCCCAGGATTTCTGAAATTCCTTCTAGCGTCGCGGCGGATAAGCTCTTCCAGCCATGGCGGTTTTGTCTCGGGTCCCCAACTATGATTTTCCACATGCATACGCTGCGATGCTTAAGTCCTTCCCGCAGCAGCGCTTTCCTTTGGGGTGAGTTACGCAAATTGTCACGTAAGAGGTCGCCGTGGTGCTTGAGAGCTCTCGCCGTGGTGTTTGAGAGCTCCCGCCGTGGCACTTGAGAGCTCCCGCCGTGGCAGTTTTCACATTTTCGTCGAACTTCATATTTTTCTTCCAATCTTGCCTTATATTGCTCCATTTTCTTACTCTTGGCTATTTGAGACCTAAAACAATAAAAATAATGATTGTTGAGATAAAATTACTCTTAAACTAATGAAATATCAAGTTAAATCATAGATAATAAGTCGTTGTAAATTGACTTATCACACCATGAGCCTGAAAGCATCCTAATCGGCTATCCATTTAGAGCCCTAAGCTTACGACCCAAAGTCGTTCTTCTTATTTATGACCTAGAGTCATTCTTAGCATTTAGAGCCCTGAGCTCATGACCTAGAGTTATCCATATCATTTAAAGCCCTAAGCTTTTGACCTAGAGTCATTCATAGCATCTAAAGTCTAGAGTTCCTAACCTATAGTCCTATTTTCATTTGTGACCTAGAGTCCTCCTTTATATTTAGGGTCTCGTGCTCTTGCCCAAAAGTCGTTTATCATATTTCTGACCCAAAGTTGTTCATCTTGTCCATGACCCAGAGTCATTCATCTCATCCATGACCTTGAGTCATTATTTTCATCTCTTTCCATCTTTGTGCTACTCATCACATACATTTCTCTCTTTACTATCATTCCCCCCACATAGAGTTGTTCCATCCTTGTCGTTGCAGCCCCATGTTCTGATCTTACTCTTGTCATGTGCTAGGATAAAATCTCTGGTCCTTCTTTAGTCCTTCGATACAGTTCTCTTCGTTCCACTCATTATTCGTATTTCAACTCACATTCTCTACACTCGTGATCTCTACCGAAGAGGGGAATATTTGTAGACCCTCCATTTTTCCCATTTAGCACATGTCTTTAAGTTCACTTCTAGTGTTCCACAACAATTCCTTGGTGGCCCATTACTACTCATGTAGCTTATCTTTTCTGAGCCATTTTAGAGACTTGGGTTGAGGGGTTTATCTAGCTCCACATTATGACCTTGGCTACCCTTCAAGTTTATTTTAGGTTTCACTTAGGTGAACTTTAGGTTAGACTTAGTTAGGCCCACCAAGTCTCACCCTAGGCCCGTATAGGTATACCCGGCCCATTAGGCACCACCTTAGGCCTATTTAGACACCTTAAGCCTGTCTAAGTTCACTTAGGCCCACTTAAGTCACTTAGGCACTTTTAGACTTACTTTTTATATGACTTGCATGATTGCATGACCTACATGACTTGTGTTGCTTGTACGACTTTCTTTATTATTTTATTTTATTTTTATTATATTATAAGTTTTCTAACTCATATTTCTTAGCGTTTTTTTTTTGCATGAGGAAATGAGGCTGCCATCTATTTGAAAAGAAAATCACCAGAATTTTGAAAAATGGGAGATTTTATTTTTAAGGGGGCAACCACCATTATATTTTCATGGGGATCAACTACAAAAAAAAAAAAAAAAAAGGAAGTGAGGATTTTTCTTTTTCAGTAAAGGGGTTTTCTGGAGGTTAAAAAAAAATACGAAAATGGAGGAAGTAGGAGTATTCTGGGATTATCTTCATAGGGAATAAGAAAAAAGTGTGGATTCACAGGTTTTTTGAGGATTTTTGAAAAAGAACCATAGCTGGAAGTCAAGCGAGTTGAGTCAAAGTTGTGGGGTACTTGCTCATCCAGTTGCTGCTACAAGTACTCCTTTGACCTGGGGAATCCTCTGAACCACCACCTTCGTCACCCATCGTCATCCATGGCCCCACAATTCAAACCTACCGCATTTCATAGCTTATCGACCTCAATTCAATCGATTATGCTCGTTTCATCCTTGACCAAACCCTTTCTCCAACTGATTTCTCTTGGAACTCCTTTATCAAAGCTGGCACCCTCCAAAACTCTCCATAGAATTCCTTGGCTCTCTATCTTTGAATGCTTCGGAACAACACTAAATGGAGTAATGTTACATACCCTTAGTCCTAAATTCTTGTTCCACCCTTAGTTCGGTGCTTGAAGATGAACACATTCATACCCATGTTCTAAGATTGGGTTTTGGATCTAATTTGTTTATGTGATTCTTTAATAGAGACTTGTTGTAAGTGTTTTTGTCTTGATTCTTCTCGAAATTTGTGGGTTGATATGGAGGTTTGAGATGAGGCTTCTCGTAATTCAATCATTTCAGGGTATGTGCACTAAGGGGAGGTTGAGTAGCGTGGGAGTTGTTTGAAGAAATGCCAATGAAAAGGAATGTGGTTTGTCGGACTGCAATGATAAATGTGTATGGGAAAGAAAGGGATTTTGAGGAAGATAGTGAGAGGCCAAAAGAAGTGTAAAAAAAAACTATTGGTTCATCATCAGGGATTACACCGAAGTCAGGAAAATCATATGAGGTTTCTTTCAGCTTCATAAATACTTTGATTGAAAGTTGTGCCAAGACGTCTGAAGCTAGTGCATCTACATCACCTGGAGATGACATTGGAATGAATCTACTTGTAGTGTGCTGTTGGAGAAATATCCAAGTCTGACATTGTCACTTTATTGAGTTTTTGTCACTCTATTGAGTTTTCCTGGGAGGAATTCCCCTGTACTAGAGGACTCTTGCTCTGGGGATGATGCCAAATTGACTCTGTTGGATGAAAACATTGGTCAAACCCAAAATCAACCTAATGATGGGGCGATTGGTGATATTGCTGCTGAGAGGGGCAATTCCAATGATTCTTCACAGTTGAAGAATGGTTTACAACATTCGTCTGCCCCTGTTGCGATTGACTTTTCTGGAGAAAACAAAGCCTGTAAGGAGAAAATAGGAGAGTGTAGTGCACAGTTGAATTCTTCGATTACAGAGTTGCAGCAAAATACAGACAGTCAATGACTAATATCCTCTAGCTTATGGGGTGGTTAATGCTGATAATGAAGAAAACTGGTTGTGGTTCCTAGAGCATCTGAAGTCTTTTATGATGAATCGTTATGGGGTTCTAATTTCAAATAGGAACCCAAGCTTCCTTTCAACAGCTAATAAAGTATTTGGCAGTGGCTACGATGCTCATTGTCTCAGCCGTTTGAAGGAGAGCCTAGACTACTTCATAAGTAATAATCAGGTCTTGAAGATGGGACATTTAAAATCTGCTCTTGATGTCAAGGTCAGGAACCAGAAAGAATATGTTCAGAACATAGTGTAGTTTGGCAACGCTTATGAGCACGTAGAACACACAAAATCTGGGTCCAGTCCAAGACAAGCTGAACCACAGACGGAACTAGAGAAAATGTAGGCTGATATTGAAAAGTTGAAGGCAAACAATGAAAAAGTTTTGGTGATCTTGAGAAAGCTAGAATTGAAAATTATGATATGGCTGAAAGTGGACATCTTAGAAGAAATTCTCTGCCAATCAGTTGACCCAAATGATTCTGAACTTGAAGAACAAATAATTCAGCACATGGCTACTGCCCTAGCAAATGCACCACCTGATCAGAAGAGGGCATTATTGTTTCAATTGATGGAACTGAATTTAGGAGAGAGAAGCTCTTTGTTGTTGCTACCACTTCTGCCTCTACCTCCGGCATTGACATCTACCACTTTTCCTTACCATGTCTCATGATCTGGATAACCCTTTACAAACTCAGATGGCAGTTGCAACCAGCAAAGGAACCTGTTGTTATTACTCTGAAAAATAAGAGAATAGAAAGAGAATCTTATACAAGAAGATGTGTTTTGTTCAAACTGAAACTAGCAGTATGTTGAGCATGGAGTTAGCCAAGAGTGACAAGGCACATATAATGAAGAAGAGATTGTAGCTTGCCCATCGTGCCAGACTCCAACCCTAATCTCAGTCACAGCCGACTTGCGCCTTCTTCATTTTACCCTGCATTCTCCGCTGCTGTCTTCCGCCGCCTCTGATCAGATTTCTTTTTGTTTGTGTTTCAGTGATGATTGAAACATACAACCTATGTGAATTTAGTTTACTAAGTTGAGGAGCTCCTTGGAGGTCCATATTGCAGTTGTATTTGCATATGTTTTATGGTGTTAGCTCAACATGTCCAACAATCTTGTATCAGGGCAGTTATCACTACCAAACCAGCAAATGGCATAGCTGGAACCCACTTCCAACAACTTGGACTCGTCGCTACCTAACATGCAAATGGGACAAATCGGAACCTTGCCCAATGACCATGGATTACAACATCCATCAGTATTAAGCAAGCAAATAGAACTGTTGGAACCCATATCTTGTATTCATATGTCTCCAATGATACCTGTATCAAGTAAGCAACTGGGGCAGATAGAACCAAGGGCTGATAATCTGGTGGCACAGCAGTGTTTAATGCCAAACAGGCAACTGGAAGTGGTGGATTCAAATTTGAATAATTTTGGATTACAATAGTCTTCAACACCCAATAAACGGAAGGCACCAATAAAACCTATATCTAATAGTTCTGGAACACAACAGATATCAATGCCTAACCAGCGGGTGGCACAAATGGAGCATAGACCATGGTCACAACAATTATTTGTTCCCAATAAAAAAATACTAGTGCAGGTTGCACCCACCACTCTAGGTTCACAGTATTTAACAATACCGAATAAGAAAATGGTGTATACGGATTCCATGTCTTGTAAATCTGCCCCTCAACAAGTAGTAACTCCAAAATGTCAAACCACCTAGATGAAACCATCTCCTAAGGTTCAATCAAAGTCATTTAAATCTGTGAGGACTAAGCTAAAGGAATCATTAGTTGATGCATTGGCCTTGGTTTACCAATAGCAAGATAAATCTCCACATATGGAAAAGAATTCTAAAAATGATGCTACAACTTCAGTGGACACGACAACAGATAATTTGATTCAGAAAACAATAAGAGAAGAAACAAGCAAATGCATGGTCCAACTTGCAAAATTAGCTAGAAATACAGTCATTGCAACTTGTGGAGGAAATCTGAAGCTACTGTCAGTCATAGGGGTAGTGGAATTGGGTCTTGTTTGCAGCAAAAAACCTATGGCTTTTTAAATAGGGCTTTAAATGGTAGGTTTGTTGGGAACAATATACAATTGGTGAATGGACCCAGCACTTCCGATGGCATCTGTATAACACATTGTATGGTGAGTCATCCAAACCTTTACAACGACAATTTGATCAACATCAGCGACCCCTTATTCAGGATGATAGATATGGGATGAACGTTGTTGATCCTTCAGGGTCTGCAAACTTCTATAATACTGTAACATCAGCTAGATCAATGATGAATACTCATAATTTGAATCCAATTATCTTGCAGTCGATATCCAAAACCAACTCCACTTTGACACCCAATCATTCAAATTTGCACAATGAACAACAGGCTATACATATGAAGCCTTAATCAATCAGTCAATCAGAAAATGCGAACTTCCAATCTCCATTTTCATCAAGGGAAAATATCTTACAACCTCATCGACAACAACAATTTCAGCAACAACCTCATCAGTTTCAACAGCAGTTTGTTCCACATCAACGTCAACAAAAGCCCAATAAAAGCCACTATTCTCATCTCTGGAAGTGAGAAAACTATAGATATTTGATGTCCAAAGTTGTCAACTGATCAGGAAAGCCCCAGAAGAAGTCTCTAAGTTAACCTGTTTGACTTGCTTAAATACGGTGCAAAGAAGCTTAGAGAATGGAATTAAAAATTTTATACTCCAAGTTGCAGTAGTAGTTCTGATAACACTCAAACTCGAAGCATCAAGGGATGTGACAGAATTGCTAGTAATGGAGATTTTGGAAGGCATCGAAAATATGCTGAAAGTATCAATTTTTGCCACTTTGATTAAATATCCAAGCAGTGAATGGCTAAATGTGTTTTAGGAGAAGATTAAGAAGAAATTTGATCCAGAAATAAGTTTATTCTCCCATTCAGACCAATGGCTCATCCATATGATACAACCAATCAAATCTCACCAGTTTTCAGATGTCGTTGAGAGTGAAGTTCAGGTCGAAGTGTTGGCATGAAATCAAAGCTCTCATAGGCCACTTCACGCTCTCTTCTTCACTCAAATAGGATTTCCTATTGGCACAATCGGCGCACCTGGTTGGGTGACTTGCTCGCTGTAGAAATTAGTGAGGAATTCAAGGGTTTTAGACTTTTGTACGTGAGTTATGTGATGGATAGTTGGTGATAAAATTAAAAAAAAAAAAAAAGGCCTTCCACCCACTACTCTCTGAACTAGAGATAGTGTTCCAATGGCATCAGATTGGGTTTTCCTAACCGTACAAGATTCAATGGCCCATGTAGAGTCACAACTTCTGAAGTAATCTGCAAAGGTAATAAAGGACTCTGTTTCCATTCTCAGAAAAGCTTTGTTAGTTATAGCGAAATTGAATGTTCCTAGATATGATACTATCCACATCACTAAAATTGAGACAAGCATCGAATTTGACACTTCCATTCCTATTATTGTCGCGTCTATATTTCATCCATACAGAAAATATGGGACTCTATAGAAGGAGATGAAGATTGCAACAACTTTAAAGGTGATGACGACAGTTCCAAGTGTAAAGATGAGAGCGTGAGAAAAACCTGGAGATTTCCCAGTTCTGGGAAGTGTCAAATAACTCACTGGAGGCAAGTTCATAAGGAAGAGTGCCAGTAATTAGAAACCTACAGCCTTAGTACATCTCTTAAGGCTGTTACAATTGAAGAAAGTGCTCATGAGAGGGTCTCAGTTGATGATAGCATGGGCTCACAGTTCTATGGTTCTGGTATGAAGCAGATCATGTTGGAGAATGCTTCCAGTAATATAATTAATCCTTCATTCAGCACTGGCAAGCCTGCCACCAATGCTTATTCCAGCATTGATACATCACGAATTACCACCATGGAGATTGTCGGGATCAACAAGGTTGAAGATGGGAGAGATATTTATAGGCATAGAATTTTTGGAGGGAAATCCACATCAAAATGAGAGATATCTTCCAAGGAAACAAGCCGCTCATTCATAAGGAGAAATCGGATGAGGGAATCACCAATTTTTTTTTGAAGGAAAAGATGACTTTTTGAAGGAAGTGGAACCATTAGAATTTTCTAGGAGAACACGCATCAGATTCGAAAAGGATGCTGTAACTTTTGAGAGAGGGTAAACTGCCACAGCACCATATAGAGCACCACGCTCAAACGACAGGGAAGAAAAAAAAAATGATTTTGAGGAAGAAGGAGCTCATTAGTAGCCACTGGAAAGGATACAGGCTGCAATCAAGTTATTCCTCAAATTAGCCGGTACAGAGCCACATTGAAAGAGCAATTCCTTGGCATTAGGAGGAGAACCACACACATACAGCTTGGAGACATTACAACAGTCCTCACACCTATTCGAAAAGTTACATCTTCAAATGATAGAAGTGGGCCATCAGTGAACTCCCTTATGCAGGTTAAGAATGACTAATCAAGATAAACGAAGAGGTAAAAGATGAAGCTCGAGATGGGTAAGAAGAAACAGAATCTAAGCTACAGAAAAATTCAAAAGTGAACTGCGAGAAAATGGATGAATCAGATGAACTTCTGAGCAAAGACTTGAAATTCTAGAATGAATGGCAGCAAGGGAATCAGATCTGAAATTGGATTTTGCTGCTTCACTACAATCTTATGTTGATGATTCGAGTTATGGTTATGAGAAACCAGACCTATCAGTAATCTACAGAAGACTCCTCATGCGTCCACTAGCAATGCAAACTTAGTCATACCCCCTGGTCCCACTCCAGCATGGCCACCTTGCCACACATCATACTCTTGATGTTTCTTCTTCTTCTTTTTGTGATCTTATACATCTTAAATCTAGATTTCAAAACATTTTTCCATAAAAAATAACTCTAGTTTTCTTTAAAATTCCTTGGGAGTTTCTAGGCATAAGATCTAGATTCTAACATACTATTTGCTGTCATCTTCCTTCCGGCATGTGTTTTCACTATTTTCAACTAATTTTCTTGATTTTTTTTAACAAGCATGAACAAGCTTCATGATTCCAAAGAATGAAATTCACTGAACCAATTCATGCAAAAGCAATTAGGGTTTTGGTGGGGGCCCCGACATCCACAATATTCTCTTCAATGTTGTTTGCTTGATATCTGATTGATTGTGCTTCCTCTTTGTGGTACGTGAGATTATTTTGCATCTGTTATTAAGTAATCTTGTTTCCCATAGAGGCGCTTTAGCTCGCTATCCAGGTACACTCCTTCTCATCTATTTTCGAGAATTCTATGGACATATATGTTATTGATGATTATATCCATACTTGATGTGATTCTTGGGTGCTTAGGTGTATACTTGATTTGCTTGGATAAAACACATGTTGTGTGTTATATTTCTATACTAACTTTTATGTTTTATGATAGCGCTTGAGAAGTAGTTAAGCACGTACTTTGACTCTCTCTTATTATAAGACTTTCTTGTTTGACATGCTATTTTTTTTAAAATCACCTGGCCTACTTAGGTATCCATAATCAACCATTTAATTGTCACATTTCCCTTAACTTAGTTAGTAGAGACATTTGTAGGACTTAGAAGAATGCTACCTTTTAGAGGTACATTTCCAATAGGTAACCTGATCCCTAGACCTAGACTCGGGTTTTTTCAAAGACACGCTTTTCCGAAAACTATGGAGTCACTTTTTTTAGGGTTTTATTTCTTGTTTTATTTTTCCTTTTAAAATAAAATAAAATAAGTGGCAACTCCGACTTTTCCAAAAATAAAATTTTCACCAATAAAAATGAGTCTCGTTGATCGAGTGGGAGCGCACGTAAAAAATATGGGTCCACAATGTCCTCTTTCCCATTATTTTTTATCTCTTTGATGAAGTTGTGTGCTAACCGGACCTACTCTACTTGCTCTTGTTATCCACTCTTGTCATGCTATGTGCATGGTCTATGTAATGCCCAAAGAATATCAAATAGGAATTCAAGACATTTTCTAACCGATACAAAACTTGAATCATTTTTCTAACTAGCCTAGACCTTTTAAATCATTACCTTCTCTTAATTGATTGGTAAAAATATGTTATGTATGATTATTTTGAAGTAACATAACCTTAAGAGAACATGAAAGTATGACTTCAATTAAAAATTTAGAACTTGGGAACTCTTAACTCTTTTCATTAAAAAAAACCCTTTAGGTGCATTTATGGAAAATCCTTCTACCTTTTTAGTTGAAATAATTATGAGATTGTGATATATTTTCATAACGGTGCCACGTAAAGAGAGAATATTTCTTCAAATTTATGAAACTTAAAGGCATTTTAAATTTTCTTCAATTTCTTATAATTATTTCAACTGCATTGATCAGTTGATTTACCTTTCAATATTTTAACATGTATTTTTCTAGCAAATAAATCTAATTATGCATACAGGAAATCATAATTCGAGCCATTTTTTTAAATATTGGGCCAAGCCCAGTCAACGTTTAGATTGAGTCCGGATTATGTGGGTCAATCCGGCCTAAGATACCATAGTGGCACTTTGGAAACTGAAGAGCCCATAACTCGAAGTTCAAGCACGGCCCATAATGGAGCCTTATGCTCCAGTTCTTCTGTCTGTATCAAACCACTTCGCTTCTGCCCGAGATATTGGTTTACGCCTAAGACCGTGAAAAAGCGACACGAGAATATGCAGGCTTTTCGACAATTTCTCGCCGCCGGCCACTGCTCTCCAGTTCTCCGGATCGGAGTCCGGGTTCTATCGACGTCCGATTCTGCTTCTCTAAAAAAGAACGTCGCCTCTATTCTGGATTCCCTCTCTCTTAAGCCAGGTACTCCGCAATTTTTTGTTTGTTTGCTAAAAAAATGGGGGAAAATATAATGAACTGCTTAGATTTTTAATTGTTGGGACTTCAGAGAACACAAGGCCCCTTTTGATTGATTTCAATGTGAAAATTTCCGCGAAAATTGTGTTGTTTTCCCTCTGTTTGGTTGCGACAAGGAAATGAAACTTTGGATCTTTGTGGTTTTTCACGCCTTTCTAGGCTATGTCTTCCCACATTGATCTGCATAAATTAAGAACCTTTATGCAGTTTAAGTCAAAAGTTGATATGAGATTTGATTTTGTATCTTACAGTTTCTACATTCAAAATTTTCGTTTCTGCTATTTTCCTGCATTTTCTTGGTAGCCAAATGGGTAACTGCTGGTAGATGGAAAATGTTGGACCAGTATTCACATTCTTTGGTGGCATGAACTCTATGCAGTTGAGGTTTGGGATACCAAATTGCACTCGTTCTGATAGTTGTATTGTTGTTGTTTATGGAAAAATGATCATATATAGGTGCCACACTGGTGCAGAACTGTGGGGATAGTGAAATTGGGAAGGTTGTTATTCAATTGGCGAAGGAGCGTAAGCTTCAAACCCTCAGCATAATTGATGATAAACCTGGAAGCGCTGATACCATCGAAGAGCTTAAAGCACTTGGTGCCGATATTGTTGTACCTGAAAGCTACACAAAGACATGGTACTTTGTTCTTCCCGATCTTCATTTTTATCTGTAATTGACTTCCTTTATTGTGATTTTGTTATTGGGTACACAACATTCGTGCTAGCATTTGTTTGCTGGCAGCAAATGAAATACTTTGGCACATATAATTAGCTAAAATTAAACCCGTTTAGGTGTTTCCATTTGCCTAATGGATGGGACGATTTTTGCACTCTCATGAGTCATGATGGAATCAAAGCTAATTTATTAAAAATGTTATTATCGGCTCTATTTTTCCCAAAGTTCTCTGGATGTGATATTTTATTGGGTTCTTTTGTTATTCTCAACTTGCAACTAGAAGCAATTATGTAGAGGTTGGCTGATAGGATGCATGTCAATCTCTTTATTTTAACACAACCATTTTGGGTTAGCTTCAGGTTGGCAGGATGATCTAAAAGGGGTGGAATTTATATTGGTGGGTTGTGTCAAAATTGAAGCGTTCAACCAGATAGGTTAATTCAAACGCAACATGAATGACAATCATGTTCAAAATATGAATCCAAGCATGACCTAATTATTAAATAGGTAACACATTATGTAAACCATTTGATAATTAGACCAAGTTAGGTCTTGTTTAAATCAAGACAATTGACCTCCCAACTGGACATGTTTATGATTCAATTGATCTATCCATTCAAAACCTAATTTTAAATGAGTCAAATGTGGGTTAAATATTTTATGATTATAATCAGGTTAATAAAAAACGATTATTAAATAGAACATTTTATGTAGATTGACCTAAAAACTACTTGTTTATTAAACAGGTTATAGGGCTCAACATAAATTTGACCTAAATACAATTATAATCAATCCAAGCCCATGAAAAACATGGCGGGCTTGAATGGTGTTTGTGAACCATATTAAACTTGGCCATCCTTAAATCTACTACATTTTATGGTTTTAAATCTGGGTAATGCTTTCACTATTTTTGTTGAGAATATTAGGTTTGATAAGTTGGCAAGTGAAAAGAAAATTTCTCTGCAGACTGCAGCTTCTTCTGTATTTGGTTTGTCCAACTGTGTCATTGGCTTAACAATTTCTTGACCTTTCCAAAACCAGTGAATTTTGGCTTCTGTCATTGCTTCCTAGTTGGAAATTCTTTTCCAGTTGATTGTGTTTCTTCCTCATGTTTTAGCTTCTTCTATCAGGTACATGAAACGTTTAGCAGGTGAGATGAGCCCTTCTGCAGGTTTGAATTTCAGTGACGGCTACCAAGCGACTGCTGTATGCAAAGCTGTGACAAGTGGGGGAACATTTCTCACATATGGAAAGGAATTACCCAAGTATGTTGCCTATGAAGGATCAGCCCGTAAACCAGTTGAATGGAGCACTTTTATCAAGGAAAAGAAGATGAAAGTGTTGAAGATGTAGGAAATGCTGTCATAATGAACAATAACATTGGTGTTTCAGCTACTTTGGTTCTGATGGGTAAGGAGTTTCTCTCATTGTTGAGTTGTTAGCGAGGAAGCTGACTGTCCTCATGTATTGCTTGGAGAGGTTGCTCTTTCCCCTGTTAAATTCGTAGAAAAAATGCTAAGATATGCTTGCTTTGCGATGCAAGCAAGGATACTTCACAAATTGTTTGGCTTTCTGATTTGAATTAGAAATAATCTGTCTAAAGCATTTGAATGTTGAAATGACAGTGCCTTTGTTTCCGGATTCCAGTGGACTTTGTCTTTGTAAACTGTGTTTACCACTTCGAGTTAGAATGCCAGAACATTAAATTTTTGCCTTGAAGATTGAAACATACTCATATCTAATCGCACTCAATTAGAGTTTTAGAGTTTTGCTTTGCCATATATTTGAAGTTGGGGTCCTCTAATATGACCTTTATATTTTGATTTTCAAAAGGATTTTGAAGGCAAATGCAGAATGAACACTAAGTGAGACTATCTCCGCTCCCTGATTTGAATTTGATGTTTTGGGTTGGAAACAAGGTGCAGGAGCCTTGCCTCCTGCTTTCCCCAAAAGGGAGGGTTGTTACTTGACCTTAGTGTGGCATTTGAATTTAGCATTTAGGATTGAAATGTTATCAAAACCTTCCTGTTTTCCAGTGTCTAAAGGTGCAAATTAACTTCCCCAAGTTAGATAACGGGATCAGGCTCGATAAGGAGGATAAAAGTAACAAATGATTTTCAAACACTTGCTTCTTGTAATTCATTACTTCATTTAAATTGATGAATGATTTAAAAATGTATCTGAAAAAAATGGTGAATTTGTAATCTCATTGTATCATATGACTATCAGATGATTTATTGTTTTCATGACCATGAATATTACAACAATGGAGGGTAATGTTTGGGTCTCTATCCTGCATTTTCTCGGCCAAACTGCTGTGCCACTCTACAGAAGTCGGGAGCCAGAAACAGCTAGGAAAATGCTTGTGGTCCATCTTCAGCAGCTTACCCAAAAGCACCACTCGAGATCCTGCATGTTACATTTACCATTAGAAAGAAATAGTTAGTATCATTTCCAATTATAGTCATACTGAAGTTGTGCATCATTTGATTCGAAGGAAGTGCTAGTAGGCAATCATTTTCTTCATCCTTGCAGAAATATTGCTCAGCTAATGCCCAAAGATTAGCTTGAAATTCCCCCTATTTGAAAGCCTTTCATTACGAAATTGGATATGCTTATTTTCAGTTTTTATCAGCCCTTTCAATACACTCTCAAGATTCTACTACTGTACCTCTCAGAGTGAAAATGCTTTCAGTCTCTGAAGCTGGCTGGAAATGTTTCTTCTGTGAAATATTCCTTCCTCACAGTCTCCATGGAGCAAAATCTCGCCTTCAAAAACCGAAAAGCAATAACAATGACATGAAAAGACACCCAAATAAATAAATAAAAGGGCTGGGCAGAATGAGAATAGCACTAATCAGTGTCGAAATTTAATGCTTGGATTTCATCATAGAAAAGTAAAAAAACACTTAAGATAGTTGATGATATATTATGATGGAATACAGCCTATCAGCAAACTGGAAAAAAAAAAAAAAAAAAGAAGAAAAAACAAATGAGGCGTCTTTGAAATCCTAATTCATGAAAATAACTGGATGCTGTGACGAGCAAAAATCTGCATAGTAGTAGGCTTACAGAAGTAGAGACACCAGGATAGATGAATTAGTTAGTTAGACACAAAGCAAAGATATCTGAAACTTGGCTGAATCAAGATGAAAAAGAAGTGAAAATCTGAAGGGAGCTTAGAAATAATGATTAAAGCATAGCATGGAAGTTGCATACCAGAGAAGCATAGGATTTTAATAAGGGCTTCACCAGCTGCCAAATTGGTTTAAATACAAAGGGAGCTTCCACAAAAAGGACCTGGCCCAGCCGCCTTGGATAGTAATAGTAGAATACATCAAACTGCCAGAAATAGAAAGAAGTCAGCCCATAATGTACCTATCAGAATTGGCAGGGAATACTGCTTACAGGTCTTAAAATTTCCAATGGCTACTGCAAAAAAACAAATCAAACAATTGTGATGTTAGATAAAAACAAAATAAAAACTTGAAAAGCACAATTCAATTTGATAAATGTGCAGTTAATTTGTATGCCTACTGTGTATATAATTAGCCAGCTGAAACTGATGCTTTTTGTTTCACAATGTTTAATAAGCACAAGCTAATCCTGTCAACAATGTAATGCCACACCATTAGCAGCAATGCCACAGGCACAACTAGATGATAGGGGTATTGCTGAAGAGAAAATAAGACAAGTACAGTAAACCAGATGCCTTTAAGACCTTCCAATCTTCTCCATGATTTTTTTCTTTTTTAATATTTCAAAGAAATATCTTAGGTATCTTAAATGTCCAAATTCAGCTTCACAGTCAGAATAGTTTAGAATTGTTGACGTATTCACCCAAAGAATTCAGTTTAGTAGTCATTTCATTTGAGAATTGCCTGGGCTATATATGCAATTGCCAAATATCACCTGTCTTAAGTTTTTCATCCAATAAGAAGAGACTGGTTACTTTAAGATTAAATTCTAATCCCAGCCAAGTTTAGATTTAACACAGAATCATCCAAAAGATGATTGTGCAGCTAGTTTGTAGAAATTACCAAAAAAGTTAAGAATTTAAGATCAGCATTCTCAGTACCAAAGCCCCGAAGATCAATTATCCCAAGTATTTCTTCTTTCCCAGCTGGGAGTTTACTCAACGCCTTCTCAATCAGAAACACACACAACTTCTCATCCTCAATAGGATCCTGCATCTGTGGACAAACCATTTTACACATACCATTAAGATACATGCCATTAAAAGATAAAAAAAGAACAAAGAGAGAGAAGGACAAGTTGAAATTCTTTACACAGGGTTAGAAATTGAAGAAACATATATACTCTGGAATATAAACTTTGGTTTGAGAAACAAAGATTGAAAAACTTGATTCTTTTAAATAGAGGATAAAGCCAAAAGAAAAAAAAAAAAAAATCTGTTAATTAAGAAAGTAGATAAGAAACTTTCAGACTTACAGCAGGAAAATGCTTTGATGCTACCACTATTAGTACTGGTCTATCATTGACATCAAGAAAGTCATGCACGTAGCCTTTTCCGGTTTCAGCTACAATTCTGACAGACTCTTCATGCAATTCAGACACACCAAATTCTTGACGCCATTTCTATTTGGAGTAGAAAGAAAACTGACATGGATAGAGATCCATAGCAATTCTCCAAAACTTTAGAACAAAATAAAAGGCTTATATAGTAAATTATAAGTGTTAAACATTGTTCTTTGACATACATTGCAAAAGGAAAGCGCAAACTTTTTTCACAGGGATGTCCCTTATCATTAATGTCAATGAGAATACTGGGTTTGGGGCAATTAAAACTTCTCGCTCTCTCTCTCACACTATTATTTCACACTGTTAAGAAAATACTAAACATGGAGGTGAAACATACTAGACGATGGTCTGTGCCACCCTTTCTCTGTCCCTTTCTCCCACTATTACTTCACTTTGTTAACATGAAGGTGAAACATACAAGCAGACGGTGCGTGCCACTCCCCCAATTAATTACTTTTCTTTGTTAAAGTTACTAAAATACATGCAGGTGAAACATAAATGCAGATGGTGTGTGGCATGTGGCTAATCTTTTCTAAGCAACAAAAATACCGCAGGCGACAATAGCTCAACAACTGAAGTAAACACATCAAACACAATATTCGGAAAGCAGAGAAATTATTGCCTTTTCATAAGGGGAAACTATCCTCACTGTCCTTTTGGCAATATGCTTGCACTTTTCTGTAAATCAAATTATCGGTTGATAGTCAATTCAAAATATTAAAGGCATCATTATGCAAAATAATTTCTAAAAATTTACTATCCTGAAAGCATAAATGTGCAGGTTATGGATACAATGGCTTTAGTCAATTTTGCGACAGCACCTTCAACCGAAAACTTTCGGTCCTTCAGAAACCATAGAATCATGTCTTCATCATCTCGTCCATTTCTGCCAACAGGGAGACTATGCTGATCTTTTTCAAGCTTCTCCTTTACTTCCATTACTAGCTGCAACATTGGAAAACATAGATTAAGGATCCATCAAACATTGGTATTTCATTGATGATGCAGGAAATAGTAAATAGGCTCCAATTTTGGAGACTATCCATCAAGGTAAATGAATCCGTAAAACAAAGGATATTACTCCAAAAAGACTTTTCTTGGGACTATCTTCTGTTGAAACAAACAGACTAATGGGACCTTTCCAGGAACTAGGATTGTTCTCCTCTGATTCATCCTCTATAGATTAAATTAACAACTTGAAACATTATTCATTGGTCAAGGAATTTTCGGCGTAGAAACTATTTATCAAACTCATCTTATGGAGCACCTTCCTTTTCTCATTCTTCCCAAGAACCAAACAAGACCTTAAGGAACTCACAAGGAAAAACAAAAAAATGGAACCATAAATAAATTTTAGTAGAATGCCAACCCCAGCCCAAATCAGAAACCGGAAAAAGTCTAGCTTCAACCACAATCTAAAAAACACAAATTCCATTGACAAAAAAAACCACAATGCTCCGCCCGGCTGCCAAGAAATTACAGAAAAAGAAAAGAAAAGAGAGATTAGAACAATAGTACACCCAATTCAACCCAACAGTAAACAAAGTCTCAAGCTTCCGTTCCTCTTCCCAAGGTTCTTCGACTACAAAAACAACCCTAATTACCTAAAAAAACAGCAAAAGAATACAGTGGAGACGAGAGAAAGTGAGTACCTTACGCGAATTATCGGAGTTGGAAATGCGATTTTGAATTGAGAATTTGCAGGTTGATAGGGATTTAGGGCGGAATTGGAATTGTGAGAGGGAAGAAGGGCGAAGAGGATGACTCAGACGCATCGCCATTTCCGAGCTCTCTGCGAAAACCAGAAAAAAAAATTGTGAGAAGGATGAGCATTCTCAGTGGGATAACTAAACTTCTCCAAACACCACAACGACGCCGTTTTGGAATCGGATGAAACTAGAAACAGCGAAACTTTGTCCCTTTTTGCCTTGGGCCGGGTTTAAAGCCTCTAGGCCATTTCATGGGCTTTAATCGTTTAAGATGAGGCTCACTTTATTCACAAAAATCGCCCTTTGTAATTTTTGCTAAAAATTGATGTTAGTTTCTTAATTTTTTCTTCATCCATGACCACTTGATGACATCGTTTTCAATATATAGAATTGACTTATATGTAGATATTTTGGGCCTACTGATACGTTCATATTGACTAAATGAATCAGCTCAGGGCATCTTTAATTGGGCTTAGACAAGCCTTTAGATAGGCCCAAATGAGTTGTTTGCCGGGCTATAGCACAGCTAGGAACCTAAATCCCAGCCCTAGCCTGACCCTAAGCCTAGCCCAGTTTCACATTCGGGTTGAATGTTTTTTACGTCCATCAGAAATTTGACATTTTTAAAAAAAAAATTTAAATAATATGATACACCTCATATAGATGAGTTAAAATAAATGTAATGAATTTGAAGTAGTATATACAAATAATTTATTGATTTTAAATTTATTTTTATTTTCCTTCACCCTATCTTTCTATTTGCTTTCGCTCAAATTTTTCCTCACATTTTTTGCAAACCAAACATAACCTCAAAAATTCTCCTTTTATTGTGGGCTAGATTCGAATAAGGTTCAAAATTTCAATGCTTGGATTGAGATGAAGTTTAAAAAATCAGTCCAAACCTAATTTAGAGTCATATTGGGCTCGATTTGGGCTCAGACTTGAACTAGGTTGTGATTCACCCTAAAATACTTGGAGAAGGTTGGAATGGTTTGGGGCCAATGGGCCAAATTTAGGCCCCAGGGACACCTCAACCCCTTGTAGAGGGTTGCTTTTGAATAGTGAGTTGAATAGATGGAAGGTTAATGAATGGACAAATCAGAGGCTTCTATTACAATATTGATATCTTTCTAACCGACATCGAAAAGACACCATCAATCAAAATGATATTACGTGTACTTGATATCATTCATTCATTCTCTTATACCTTAATTTCATTTGTTTATAGTTCTATTCAAGGATTTAGATTTTTGTCACCCACATTCAATTATCGCTTAGTGTCAGTCCCCGACCTTAGTATTTTCCGAAATCAAATCCAAGGTTTGGAGCCTAAAACTCCTTTTCAAGTCATCCTGTGCCTATTCTTGCGCCCATCAACCCCTACATTTGGGCTTTTTCCCTAGAGACATGAGACACATACCCCATATTCAAAATGCCAGGGACAATGTAGGCTATTACAAACATGCCTGTCCAACACACCACTCTTTTCAAAAAGTAGAGGACATATTCCAAAGAAAAATGTCACCTCCCCAGCTGCACTGGACACTACTAACAGCTTTACTTTTTGCCTAAGCAATGACTTTACATCTGTTCTCCAATGTAAAAAGCAAAAGAATCCAATGTTCAGCGTTGCATTCCATAGGGCCCCAGTGTACAACTTATGTGCTGGCTCTCTTGGATTCCTAAAACCCAAGGGAAATAAGCGGAGAAACATTGAAAACTTGCCTTTGAATTTGCCCTCTTTTCTGATCTCTTCTACACAAACAATGCAATTAGGAAGTGGGGTTCTATTTACTTGAGCCAGATGAGTAAGAATTTGATCATGAATTCATCATTAACAAGAAAAGAAAAGCATGTCTCACATATTATGGCATAAGATCGTATAGGAAATTGCCATACAAGTATGTTACAGAAGCTCAAGGAAGAGGCTTGCTCTAGGATGAAGGCAAGCATCTTTGAGAGTCATTCCCATCTCTTCTACACCGTAGACCCTTCTTGGGAAGCTTGATATCAGTCTATAGTTTCCCACTCCGGGTAAGCCCAGAGAATCAATGTACCTGTAAACCGACTGGACTTTATCCATGAGTGAGAAGCTATGCTCCCTTCTTTCCCCATTTGGAAACCGAATCAGTATCTATGAAAACATCCGGCATTTGAATTAGAGCAGTTATAGACAGCCTAAAACCTTTTGTTCTAAAACAAGTAAACAAAATCTGTTTGATGGTTATACCTGGGTGACCCTTGAATCCTTTTCTTCATTTGCAGTTTCATTGTGTGGAGTTTCTGTGACGGTGGTGGCCTCTTTCACCTTTTTACCAGTCTGTTTCTTTGAGGGATTGTGCTTTGCTGCTTGTACTGGTTTTTTCTGGACTACTTGTTCTGAGCGTAAATCTGTGGGTCTACTTTTTTCCTGGAAGAAAGTTGATCTATCATCAATTTGGTACATATTAATGGTAAATTAGACCATATGAACATGCATACAGACCTCGTCTATCTGAAGAGCAGCAAGATATGCTGCATCTTGTTCTTCCCTCAGCCGACGATCTGCTCTCCGCTTTTCTTCCTCCACGGCCCTGGAGCTGCTGCCAAAAGCCAGCCCTTGCTCCTCCATTGTTCTTTGTAGAATCTCCACCAATTCAGCTGGGTAAATTGGCCCTTCAATCTAGAAAAGACAGAGACTAAGAATTGGGCTATTTTGAGATTAGGAAGATGGAATGAGAGCACCGAATCCCCATTTCCAACCAACCTGTTGCAGGACTGCTAGGCTATCACCCGAAGCAGGAGCTACCACAGCGCAGAATGGGAAGCTGCCAGGCCTCAGTGTGGCAGCCATGTGCAAACCCTCTCCTCTATCTGAGAGTGCTCCCCAGGAAACAAAGTTGGCATCAAGGAACTGTGTAACCAGCTCTGAACACAGGGTCTCACTGCAGAAAGAGTATGTGAATGGGTGTTGGGGCGAGTGGAGATACATGAACAAGAACTTGTGATCGTCTTCTGCCATCTTGAGAGCATCCGTGAAGCGGCATACATAGAAAAAGGGATGGCTGGAGCCATACTGCTGCTCAAAACTAGTCAGAAAAGCCCACTCTTCAGGAACCATTTCAGGCTGCTGCGGATGGGGCAACTGGAAATTAGGCTGCAGCAGATGCTGATTACGCCTTCCACCGATTCCCATGAGGTCTATTCCATGACCCATCACTCTGGAAACCCCCCCTATGATGCTTCTTGGAAGGCTCACCATCCTTCTAACAATCCCATGGCAGGTGGCCTCTGCCAATGCCCTCCCACTTTCCCTTATTGCAGATGACATTGTTGTAGCCCCAGATGACAGAAAAACAGAAGGGGGAAAACAGAGATGGAAGAAATATAGAAAACACTAGCAATATGAAGATGCCTCTGCTTCTAGGATGCCTTGCTTTTGAGAGAATTCATCCGTCATTTGTGGCAGTGGAAAATCTGTAGTTATCCGTAATCTGTGTACAAAAGTGAGAGAATAGTCAAAAAGAGGCGGGTGAACAGGGAACCAAATTCGTATTCCTGCTGCAACTTTTTCTTTTTGTCATTTCTGAGTTGAATTATACTCTTTGCCTGCTACACATATGAGAACATTCTTGGCATCTATAACACATTCAAGAGCCGAATTCAAATTCCTGCTACTTCATTTCCTTCCTTCCCCCATTTTTTAAAAGTAACTCTAAGTTCAAGAATATTATTTGCATGTTTGCACAACTTGGAGCTGGGGATAAATCAAGTACTCGAACAAGTTTAAGCTTGTATTCAAGCCGGTTTGAGCTAAAACCCTTACACTTTGCTTCATAATTGGTCTTCCTTGGCTTGCCAAATTAGGTTGGAAGTCGTATTCCGAATACCTGTAAAGCTACCAATTCACCCAACAGTTTAAGCTTTTTAGCCAATGAGCCTAAATCAAGTTGATTTGGACTAAATATTTTCACTTCATCAAAATTTAATTTGACAAATTAGGGATTGTTGAAGTCTTAATGTCTTTTCCTTTCTCCATTTATCTATTTATACACAATTTGTACAATGGTAACGTAATCATAAATTACAAATTTACAATCATGGATCCAAACTATACTTTGAAGTTGTCAAGTGGAAAAGAGGACTTAATTCTCTACATTCTCATATGCCTTCATTGATCCCTGAATCAAGGAGAGACTTGTGATTTGCACATAATTTGTTAGTGTTGAAGTTAGGTTTGGGTGCCCAAGTGGGCTGACCCGACCCGACCCAATTAATGGGAGAAATAAGGGAAATAGTTTCTGAGAGTTTTAAAATTATCTAGAAACTGTCATTATTTATAAATAAATAAATAAAAAGATTTTTTTGTTCTCTCTTAAGAGAAAACTCTCTTTCTCTAAGAATTTTCTCCGTGGAAAACCAGAGAGAGAAAGAATACGTTTTCTCTCTCTTTTCCTGAAAACAAAGGTGAAGAAATATGTTTTCTTCTTTCCTCGAAATACATAAGAAAGAATCAATTTTCTTCTGAAGAAACAAAAAGTCTTTTATCTTAAAGTTATTCTTGTTTTTTTCGTGAAAACAAAGGTCAAGACTCTTATACTGTGAGAAAATAATGGTTCTCATATTTGTAGTTCCATTCATGACTTGTGACAAGAAAATTACTTAGTGAAACAACCAATCTTGATCTTGGACATTTCAGAAGGTAACTCAAAAACCTTATTTTTCATCATTAGTATTAGAGCCCTATTAGGTTGTTTTCTGCCTTTCAGATGAAGAATATTTTTCTTACGAAAAAAAATAAACAAGAAAGAAACTTTTTTTTTTCTAGTTGTGGTTTTAGAAAAACTAAAAAAAATAAATAAACAAATAAATGGATAAATATGATTCTGGATATTGTTCCAAATTAATAATAATAAAATAATAATAATAATAATAATGTTCAGGAAACAAAATAAAAAATAAAAATGATCAGAGCCACTGGGAGAAAACATAGGTGCAGTGCACCCACCTCTGCAGGAACTTTTGGACAAAGTTGGAATTGAAATGGACCATTAAAAAAAAAAAGACAGGAGCCACAATTTTTTGGTTATGGTTCCCAGAAAAGCCCTTCTTTAAGACAAATAATTTTCTGGATTTTTTTTGGGAAAAGTAATAATAATACTAAACAAGTTAAATATGTTTTAGTTTACTTAGATCAAAATTGAATTACTCTTGTTAGTTACAACTTCTCTCATGCTCACTTGAGACCCAAGTTCGAGCTTTGATGCAGAAAGAGGGGGTCTTAAATATGAGTATTCATTACTCATTGAACAACAAAAAAAAAATGATAAATAAATAAAAATGAAGAAGGGGTTGCCTATGAAGAGGCTTAATCCCTTGACCATAAGTAAGAGTCTTGTATTCTACCAACTAGGCTAGATGTTTTTTTGTTTTCATAGAAAGATTATGGTTATTGAAAACAACATCTAGAGTTATAGAAGACATTGTAAATAATCCTATTATTGTTGTTCCTTTTAGCTTCAAATGAGGAGATTAGTTTTTTTGCTACATGTTAATTTGTTATGCTTTATACATGTAATGTAAATATATTATATGCAAGATATGACATGAATATTTATTTTTTGATAAATGAGTATGTCTTTTATGTATATATGCGTCTTCAATTCTTTTGTATATGTTATTAATACATGCTAGTTGTATAATTTTTTTTTTTATGGAGTCGGAGGTTTTAGGCTAAAAAGAAATTTAAGTAATTTCTTTCCTAAAATCAGAAATACTTGCATAGATTATTTCTAATTTGTAATAATTAAAATTGTGTATAGGAGTTGATTGGGAACATAGTGAACTTTCGTTTTTATTGTAATTTAAGATTATTACACACTAGAAGATGATTAGAGCAGGTAAAAGTATCAATATGCATAAAAGTACCAATTAATAAGATTGTGCAATATCTCTAAGTAGTTGAATATATTGACTACAACTAGGAACATCATAGTAGAATTAAACAAGGATGAGAAATTGAATGACAATAACTATGAGGTTTGGAATCACAAAGTTTAGTATATCCTTGTAGAGCAAGAGACTCTTAATACATTGAATCATATCATGTAAGAACCTAAACAAGGAAACTTTGTTCAACATAGAAGATATTAGAAGACTTATATGGCTTGGAAGGAAAAGAGTTTTTTAGCTCGCATTACATTATTAAAATGTATGCAAGATGATCTCTTGATTGAGTATGAGGTTTACTAACTGCTCGTGAAATGTGGCAAGCTCTAAAAGAAAAGTATGGTGGACTTTTAGCTACTAAGTTGAGAGAACTTATAATGAAATTTGAAAATTACAATATGCAACCGAACCATACAATGAAACAACATCTTAGGAAGATGAAAAGAATGATAAGAGAGCTTAAGACATCCGGACATGCCTTCACTAATGAGCAACAAGTTGAAGTGGTCATCAAATCTCTACCAAAGAGTTGTGAACATATGTTGGTCAATATGACACATGATAAGAGTGTCAAGACCTTTGATGATATAGTTTGCCATCTTGAATTGGAAGTCAAGTGACTTATAGTTGCTAGGCCTAATGAACAAGCTCATAAAAACTTTTGGCTTTAAGCGTAATAAAAAATTCTTTAAGAAGAATAAGAGATCTAATGATGCTTCAAAGAAATGAAAGATTGAGACACACAAGAAGTTTAAGTGTACTAAGAAGGATAAGAGCAAGTTGAAATGCTATAACTGTGGCAACAAAGGTCACTTTATTTGTGAGTACATTGTGTCAAAGTAGACTTAGTCCCCACTAACCATATAGCTAGAGACCAAGGAGCATATATAAAGTTTCAATGAATTAGTTTCGGTACAAGATGAATCTATGTAGGAAACAACTTTAAAGTTGAGGTCAAGTGTACTGGAATGTGTAAATTGAAGTTGTGTAGAGAATGTACCCTATTCCTACATGATGTTATTTATATTCTGAATATTCGACGAAATTTGGTCTCTATGTTGGTCCTTCTTGGTTTAAGTTTCAATTTGAATTTTCATGAAATGGAGTTGTATTTGGGAACAACATAATATGGTTCTAGATTTATTTTGAATGGTTTTATAGTTCTTAACATTGATAACTGTGTGTTATCTAATACTAATGATAGTTATTATTCATTAATGACCACTTCTAGAAATGCATATGATAATGTGATCATATGGCATGCTAGACTTTGGCATACTAAAAGGAATAATGAATAGACTAACTAGAGAAAATCTTCTTGGTCAATTTATTAAAATTGATATGTCAACTTGTGAATATTGTCTAGTAGATAAAACTACAAAAAAAAACAAAAAAAAACCATTTGGAAAATGAACTAGAACTAAAATATCATTGCAATTGATCCATTTTTTACATTTGTGATCCTATTAGTGTTAAAGCAAGGTATGAAACCTTGTACTTCATTACATTTATAGATAACTTTACTTGTTACGATCATGTTTATCTAATTTCTCATAAGTTAGAAACATTAGATTGTTTCAGATGCTACATTAATTTAGTTGAGAATCAGTTAGACAAAAGGATTAAAATATAAAGAACAAACTGGGGTAGAGAATATATATCAGAACAATTTAAAGATTTATGTGATGAAAAGGGCATTGGTACACAATAGACTATTCCAAGGACTCCACAAAAAAATGTTGTTGCTAAGAAGAGGAATAGAATGTTGTTACACATGGTTAGGTCAATGGCGGCTTAAGTCAATCCTCCTATTTCATATTGAGGATACACATTGTTGACTACTTCTCATGTACTTAACCAAGTACCCTCAAAGTTTGTTTAATCTATTCCATATGAGTTATGGAATAACCGAAAGCCTGATCCTAACAATTTGCAAGCTTGGGGGCCAGGGGCTTATGTTCACAATCCTTCTGATAAATATGGAAAATTAGGTCATAGAGGAAGGAAATGTATCTTTATAAGATATAGTAAACACTCCAAAGGGTATGTGTTCATAGGTGAGCATAAAGATGGAATAGTAATTGAATTAGAACACGAGATGTCACGTTCTTAGAGGACGATTTCCCACGTATGGGTGAGATTGATAAGGATTTACACCTTTATGAAATTATGGATCTCGACATAAGATTCATACCCGAATAACAATTGATGCTTGAAATGAGTGGGAGTGAACTAGTACTTGTAACAAGTATAGTAAAAGAGTCGATGTTGAGAAAAAGTTCTCAATAAATAATTATTTGACAATGATTTGAGATTGAAGAGAAAGTTCATATTGTCACTCAATATGATGATGCTAAGCCTAATTCGATTCAAGAGACTCTTACTTGTCCAACTAAGGATGAATGGAGAAAAGTAATGGAAGAGGACTTAGAGTCAATGCAAAAGAATCAAGTCTAGGACTTGGTTGATCTGTCTTCAAATTGAAAAGCTATTGGGAACAAATGAGTTCTTAAAATAAAACGAAAGGCATATGGATCCATTGAAAATTATAAAGCTCGATTAGTGGCTAAAGGGTATACCCAACAAGAGGTATATAGACTATGAGGAAACCATCTCTCCAATAGTTAGGTTTGCCTCATTTCACCTCATTCTAGCTATAGTAGCTCATATGGATTTAAAGCTACACCAAATAGATGCTAAGACAACTTTCTTTAATGGAGAATTGAATAAAGAAATCTATATGGAACAACTAGTGGATTTCATTATCCAAGGCTAAGAGCATAAAGTGTGCAAGTTAAATTGATTGATTTATGGCCTTAAATAATCGTCTAGGCAATGGTACTTAAGATTTCATTGTGCAATAAGTTCGTATGTTTTCACAATGATTGATGAAGACCATTGTGTTTATATTAAGCAAAATAAAGATAAATGTGTTATTATCTTTATCATGGATGATATACTTATAGTTGGAAATGATTGGAGTTTGTATAAACCATTTAAAGATGGTTGTCATCTACTTTTGAGATGAAAGATATGGGAGAAGCATCTTACATTCTTGGAGTAAAGATCCATAAAGTTCTCATCAACTAGTCGCTCTTTCACAAGAGAAAAATATCCTTGGATAATCCCATTGACACTTCATTTGCAAGAGGTGAAAACCTAAGTAAGGAAATATGTCCAAAGACTTCAAAAGAAAAGAGAAAAATAACTAATGTTCCCTACTCTAATGCTATTGGAAGTCTAACATATGCTACGATGTGTACAAAACTATATATATTTGCTATGTTGTTGGGATGGTGAGTCATTACCAAGAAAATCCTAAAATGATGCATTGAAAAACAGTAAAGAGAATTCTTCGGCAATAGGTATTGCAGACTATTCCTTTTGTTATCAAGGCAAAAAATTGCGCTTGTGGGTTATTCACATGCCGTTTGGGCAGGTGATCTAGATAAGCACAAATCAACATCTAGATACTCATTTTTGCCTAATAATGGTGCCAACTTATGGAAAAGCAATATAGCTTTGTTAACCATCAAAGCTGAATTTACTATTTGTTCAATTGTAATATAAGAAGTTGTATGGTTGAAAAGATTTTTGCAAAGATTAGGAATAGTCAATATATTTTTTAGCCAATGACAACCTAAAATGACAGTCAATTTGCGACCATTTATGTAAAAGACCTTAAATATTATGGAAGAAATAAACATCTAGATACCAAAAATAATTTTAAAAATGACTATTGCACAAAAAAAAAATGATCCTAAATATTTACTTACATGTGAAATGGTTGTTGATCCATTCATGAAATTCATTCTAAGAAACATGTTTTCTGTACATGTAAAGTCATTAGGACTATGTAGGTTATGATCTATGTGGATCATATGTCATGGATCATTATTGATTGGATATATGATACTTTATATATGATAAAATGATATGAGTATTTGTTATTCATATAATTGAATATGTAATTGGTACTTACATATATATGTATGTCAATAGGTAGAGGTTGGCTCTCTCACACAAGCAACCACCCCAATCAATATGTTTATGAGTTAGGATGAGACACAATATACTAATGATGATAAATTAGTAAAAAGTATACAAAAGATGATGAGTATCGTCTTGATTAAGTATCAAGATGAGGTTTATAATAAATGACATCTTGACTAAATGTAATTGCCCACAATTTGTTTGTTTGAACTGGACTTGAGTTTTAGCATAAAAGGTTTAAGGAGAACCATAAATGCAAAACTCAAACAAACTAATGGTGTGAAGCTCTTAGTTGAGGTTCGTATGGCAGAAGTTTGACATACACTCTCTAAGTGAAGAGAAACCACCATAACATGTATTTCATACTACATGTGTTTGAATGTGACTGATAAGGAAAGTGAGTAATTAATTCATGCACCCTCACTGTGTGAGATCCTTAGGGCTTATTACAATTATAATAGTCCATTATTGTACTCTTTGTACTTTTAACTATGTTATGAGGTGACAAATTAATGTTGCTACTTTGGTATATTTCCGACATAAATGAAATAATTTATCCTTATGGAACATATTGGGCAAGCAGTTAATTTGGATCTAAAAGACATGAGCTCAAAATGAAGACTTTTTTTTTTAGTTACATTAATAAAGATGTGTTCATGGTCAACCGGTTTTATTGCTTTTGTAGCTGATATAATTATGAATACATTTATAATGATGGATAGTATACAACTTCGAGTGATTAAGCGTATACATTAAAAATGTAACTAAATAAGTATGAGATACATCGAGACATGATTATTACTGTTCACTCATAATTTTTTAGGGTTGAACTACTATGTATTTCTAAGAGGTGCATAAGTTTATAGCTCTCAAATTGCAGGTGTGCTCGCATAGTCACACGACTCATTCGTTTGTATGAATGGTCTTCAAAAGTGGAATATAATGGACTTAGATAAGTGATCGGGCTAGTTCAACCTATCTTATACAAGTAGAAGCTGTTAGAGTTGGGTTTGGGTGCCCAAGTGGGCTAACCCGACCCGGCCTAATTAATAAGAGAAATAAGGGGAATAGTTTTTGGGAGTTTTAAATCTATCCAAAAACTGCCACTATTTAAAAAAAAAAAAAAAAACAGTTTTTTTCTCTTTATTTCTTAAGAGAAAACTCTCTTTCTATGAGAACTCTCTCCATGGAAAACCAGAGAGAGAAAGAATACGTTTTCTCTCTCTCTTCCTAAAAAAATGTGAAGAATTAATTTTCTTTTTTCCTTGAAAAACATAAGAAAGAATAATTTTCCTTCTGAAGAAACAAAAAGTCATTTCTCTTAAAGTTATTCATGTTTTCTCCGTGAAAACGAAGGTCAAGGCTCTTGTGCTCTAAGAAAATAATAGTTCTCATATTTGTAGTTCTATTCATGACTTGAGGTGAGAAAATTAGTCAGTGGAACAACCAATATGGATCTTGGGCATTTTAGATAGTAACTCAGAAACCTTATTTTTCATCGATTAGCTAGGAATCTTTTTAGACTTGGTGGATGATCCATGTTCCTTTGCTTTCTGATTAATTGGCGTATAAGCGATCAAGGAATGTCTACTACATTGCTTCCTCAAGGAGAATGGGCTATCCACATGGTTTTTATTTTGCACAAGTGGGTGTTCCTAGTAGTCTCAAGTGGTTTTGAGCTCATGAAAGAAGCAACATTTGGCCAAAAGATGATCATTAATTTGATAGATGTGTCATGTTTAACATTTTTTTTTTTTAATATTTGAAATGATTATTCCTACAGAGCCATTAATACAGTACCCATTCATTTTCCAAGCAATGCCACTTTGCATCTTTCTTGTCTTTGAGGCTTTATCTACTGTTCTTTTCACTATGTATTAAGAATGGTCTTCAAGTACTTACTTTAGTCCATATTCTTTTAATTTCTACTATTTGTTTCTTTTCTTTTTCTTATTTTGGTGGTGACTTCTAGAAATCTTGAATCTCTAAAGGTGACATTCCACCTTTTGTATGAACTAGATAAAAGAAAAAACAAATGCCTAATCATTCCATTGGAGACCCTAACTTTGAAATTGATAGCCATAGTAAAATTACTCTTCATTATTCACACTTCTAAGTCGATCTTAGGTTCTCTTTTCATCCCTTAATCCATTACTTTTTGAGTTTCTTTAATATCTATCCTAGCCAAGTTCATCCAAATGTCATCAAGCTATTAACAGGCTATTTAGTCATCAATCACAAGTTTGGTTTAGATTTAAGTTTGGGTGATATCTTGTTTATATACATTCTTAAGATAATTGAGAATGAGAGCAACTATTTATTGTCCCTATTAAAGAAAACATAATCCCTAGTATATCATCTTTTATACTATAATAAAGGATGGGAGAACAACTATATCAAAGCCATAGGGAAATGGGAATTCGATTCTCATGTGATGTTCCCTATCAATTTTGGCCTAATAAGTTGGTAATCAATATTGACAAGATTTTTTAACGGATTTCAATGATCAAATTGTTGGGAATCCTAAAGCATATAAGGTAATATAATCTATCCCCAGGCTCTCTAGATCTAACACAATGGAATATATTATTATCTTAGATTCTTAATATCTTAATTGTAGGTCAAAGTCACAACTAACTTTGGCATAATCTCAATATTCTCTCAAAGTTGAGAAACAATACAACATAACAACTTGATGAAGTCATGATAACCTAATAGACTTACGTCATGACTTACCATAGGTCTTATCTAATGTGTAACCATACACATTATTCTACTTATCATGAGAAACCCATGTCGATGGCCAAGACTAGTTATTCCTCTAATTAGGAGGTAGTGCACTACAACTTCTAATAGATTACCTAAGTCTATCATTCGACTATGCACAAATCATCTATTTGCAAGGAACCCATGACTTAGATTTTTTGTATAACTTTTAATGCACCCAAGTCATATACAATACAAAATATGCAAGTGAGAATACTCACAAGGTGTAATGCATGGAATAAGGATAGATTAAAGTGCAACTGGAACTTTATTAAATAAATAATAAACTCTGAATTTGTTATATCATATCATGTTTTTAAGGGTTTTATCATAACAAACATATGTTGTGAACTAACATGCTTTTGGAGTATCTTGCTTAAAAGTTGATTCCTTGGTTGGAAAGGGTTAAAATATTTATGTTAAGAAATAAAATAATCTCCTTTAAAAAAGAAAAAATAAATAAATGAAATTCCAACTTAAATGCAATGTCTTTATTGAAACTTAAGCATTTGTCTTAAGGGGGTAATGGCATTCATGTCCTCAAACCCTAATGCCCATTTCTACTTGATTAGAAGTCATATATATATATATATATGTAAGTTGAGAAATCAACTCTTATTCTAAAGATCTTAAAGTGAAGCTTGAAAGGTTAGTTGTCTTTTTAGCCGTCAAAACCTAGTATCTTAGGTAAATACTTAGATGCTGCTAGTTGATTATTTTTAAGTTGCATAGAAGGAGATTTCCTCAACTTGAGTTTTGATTGATGCATTGATTTTTCTTTTCTAAAGGAGTCAAGCTTTTGAAATGGTTAATGTTTTAGTATGTGTTAAAATTTTACATTTGAGATTGCTCATAAAATGGTTTCTTACACTGTTTTCAGATGAGATGGGTGAAACTAAATTGATATACTTGATTGTGTATATGGTTGTTGAATGAGTGATTTTTTTTTTTTAATAGGAGATTAATTATACTTCGTTTTTGGGAGAGAATTGGGTAAAGATAGATTTGAGTTTTGAATGTTGATAAGGTGGAATTTGTTTGATTCATTAAAGAAGATTGCAAGTTGATTTTGATTTTGATAGATGTTATTAAAGGAGTTAAAGAGATTCAGTGCATTGAGATGTATCAAATTGGTTCTATCATGTATCAAAATTTTCAATGCTCTTTGCTAGACATTTAAGTTCTTTGGAGTTGTAACTGTCATAGGTTAGTTTTGAATATTTCAGATATTTTTACTTGTTTGTTAGTAGTGTTAGTGATGTGGCAAGCTATAATTGAGTGAATTTGAGTTGAAATCACCTAGAAATAGCTTGTTAATTAAGAGACTTTATAGGGAGTTAGATTAGTTTTAGAGATAATTAGTGAGAAAGATTAGTTTTGAAATTTTTAGAAAGGGATTTTCTCAACAATTTTCTATTTTTTTCTCACTATCCAAACATGAAGATTATCATTGTTTTTTTCATGATTGGAGGTTAGACTCTTCTATATCTAGGAGGACATTTTATAGTGAAGAACAAGAGATGAATGCATTACTTTGTGGTAAATTTTGATTCTTATATCTTAATTCTTGATTTTTGATATAAAAGGATTGAATTCTTCTAAACTTTTCTAAGGATTTCACATATATGATGCTTAGAAATACAACGAATGCTCTCTACAAGATTGATTCATTATGATTGAGTAGATCATCTATGCCTAAATCTATGAGAAAACTAGGAATGAATGTGAACCGAATTTGTTTGCAAATTTGAAGCTAAAAAGATGCAATTGAATTTATCTCAATAGTTAATCTCATTCTGTCTTGATCTAAATTTGTACAATTGTTTTTTCTATATATATGTTCATTAATTTGTTTCACATTTTGACAATTGAACACTCGCAAACTAATTCACAATCAAATAGTTATTAGATCAAAAGTTTCTGAAAATCATTTTTCATTGACAATATAGATCATATCAAAGGCTATTAATTCTCAAATAGACAAATTGATTGATTAAAGTGTGTTTGATCTAATCCCCATTCTCTGCTAAGATGACCTAGCTGTTATGTTAACTTTTAGATCATTTTTATTTTATGGAAAAATCATCTTTGTTTTGAGAACTAGAGGTATCGATTATCCATTTGGTTTAATTCAAAACATTTGATTGAATGCATTTTACAAAAAGACTATCAGTTGCATAATTGGAAAATATGTTTGATGATAAAAATAAAAATAAAAATAAATAGTTTTTTTTCAAACAAAAAGAATAGAAAATGTGATATTTTCAGATAACATATTTCAATTGTTTACACTTATTTTCAAAAAATTGTTTTATTAAAAACATTTTAAATTTCCGAAAAAACTTTGTTGTATAAAACATTAGAACAATTTTCAAGAACCATTTTTCGGTTTTCGAAAATACTTCTTAAAAATACCCTTAAATTCTGCTTTTGAGGTGGTCTGCTCTTTACTTGTGACAACATGATCTTGGATTGCCCTTTTCAAGTGATGTGCATACCTGAGCTGTCGTGAGGTACCCTTGGATTCTCTTGTTTTATCTTGCTTTTAGGAGGTAAGTGGAAGATGTGATAGATTGGGCTTGAGATTGGCCCATTCAAATATGGGCCTTACAAGTTACATCATCAATGTTGAATGAGCTGACTACTGATTGGGCAAAGAACAACTTTTAGATGAAAATCATATCACACAATTATAAATGATGGTAGTTAGACTATTTGCTTTAAGAAAAGGCCAATTTAAAAGAAACTATGTCCCTAACATGAAAGACACTAAAAATATGTTAAGACAGACCAAGAAATTTATGCCTTCCTTTGCTCTTATGTCAAAGGTTATAATTTGTATTGTAGGGTTAAGGAGAAACAAATTTATGGTATGGTGATTAAAATCCAAAACCTATACAATGGTATATTAATTTTGGACAATGTTGAGAAAAAAAAAAAACATTTTGAACTTTATTTTATAAGAAGAAATGATAAAATACTACAACAAACAAAAAGAAAAAAAAAATAGAGGTGGTAATATTAGGCTTGGGTGTCGAATGAGATATTGTCATGAAAGTAATATAGAGTTTATTTGGCTGTATGATTTAAAAATAGTTTTTTTTTTTTGTTTTTAAAAATAGAAAACTAGTTTTAAAAATACTACATTTTGAACTTTATTTTATAAGAAGGAATGATAAAAAAAAAATTTTTAAAATGAAATAGGGGTGGTAATGTTGGACTTGGGTGTTGAAGGGGAGACATTGTCGTGAAAGTAATATAGAGTCAATTTGGTTGTATGATTTAAAAATAGGTTTTTGTTTTTAAAAATAAAAAATTGATTTTAAAAATTCTAACGTTGTTTGGTCGTTGTTCTTTAAAAATAATTTTTTAAAAATAAAGTAAAATAGAAAATAATTTTTAGAGAACTAATTGAAGTTGTTTTCAAAAGTTTTTCAAAGGAAAATATTTAAAAAAAAAATCATAAAAAATAAATAAAATTGAATATATTATCATTCCCTTTTTCTCTACATCATATATTGAAAATCTTCAAATATAATATTTCTTTAAATTACACATGTTTTCCTTTTTTTAAAAAAAAAAAAAAATATAACTTGTCAAACACCTCAATTTTTATAAAATACTAGAAACAACTTCAATTAGTTCTCTAAAAACATTTTTTTAAAATAAAATGAAATATAAAATAATTTTTAGAGAACTAATTGAAGTTGTTTTCAAAAGTTTTCAAAGGGAAATATAAAATAAATCATAAAAAATAAATAAAATTGAATATGATATCATTCCTTTTTTCTCTTTACGATTATAAATCTTCAAATATAATATTTCTTTAAATTACACATGTTTTCCTTCTTCTTCTTTTTTTTGTTTTTTTTAAAAGCAACTTTCCAAACACCCTAATTTTTATAAAATATTGGAAAACTATTTTTTTTTCTTTAACTTAAAAGCAGTTTTTAAAAGCAAGTTTTAGAAAATATGATCATCAAGTTCATAATCTTTTTCAACATGATCTTTTTTACCTCAAATTAGTAGTACACAACATCATTTTGATACTAAAATGATCAGTACTACAACAGTTAATAAAACACATAGCATCAACAAACCGAGAAACCAAAGATAGTGTTCGAACAAATGAAGATATCAATACAATATTTCTTCCGCTTCATTGTTATATTTTATATTAACTTGATTAAAATATATATTGAACAATGAAATAAAAAAGTTCACAAATTTTCCAATAAAATCCTATCAAATTTTCCTAAATATTTTGATAATTGGATGATGTAAAATTGGGTTTTTGGTTAAAATGAAAATTAATTTGATATGCATTATTGGTCTATAACTATTAAATGGTTGAAGAGTTTTAATCAAATTAATAGGCTTTTTCTTAATATGTATGAGAGTGCAAACCCATTTATGGAGGCCTCGTGCAAGCTTAAAGGAAGATTGTGCGGGTGCTAAACTTGACATTGGGAAGCCTTTCTTGTCCTTATGTTTTTTCAAAAATAAACAAACAATCTACTAAAGGATAGCTTTATTGTGTCCTCTTTTTCTATGATAGATTGAGGTTTTTCTTAGTGGGGGTGGTGCTTTTAAAAAGCTACAGTGCTTTCAGCTTTGTTCAAAAAGATGGTGGAAAGAGCAATGTCTTATGTGTCAACAACCTCAGCATCACATGGTCTCCACGCCCAAATCAAAGGATCCATCACCATCTCCATCCTTCAAAGTAACCCACTGAAGTGTAGGGCCTAGCTCAATTTACATTTTTATGGGGAAAAAAACAGAACTAGTTTTAGAACAATGTAGGTTTGAAGCCAGGAAAACATGTGCTCCATTGGTACTATTTTCACATGCTTGTTCCATGATTTTCCATTGCAATGCTGTCATGTACCTGGGTTCTACTTATAATTCAAAGTCAAGAGGTTGTTGATCTAAAACTTTCTATGTTTTAACAATTTTTTCGCAAGCGTTTTGATGGGACTAGACTCATATTGCTCACTGTTTTTCCTCATCAGTACTTGTTTTCATTAGCCAAATGTATCAAGCAATGAAGGATCTCACTTCATTTGAATTTTTCATCGGCAACTCTAATCAGAGGATGATGGATAATAGCCTGGACCATTGGTGAGAGATCATATAAAAAGACCATGTGCCAAGCATAAAGCGAAAAGATGATTAATTGAGGGGTCCAACCATGAGGGTCATCCCAACAAATGTGCAATCACTTTGAAATCACCGTCTTTCTTTTTTCATATCTTTCTTTTCAATCTCCTTACTACTTTTTCTTCAATTTTTTTTGGTAGGTTGAGTAATGACTCCCTTCAAAAAGCAAGCATGCTAATGGCAGCCTTTGGAGCAGTTTGAGGAGCCTATAGTATTATAGATTTGATTCCATCCATCACTAAATCTTATTGCTTTTAAGGTATTAGTATAACAATATATGCTCACTAACACAAGTTTTAAGAAGATGAGGTTAGAATCAGAGCTAAAAATCTGAATCTTAATGCAATTTTTTCTCGGTTTGTGGGGTTGGAATCTATTCTCTTACACCCCAACTTTACAAAAGAGGCATGGTTGTGGTTCCACTGGGATTAGTAAATAGTCCCTTTGCTTGTGTTTGTGAAATGAGAATCACTCTCTGTGGACCTTTATTCTTCACTAGTTGCCTTCACTTAGCTGCAGATGTGGATGAGTGTGTGAGTGGGTCTTTCTGAAAAGAAGAGAGAAATAAAGAATAGCAGAAGTGGCAAGCAGCATTGCCCATTGCTCCAAAAAGATAACTAATGTATGCCCCATACCTCTCTGCTCCCACAAACAATGGGGGATTATTTGGTAATAGAACTGCATAGTTGGAAGCCCTCTACCAGTCCTTTGACTGATTGATTTTAGCTATTTAAAGGTGTGCTTAGCCTTGTGGTCTAGTGGTACTAAATAATGTCAGTATTCCTCTTATTATGGGAGATTGGGGTCTAGCCTTGGGCCCTCTAGTGAGTCGTCACCATGAGACTTAGCGATCGGGTTTTAAGCATAATCCTTTTGCTTATTTAAGTAATACGACCAATGACCATTTTTTTTATGAGACATAAGTTGACTTTGGTGAGGACTAATGAACAATTTTGATGGATGAATACAATGTACTTAATGGTAGATGAATATGCTAATGATGGGTTCAGTACTGTCTCTTTTGTTCTATTATGCTGCCCCATTTTCAAATACATTATCATCACCAAATCATGATGTTTTTGTGTTTGACAAAAAATTATTGTTTCTCACTAACATTGTATAATTCTCTGCCCTTATGTTCCTAACCCACAATTCTTCCTTTCAAAGGTCATGCCTGCATCATCCTGCTACAAGTTCTATGAGAAGTGTCACTGAGTATAGTACTAACAGTCAGTTGCCTTTTTTTCTCTTGTCTAGTTCTCAATTTCTTGAAGATGAAGCCCTTGAATTCCTTTCTGAAAAGTTGGAAGAGCCTAAGGAGGGAGAATTTTCAGGGGGTAACTGCACAATTTTGATCAAGGATTAGTTTGATCTAACATGGGATCATCATTAGGAACTTTTGCTAGCAGCAAGGTGAGACTAATGGTCAAAAGAAATTCAATATTCCTAATCATAATGATTTCTTTGTTGCGATCATATGGATCTTTGTGGGCCATCAAAATGTTCAGTTGTGCTCTAGATATTCTCCACTTCGACTTCCTAGTGGTATAAGCATGCTCCAAGGTATCATTTTTCTTGACTAGGAACCATAAAATAGCGCAGAAGAGATGCTGAAAGTCAAAGAGAAATCTGAATTGCCTAGGAAGTGGCTTTGGCCACTAAGAATTTTATAAGGAAAAGTAGTGAAAACAGAAAAGGGAAAGGGCAGATGAAATTTGGAAACACCAAAAATGAAGTGCAGTTCCTGTTGTTAATATGAATCAAAGTGGAATGCAATGGAAATCAGTAGTCATTGGATGCATTAGATCAGCTATAAAGTTTGAATTTGGCCTTTGTATTATGAGTTTGAGAACCTCCAAAACCTCTTCTTGTGAATCAAAGTAAAGGACAACAGAAATCAATGGTCATAAGCCCTATTAAATTTCAATTCAAAAGCTCAATTTTCAGTCTCTGCACTAGAAGCTTGAGCAAGCATTTGAACCTCTCTCTCTCTCTCTCTCTCCCTCTCTCTCTCTCTCTCTTCCTCTCAAATTTAACTAAAAAAAAAGTGAGTCTCTCCAAGTCTTTTGACCGCAGTCAGTTGTGGGTAAAACTGGGAAAAGGACTACCCCACCAATCAGAGCCTATTTTAATATGCTTGTGCCTGAAGGTTCTGTCTGTCAGAACACAAAACCAAGACACTGGAATCTGAGAGGGGAGAGAGAAAGAGAGGGAGGGAGAGAGAGAGAGAGAGAGAGAGAGAGAGGTGCCTGCATATTAGTTTATAAGGGGCCTTGAAAGTTTGGAGATGGTGCGGCAGTGAAGTGTTTTTCCCTTGAATGGTTTCTTGTGTTTTGGATGGATTTGATGAGAGATACAAAACTTAGGAATAAAACATGTTGTGTTCATCACACAACAGGACAAGCCCAATGTACACGAATACAAACCATTCTTCCACAAGAAACAACAACACCACAACATTCCTCAAACATGGCCTCTTCCTCTCCAATCATGTTCATATTTGTTGCTTTTCTTTTTGCCGCTTCTTCACTTAGCCCGGTCCTCTCACACCCCATTCCCTCAGATTCCGGCCACCACCGCCCAACGGCCAACCAGACTTTCCACCCAGGTCTACAGCTGCAGAAGCTGAAGAGAGTCAGAGCCTATCTCAGGAAGATCAACAAGCCTGCAGTCAAGACAATTCAGGCAATTTCTTGTCTTTAATGGTGTTTTCTATGTGAATTTGGTATTTTCTTGATGGCTCTAAAGGTTCAGGATCTGGATGGTTGTTTTTCTCCTGCAGAGTCCTGATGGTGATGTGATAGATTGTGTTTTATCTCATCTCCAACCAGCTTTTGATCATCCTCAGCTAAGAGGAAAGACACCATTGGTAATTTTCCATTTCTTTCCATGGAAACTGTTTCTTTTTCTCTGTGAACAAAGTAGATTTCAGGTAAAAATACATGTATATTCTTGAAATTGTTTTCAGGAACTATTTTCCCTTGAAACAAACAGACTTTCAGTTTCTGAAATCTTGTCATTATGGGCAAAGACAGGTTCATTTAATAGGCTGGTAATTTTTCTTTTCTTTTCCTTTTTTCTTTTTTTTCAGGATCCACCAGAAAGACCAAAAGGACATGACTCCATAAATGCTGTGGCAGAGACCTTTCAGATATGGATGAATTCTGGTGAATCATGCCCAGAAGGAACAATTCCGATTAGGCGAACCACAGAGAAAGATATTCTAAGAGCTAGTTCCATAAAAAGATTTGGAAGAAAATTAAGAAGAAATGTGAAGAGAGACTCAACAAGCAGTGATCATGAGGTTGGTATATTGAAACAGGGAGCTCTCTTTCTATGAGTTCTTTGACAATTCGTTTTCTCAAGAAGGAAATGTCTTTCTTACTAGTTCTAGAAAATTTCCCTATTTTTCTTTTCCTTTGATCCACCAAATGAGTAAAGAAGCTATTATTATCTGTTAAGTGGGAAAAAAGTCTCCCCCATCAATTCCCCCTTTGGATTGCAACCCTCCACCAAAAGGAAATGCTGGTCTCTACCAAAAAGGCTATATTGTACTCTTTCCCCTCCATTTTCTTAGCAATCAAACAGTATATTGGAAAGTTAAGGGAAAGGAAAAGAACCCAACCAAGAAATGAAGAGACTATGTTCATGTCAAATTTCACTGAAACTGCAGTCCACATTCATAATTGTGGGTGCCCCATTTACTGATAATCTTTTGCCTGCAGCATGCAGTTGTTTTTGTAAATGGAGATCAGTATTATGGAGCCAAGGCCAGCATTAATGTGTGGGCGCCCCACGTGGCCGATCAATATGAATTCAGCTTGTCACAAATATGGATCATCTCTGGTTCATTTGGCAATGATCTTAATACCATAGAAGCTGGTTGGCAGGCATGTATTTACACTCTTTTCGGGTCCCCAATTTTACATAAACCATTGTTCATCCTTAGAAGCATTTCCTGTAGTTTTTAATTATTAAGAAATTGTTTTCATATTCTTCAGGTCAGCCCAGAGTTGTACGGAGATAACTATCCAAGATTCTTCACATATTGGACAGTGAGTTTCAAGTTCTTTTACTCTGTCCATTATGCTTAAAACTTTAGCCACATAACAGAAAAACAAGGACTAATTGCTCTTAATTTGCAGACCGACGCATACCAGGCCACTGGCTGCTACAACTTACTTTGCTCAGGTTTTGTCCAAACAAACAACAGGATCGCTATTGGGGCTGCAATCTCTCCAAGGTCATCTTACAATGGCAAACAATTTGATATTGGATTAATGGTTTGGAAGGTGAGTTCCATTCTATTTTTGTCACTAGGAAATGGGACAAAAGTATCAACTATTAGGCTTATTGGTAAAGGTGAGTTTTAATCAGTAGTCAGCAAATTGAGAAGACTTACAAAGTAAAGTTGTAGTTTGGATTAAGACAGAATAGGAAGGTCTGTTCATTACTCAGATTTTGAAGGTAGTTTTTACAGTTATTAAGTGAATTCTATAGTACTCACTTTGAAAAAACTCTTCAGACTCAGCATTAGGAAATCTTGTAATCAGCGATCATTTAACCAAATAGTGGCGCGTGGAAACAAAGCGACAAAGATGACCTTGCTGAAGCTTTTCTCCATCCTTTGGCTCACCTTATTATTAAACTGCAAGATTCTCTTCTTTTCTTTGTAAAAGGGTTCCATTACGCGTCAACTTTTTCTTTGTTTCTTTGTTAACAGACTTTTTCTTTTCTTTAAGTCATTTGACTTCGACAGCATTTGGGGCCTAAGCAAAAGCACTGTTTTTTCTTTTCTCTTCTTTTCTCTGTGCATTTTCTTTTATTATTCTCTTCTTTGATGTTGTTTTCATAGGCCACATCCACCTCCCTAGGCACAATATGTATCTGAAAAAACTAAGGCAGGATAAGTAGTCCCACTCATAATGTTTATCATAATGCAGTAAAGCACAATAAAATCTCCAAGGCCTAAGTGTTGTACAATATGTTGCTATGCTAGAAACTAATGGAGAAACATCTTTTTATTGTGCGTGTAGGATCCAAAGCATGGACACTGGTGGCTTGAGTACGGGTCTGGACTATTGGTTGGGTACTGGCCATCGTTCTTGTTTAGCCACTTGGGGAATCATGCAAACATGATACAATTTGGTGGAGAGATTGTTAATACTAGATCAACTGGTTTTCACACATCAACACAGATGGGCAGTGGCCATTTTGCAGAAGAAGGATTTGGGAAAGCATCTTATTTCAGAAACTTACAAGTTGTGGACTGGGATAATAGCCTGCTTCCTCTACAAAACCTTCACCTACTGGCTGATCATTCAAATTGTTATGATATAAAACAAGGGAAAAATAATGTTTGGGGAACCTATTTTTACTATGGAGGTCCTGGAAGGAATGTTAAGTGTCCCTAAAGAAAATGGCATAGGGAATAGACAGTAATCTTCTTCTTTTTTTTTTTTTTTTTTCCTTTTTTTGAGTATTTGGCTTGGCTTCTCGTAGTTGGCCTTAACCGGGGTTTCTGGTATTTTTAGATTTTATTTTCCATAAAAATTTGATTCCTTTCTTTTCTAACAGGTCACCATTGATTATCCTACCTACCTCTGAGAGGTATGTAAATTTGGGAGAGTATACAAATTTTCAATATACTGTGGGGTTGTTTTGTGCAGTCTGTTTCTCTCTTTTATCTCTCTTTCATTTACAGAAAACCTTAACAATGTAGAAGATAAAAGAATAAAGTAGGACTAAGGACACCACTCAAATGTCCAAAGCTGCCCCAACAACTGCCATAATACAATATGCAATGACCCACCTACCCTACATCGATTCAAGCCATTGAATTTTTATCTATTTAAGAGAAGACAGATGCAGTATTGCTAGTTTGCAACTGATACTTTCATGATTTATCAGCAACACACCCTTCAAATGTGGATTTGCATGTGCAGAGCAAACACAACACAAGTATGAAACAAAGCTGTTGCTGGTTTAACAAATGTACCTTCCCTGCAATATAAAACTATATCCCCAACTCTAGCCTGCATCCCATCTTTCAAAACTATATATAAAATAATGTATCTCAGTTAGGGGCTAAAATAATTTCTGAGAATAATATTAAAATACAGTCAACCAAACACTCATTTAATTGCAGCAAGCATTCTTTTATGACCAAATTTGTGCTTTTCCGACATGGATTTGAGTGAGTATAGATTAAATATTGGATTAAGAAATATAGTTTACAGTGAGACTTTGTCTTCTCTCAGTTGTTAGGGAGCTCCCAAGCTCTTCCCCTCTTAAGGCCATATGTCTTTATCTCTTGCTAAGTCAATGCTATAACCCACACCTGATCTATTTCATCTTAATCCTTAGATCAACTTCAGTCAAAAAAGGGTTGCTGGGGTGTGGCCCCCCAGCAGCGACAGTGACCCAATATGTACAGGGAAAGATCCAGTAGTGGTGGAAAGCACTAAATTTGAATTTGTTCAGCTGTGGATATATGAACAGTTCATCCATTTGGGGAAGGAATGTTTGGTGTGATTATTGTGTTTTTGACAGAGGTTGCTTAGGCTGGAAAAGGCACTGGGCATGCAGTGAAGATGCTCTACAAAGCAAATAGAACCAGCAGCCCTTTATGGGACAAATCCAGGGAATGAGAAGGCCCACAGCTGCTGGTGGTTTTGCTTTCTTGGGTTGCAAGATATGATGCTCTCAGATTCTGAGAAAGATCGAGAAAAATGAAAAGACACTTTTGAAAGCTTAGTTTGCAAGCATTTAAAAGAAAAAGAGGAATCCAAACTTTTATCAGGGAGTGGAATTTACGTGCTGAGGAATCAACACAAATCAACAATATGTTAATGGAAATGTGAAAAATTAAAACAGGGGTGCAGAGAGAAGAATGAACTTTTATGTTACTACATTTAGATAATGAAGAATCAAGTGAGTTTGTCACCTAGCTCTCGCATTCACTATGACCATGTTACATTGATGAAACAGAAAATGAATAAGTGCAGACATGGAGCGTCTACAGCTTCCCACCTTGAATGAAGTTCCTTGTTAGAATCTCAACTTTATTTTTCCAGCTCCTCCACAGACCCGAAGAGCCAAGTTATCACCATGTGTTCTTGCATATGATCTTGGATTGCAAGCACGCACCAAAAGACACCGTTCAAAAGTTTTTGAGGACCACAAGTTTTGTGGGGTCTCCCCGAATAGCTGGACCTGTGTCGCACAAAGGTTATTTTACCAGCCGAGCTTCTAAGTTCAGAAACCTGCTAAGGCCTTTGAGAACAAACGCAACCATGCATCTTCCAAGAGTTTTCTCCCCCAGCAGTTTTCTGGGGCCTCCTTGAAAAAGTGAACAGTGTATCCAAATATTAATTTTTACTGAGCATCCGGACTCCTAAGTTCATCTAATTCAGGCAGCAGAGGGCTTTCTCTGTTGAAAGCTCTGCTAAGTTTTTTAACAGCAGAGTCTATAAAACTAACAAGATCTTCGGGAGCATAGATCTGAGAACATGACTTCACAATAAAATCCAAATCCCCCAAGCCATCCATCAAAGTTTCCTTCTTATCATAATTTTGTTGTTGTTCCTTGTGTATCCCCCTATACGTTCTGTCCAAGCCAGAGCACAGTTCAAGGAACTTTGAATCATCCATCATTTTCCTCAAATCCAGCAACAAAGCATGATCTCCGGCCAGAGCATCTACGGTTTTCATCTTCAATACAATTTTCTGAGCGGAAAGAAGGTTCAAAGCTAAATGTTTTGCTTTAGGGAATAAACACCAACTGGGATTTTCATTGACTCTATGAAGGTGATAAAGCTGGACCAAGTTGGCAAATGAGAAGCATGCTATGAAGATGAAGAAATCACAGAAGTTCATGCCTGTCAAAAAGGAAACAATCAGTACACAAACGAATGGAGATAACCTAACTTCAGCATCCTTCTTTAATTGCTACTAACTGGCATGCACAATATGTGCTCTTCTAGTTGTTGACTAAAACCACATTGTCAACAAACAATATATGCCATGGGACCCCCTTAGTATGAATTGTCACTTCATCTATTGAAAATGCAAATAAATTGGGGCCCAGCATTGTCCATTAACGTGAGCCACGGTGATTGAAAGTCCACTTGCCTTATTCCAGTTGAGCTACTCTAACCATTTAATTACAAAATATAATATAAAACAATAAATAAATAAATAAATATATATATATATATATATATATATATATGCATGCAGTCATATCATACAATAAATGATATATGCTTTGGGCCACGTCATGGGCAGGCTACCCACAATGCAAGCTGATATTCTAATCCCAAGTCCAACCTAACCCAAATTGGGCACCTGTCAGTCTTCCAAATTTCAAGTTGAACAGATCCAACAAAGGCCGACCAAACACAATTTGAACACCTAAACCTAATTCACACATATAACTCTCTCTTTTGCATTACCTTTGGAACATCATACCGTCATATTTAAAGATTTCTGATCAAAGCAACTCTGAATCGAAAAGGCTTTGCTTGCCCAATGGCACTTTCTCACATCACCATATCTATGGGTTTGTGTATCTCTCAACTTGCGGATTTGGGACCATATGTGAAAGATAGTGTTAAAAGAACATGGTATACATTGTGAACCCAAATCCTACAAGAAAAGTTTTTAGGAAAATTGGTAGATCAGTAGAAAATCATTAAAAAAGATACACATTATATCCTGATGTAATGAATTGATTGTTCCACCTCACATTTTTATAAAATGTGTGCTAGCTGCAACATTTTTTATTGTCTTTTGATGGGTACCTGTGTTAGCTGCAAGATTGCGCTGGCAGAGACCTTCAAAATCATCACATATGTCCCTGACATCCTCTATGTACTCCTTAGCCTCATTGTAGTCTTTCAAAAGCAAATCCCACTGCATGAATTTGAAATCAACAAGTCATACTTCAATTTCATTAGAATTAACTTCCTTTCTATTTAAACTGCTACTGTTACTACATAAATCAATCAACTATACTTACAACCCAAGAAAGATTATAGGCATTGAACCAGTTGTGGTTTATTGATATTGTATCTTCCTGAAAGCATTATGAATGAATGTATTGTGTCAGAAAATACACATTCCCAGGCATACAGCTCACACAAAAGAAAAACATAAATGCACTTATGAAAGCAAAATCCTGCAAAAATAGATTTACTGTTGTGTCACCTAGTCAAACTACAAGGTATAAATTGGCCAAAGCAAAGGATTGTGGAAGTCACCATTCCTACAAATCTGACAGGCCAATAAGTCTTATGCCAGGAGTGTCCTAAGGGGTGATGGTGCTGTTGGGGAGCTGATGGGGGAATCTGTATTGGGGACCATACAGAACCAATTATACACAACTATAACATTAGAAACTAATATTGAAAGAGACTCAGAAAGAAGTAAGAGGCTTTTATGTAGAAAAACATAAACAAAGTATGAATGAAATCAATGTCAAGATATATCAGCTTCTCGCTAGATAGGTTAGATTATAGATCTGGATATTAGGCATGTCAGTTCTGTGCCAGATCGATTAGATTTTCAGAAGCATGGGACTCAATTAGATTTTCAGACGCATGGAACTGGACATTAGTTTCATTGACCACGCACAAACCATATATAGGTAAACTCATGCAATTTAAAATAGATACCAGATTGTGAACTTGATGATACCATCCACTGGGCACAAAGATAATTTCATCTTGTTCTTGAATGCATTCTAACCAAACAGCCTGCAAATGTCATATGGAGACACAAACATGTACATGAAAACATGTAGAAATATAAATAAAAATAACTGAGGAAATCACTTGACCTAGACTGGTTAATGAGATTGAGAATAAAAAAATTATAAACACACACGATGAACAAAGGACATGAGTTCAGCCTGGTGCATTACCTTCTTAAACCCAGGAAATTTTGCTTCATTGACATCCTCACAGATATTATATACAGAACTTTTCATATTTCTGAATGGGAATAAAAAGGCAAGTCAAACAAACAAGGCCAAAACATACAATAAGTAGCAAGATTTCATATCATTTGTGACAACCCTAGAATAGAAAATGTCAATCACCAATAGCAAAGAACAATAAGAAGAATAAGATGAGACGAATATTGAACAACCAGAATGCCCCACTTTTCATACCATGAAGAGAGCTTCAATGGCATCAGTCAGTGTGAATGATTCATAAGAGATCTCAATACATAGTTCTCACGTGTCTCAAAACAAAACCATATTGCTCTCACCAATGAGGCAGTTAAGGTTGATCACATCTGGATTGGAAGATTCAGAGGCTAGAGAGAGAAAGAAAGAGATAGATGTAGGGTATGGTACTATGTTGCAGAGTGTTATCTTTGCTGGTGACCGTAGGGAATGGAAAATTGCCAATTAAAAAGTCATAACAGCATTTTACTTTGACAGAGTAGACAAAGTGGCAAGGTTGGATACCAATTACCACTTAACTATTATAGGAAAGCACACAACATCCAAGGTTGTTGCTAGAGTAGGTTACTCTGAATGTGGACAAGTTCCAACACTAGTATCACTGTAAGTTTGTAACAATATGGAGAAAAGAAGGTTTAATTTTTCTGTTTCTTTTCATCCTGTCACCTATTTGGCTCTCTTCACTTTCTGAGTAACAATACACTTGATAGCTAGAGCTGTTTGCGTCCCAATTGCAACTAGAAGTCACCTTTGCAGCACAACATGTGTTTTCTTCCCTTATTTTTAAGTAAGAACAAGACATGTTTGCAATGCCCCAAATGAAAATCTAATTACTAGATGTCCAAGAATACATATTCATGCCTGTCAAAAACAAGATGACTTTGTGAAGGAGGCAAAAAAAGCCATTTCTTCTTCCCACACACATTAGCCGACCAACTATAGGATCTGAAGACATCGGCATGAAGGGGAGTCCATGTACCTGCATGAAGAACCAAAATTTAGGTAGTTGTGCATAGAATAAACAATTATCCAAAAAAGAATTAAACTAAATCAGTAAAACTAGTCTATCTGCCACAAGGAAATACAGATAAGATGATAACCATGTCATAACAAAAATATTTCATCATGTCTAAGTCGAACCTTTTGCTCCCATGTAAACAAACCGATAATCAGAGCAACTAATTTCATTTTTCTCTTGACAAGCATCGGATTCATTATGCATACTATAATTGTCGAGATACAGGTTGAGCCAATCATCACGAAAGAATAGCGGAGTTGTGTACGCTAAATATTCTGGATACTCCTGAGAATCAGATTATGCAGGACGAAAGAACAAGTGAGGCAACTGAACTAACAATATTCTTACACATGCACCTCAGAGCATATGACAGAGAAAAGAAAAGAAAAACAATAAGAAAGCAAAAACAACAGCGTAACAAGGAGAAGGAAAGTTTGCAGCTTAGGGTTTTTTTATAGGCAAACAAGTTAAAAGGCGCCTAACAAAAACTAAAAATAAAAAAATGGTGCAGCCCAATGCATTGGAAGTAACATGTTTATCCATGTCCAACACTAAAATAAATATTGACACTGACAAAAATTGCCAGAGTGGACCTAGTAAGACCAAAATTCGACAAGTTCTCATGATAAACAACACAAGAATGATATGCCAGCACTTAGGGTTTTTTTTTATTTAAATAGGTCTTTAGAATATATTATATTATTGTGATCGTATCTTTTGAATTAATAATGTATGTAATGTTTCATTGGGTTACCTTAAAATTAACATTATTCACAAAGCCATATACCATGGTAACACTTGAACTCTTAAACTGAAGTTTTTCAGAATCAAGGGGGTATATCCGTACTACTAGTTAAAAGAACATCCTTATATATGTAAATTGTAAAGTAGGCATGAAACAAAAATATAATGGATAGAGCATAGTTTCAATTCACACCTTTACAAAATGCCAGTCTTTCAAATATAGCAGTGGCTTCCCATGCTCATTAGTTGTAGCATTAACATGATAATTTGCAGAATCCTTGAGCCAGTGGTCAATGAACTCCGCAACAGACATTTCCATTCGCTTTTGATCAGTGAACTCTCTGGTACCACAATCTGCAACCTTTATGCAACAAAAGTATCATATCACATTTTATGATCAGAATACCGCCCAATGTAGATCAGAAACAAAAGAGTACAGAGAAGCAAGCAATAAACCAGCAAAAGGAAAACTCAAACCTTCCAGAACTTGATCCATCAAGAGTTTCAAGACAACGAACTAAAAAATAGTAGTCACACCATAGAAGTCTACTTTTACATTCAATCAAGGAAGAAACATTCAAAACATGATTAAGAACCTAAGAACTAACCCACACATCCAAATTGATTCTTTCACAGCTATATCAATTATTGATCGTTACTACCTAACACCCTGTTTGGGAACAATTTAAAAAATAGTTCTCAAAAAATATGTTTTGAGAACAGTTCTTAAAAAACAGTTCTCAATTGGTTTCAGGAACGGAACAAAACTCTGTGGAACTGATACATGAAAAACAGTTTTCTGGGCTTACTCTCAATGAATGCACTACGCCATTATGTACAATGCAAAAGTCTTTAAAGCATTCTCCATATTTTCAATTATTGCTCAAAATACTGCATGAAAGCAACCAAAAACAGTTTTTTGGGCTTATTCTAAAAATCAGTCTATTTTCAGAACAATTTCTTAGAAAAATGTTTCTATTATAAGTTTCTCAAACGTGATCTCTGTTCTAAAGAACAATTTCCCAACAGAGCCCAAATTTTCAGATTATTTTTTCTATCATTCTCCATTCGAAATGATCTAGCTCTATGCCCATAAATGAATCCAATACTAAAAGATTCAAATCATTCAACCAGCTGTATCCTTGGTTTTTACTTCTGTTATCATTAACTCAACACTTTGAACCCCGTTTGAGCTAAGAAACCTCCAAAACCTGAAACAACCAGCTCAATTACTCCTCATACAATTATTTAGCCGAATTAATGTAACTCGGTAAGAGAGAAAAAAAAAACATATGACTCCAATTTTCCTTTCCTCAATTTTACCGGCAACCAAACAGAACTTTAGGATGAATAAAACAAACAATTCTTCAAAAAAAATCTAACTGGGGTGTCGTAAAATCAAAGAAAAAAACATGGAGGTGGAGTTGAATACCTGAACAATGGATTTTCCAAAGTGGGTAGAGAAAAATTCGAGATTAGGCTGTCCAGTGTGAGTGACCCAATCTTTACAAGCCCTCCATCCATCCATAAGCCCTCTTAGAACAACAGGTTGATTCTTCATAAGGTACCTCTCCACGAAGTCACTGTAACTCAGCTCGTCGCCATTTTCCTTCTCTATTTCGCCCCCGATTCTGAGACCCATTTTCGATTCAGATGTTGAAGCCTTGAAGGTGACCAGAAGGCACCGGAGGGAGAGAGAAAACGAAGAGCAAGTATGGGTTAGTTGGGCTTGGGCCTAGGAGGGAGGCCCGGCCCAAAATCCAGCTACCGCTTAGCCCATTCTAGCCTGTTGGGTTGGGTTGTTCCATTCCGATAGTCGAACTCCATTGTGATAAAGACCTAGAGAAAATGAAGATTCCTGTTTTTTTTAGAGAAAGTATTTATCACCTTGCATCCCTGTTTTTTTTATCCATTTTCTTACTCACTTGATCGATAGAAAAGATTGGGTGAACCTCCCAATCTTTCTTTGTTTCAAGAACCCTAATTTGGTGGGAGGGATCACCACGTCAAGCAATTCAACCTTCTAACCCTAAGCTTAGATACACTAATAACTAACACCATCAAATGGAACAAACAAAAAATCGTAAGACCCTCACTTTTCATGGTGACTACATATTCGAACACCAAAATGGAATAAAAGAGAGCAAGCATCATCTACCCTAGTTGTTTAGGAGTCTTTCTTGCCTTCTAAGCTCAAATTGAGGTGCAATAAGCGAAACATCATTGTGTGAAACCTGCATTTTTCACGTGCGTCCTCACTCAATGACAAGACTTGTTTTCCTTGTGAAAAAATGATTTTTTAAAAAATTGGAGTTACCACTTATTTTTATTTATTTTTAAAAGGGAAAATAAAATAAGAAATAAAACCATAAAAAAATGTCTCCTTATTTTTGGAAAAGCGCATCTTTGACAACTTGAGTTTGGATCCGAAGGTTAAGTTACCTATCAGGAAAGTACCATAAGGGTACCACTCCTCTAACCTCTAAATAAAGGTCTCTACTAATTAGGTTGAGGAAAACATGACAATTAATCAATAAATCAATGAGTATCAAAAGATAGCAAAGGTGATGATGTCTACAACCTAACAATAAGCTATTCACACAAAGACAAATATATTAAAGGAATTAATCACACAAGCAAAGACAATAACATATCTGAGCTATAACCTAAAGCGTTTTCATAAAAACATTAAAGTTAGTTTGACAAATAACTTGCACTTCATCTATTCAAGAGATCAAGTGCTAATCAAAGCAATCAAAGCGTAATCAAGCATGAAGGTATTCACACAAAGAATGTTTATTGATAAAATTAAAAGGATTAAAAGTGTAAGCATAACAAACGTACATGAATAGCATAAATAACTTATAAGATGCTTTCATAAAGCTATAGAGGGTTAGCTTATAGACAATAATAATTAGTAGAAGAATTACATGATCAAAAACTCCAAATGTTACATCATATATATACAACTTAAATGAAATGTTAAGAAACTCAAAGTAATGTAAACCATCGTGTAGGACATACATACAAACTCATTGTTAAAGTTAAACTAATGTATAAAAGAGCTAAAATACCAAAATAAGTGTCTAAATCAAAGTAAGCAACAAGGGATGGAATGGTTACATTCACTTAAAAAATCATAAACAAACATCTAAAAACATTATTTCAATATGGGAAAAATCATACAATGTCCTCATTATGTTTACATTACAGAACACAAGCCAAAACCAAGTCAAGATACGTCAAACAACACAAGATTAAAAAACAAAGCAAACACCGTACAGGAAATTCAGCATGCAGTCAAAATAGGAAGGTTCATAAAACAAATCCTAAAAAAATATCTAGAATAAGAATTTGATAACAAAAATTTTTAGGAAACATCTCCTACATGTCTAGTTTATCATCTAACTGGTTCAACAATTTATTAAAGCCCTGATTAATTCCAGTTGATAAAAATATCTCAAAAGGTCCATAATAGGATGGATTCTATAGAATGCATAAACAAATTTTTTTAACCAACCTAGAAGTGCTATAAAATCATACAAAAAATCATGCAACATGTTCAGAATGTTTAATTTACAATAATAATAATAATAATAATAACAGCAACAACAACAACAACAACAACAACAACTATGGCAAGGCAAATTTCTATACGGATCAATTTTAAAAACAAGTAAAAAGCCTCTCCATGTTCAAAATCAAGGTAGTGCAATGGGTGCAATAAAATATAATTATATCTTTCAATTCAAAAAACATTTTTCAATATTTTATATATCTAAAATTAATTTTAGGAAATCTATAATAAAAAAAAAATATTAAAGTAAATTAACAAAGTCATTTAATAATTTTAAAAACTTAGAAACAACCTTAGTGTCAAGAATTGGGCAAAAATTGAACCTCCTATAACATATTGACTCATATCTTCAACTTCAAAATTGTTTTTCAACTCAAACAAAAGTTCACAACACCATAAAATCATTGGAAAAATTTTAGAAGTATTCCAAGTTAGTCAAATCAAATTTTTATTTTAGATGCACAATAAATCCAACAAGCTAATAATAAAATGTTTTTGAAAAATAATTTTATGCAGAGGTTTCACCAAATCCCCATTTAATAAACATGAATCTATCTATACATTCCCAACCTCACATGAATATTTATAAATTCATCAAAGCCAATTATTATGTCATTTATTTGGGACTACAAGTTTGAATTCATATGTCATTCAAAACCAAAATTTTTGAAAATCAAAAGGATACAAACCGAACGAAACATGGTTACATATTTTTAAGGACATGATTTTTCATCCTAAGGGCTCTAAGTGAAGTTTTTAAATTGATTTTCAAAGGGATCCTTTGAGAAAGGAATTTCTTTAATTTTTAAAAGAAGAGTTGCATTTTTAAACAACAAAACATAAAGATCACAAACCAAGCAAAACAAGAGAAAATAAAACCTTTAAAGTGAAATTTTTGACAACCAACCAAGATTAAGAATGGTGAGGATGCCAATCAATTTTCATTATTTTCCAACAACCTCTAAAAATCAAATCTAACAAACACTCTCCAAAGAAACAAACTAAACTGTTGAGGCCTCGCGTTACCGGGACCACTGCAATTGCCTGACGGATGCGCATTCTCAGCTCAAGATAATACTTCCTTTCTTTGACTTGCAAAAAATGTCCGGACATGGGGTCTGGACACACCCTCCAATGGTTTTGTTAGTTTCGCTTTCTAACATCTTCATATTTTTATGGAGCCCTGCTCCTTAGGAATGCTTACCTTCTTTTACTATGTGAGGGCCTTTTATAGTGTCAGGGTCTTTATCCCCTTTAATAGTGGGAAGACTTTTTGGCTTGTCATGATGGTGCTTAGATGGTGGCAAAGTCATCATTATCCTGCAGGCAGCTATGAGATTTGTGAGAGAGATGACTTGTCGTCATCCTTGTCTTTTCGCTCTGCAGGGGGCGCAGGGCAGGTCGTGGCAGGTGGCCTGAAGTGACCCAGGAAAGTCTCGTCGAGCATGTTTTTGGTAAAATGAATAATGATTGCTCGCAAGACGCAATCAAGACTCTTGGTTGAGACGCTAGCCATTGAGTCCGGATAGGGTATCCGGACAGATGAGGTGTGTGTCATTCCCATGGTAGTCCGGATGGAGGGTTGGACGTGCCACGTGTCCAATGGAGGAGTGCTTTGTGAGGCTACCACGTGTTTGTTTAGGGGTAGTCCTGAGGAGTTCCATCCCATAAATAGGGAATCCACCTCTTACGACTGCATTTTCTCTCTATTTCTCCTTCATCTAGCAATGACTGAGCATTGTTTCCTAGGGTTTTTGTGAGTGGTGTTCCTCTCGCGATTTCTTGACCGATGCATTCGGGCGACTGCGACTCGGCTTTCGTTCTAGTTGCAAGTTTCTGCCAGGTATGCTCTCTGTTTCTACCCCTTCATCTTCTGCTTCCTATTTCTTTGATTTCCTTGGATTCTTTGGTGTTTGTTTGTGATTAAGGGGTAGGGATGATGTTTGAGGGTTTTCAGTGGGTTGGGAAACAATGTTACTGGTTTTTGCGGAAATGGAATACATAGGTCTGTGTAGGGGTGTCTGGATTTTTTGTTGTTTTGCTGAGCCCACTGCAACTTTTGTTGCCCCCTGTTGTCCCTGTAAATGGCTGAATTGTCTCTTGGGTAGGATTAGGAGTTGAACTTGGGGAGGTTGCTAACTTGGGCAAGTTAGTTATTCTAGGCCTTTTGGGGCGTTGTCCATAGGGCGGTGGGGCCGGGTAACTTTCTTCTAACTATTGGCATTGCACCATGCAGGTTTTGTCTCGGCCCCATGCTCCACCATGCCTGTGAAAAAAAATGTAGCTTCGTCCAACGCGGCTAAACCAAGCGAAAAGTGTGGATCCGGACACACCTATTTGGGGAAGCCCACTGACAAGTTGAACGAGAGGGAGTTCTCCTGAACGGCGTTTCCGTTCAGCTAGTGGATGGGAATCCCATGTCCACAAAGAAAGCCGCGCACAATGCTATTTATTTCACCAATGAGCAGTTCAATGCGGGGCTCCGTTTTCCTCTTCCGTCCTTTTTCAAAGAATTCCTCCACTACACTCAAATTCGTCCAACCTATATCCATCTCAATATCGTGTGGGTGTTGATGGGGTGCAGCATCCTAAATATGTTTGTTCTAACTAATGCAGGTTCACATAAGAAAGGTCGCTTGGTCGAGTGGGTGGAGAAGGCTTCCTTTGACCACCTAAACAAGCTGTTCGAGATTACTGCTATCAAAAGACATCACTAGACGTTCCTCTCTGCCCGAAATCTCTTGGCGGTTGTTCGGGACCTCAGTCATACTTCCTCAACATCTTTCCTAGGCGGCTACCAAAGGTTGTGGTTCCTAGGGAACACTTCGTGTTGAAGGACCTCCTTTTTTTATGAAAAGGCCCGCGAGGCAGACACGAATGCATGCCAAGAGTGCCTTGACCAGCGGGAGGAGAAGAGGCAAGAGAGGATGCTGAGGAAAGTGCCTGGTGAGAAAGGTCGCAGTTCATCTCATGCGGTCCGTCCTCCGACTGCGAAGAAGAAAAAGAAGACCATTGCACAAGCCCTCAAAATCATGTCCATGTCTCTTGATCTTTCGTCTTCTTCCTCATATTCCACATCCAGTCGATCAGACGGCCCTGCACAGGTGCTTGAGGATACTTCTAACTCACCGCAGTTTGATACTTTCAATCCAGGAACTTGCCCTTCCTAGCTTAAGCCGGAATTCATTGGCTTGAGAATTGTGAACGAGTCGGAGGAAGAAGGAGATATGAATGATCTCAGAACCGAGTTTCTAGATAGGCATCGCAAGCGGTTGTATGAGGCTATCGACATTGTCCCTCCCCTAGCCAAAAGAGTATGTCCGGAGAAGGCTCAAGAGGATCCAACGGAGGGGGCTCCTCCATTGACCATGCCCCAACCAGACGAAGCGGGTCCTAGCGCAACGACGGTGACTTAGTCAGACGTTGCGGGGCCCAGCGCAACAACTGCGATTCAGTCAGACGCAGCTATCCCCAGCAACGCCCCGGCTGCAGAGAAGATTCGCGGGACAGAGGGGGGTCCAAACGTCGCGGTTACTGAGGAGGCTCCGAATGAGAAGAGTAGTCCAGTCCCTACAGCTCCTCCAAGCTAGGAGGAAATGATGCAGATGTTGAAAGGAATGTCGTGCTTTACGGACGCTGAAGCTCCCTCCATGAAGATGTCCGACTTCTTTCCCCTCATCAAGCGGATATCTGTAAACATGGGTGATGATTCTCCTACCTTTGTTTCAGCCCGGCTTCCTTTTGGCACTCCCAAGTCCGTCATGTCTTGCATCCAACATCTGCAGGAATGGACGGTGTCAGAGACTACAAAAGTGGTAATCCCTTTTATCTTGCCTTCTTCTTCTTCTTTTTTAGCAACGCTTACTCCATCGTCTGGTTTTATCTTTAGTTGTTGTTGCCTTTTCTAGGTTGTGGCTGGTATCCACTATATGATGCGTACACGTGAGCAGTTTTTCAAGCGGCTGGAAGTGGCAAAAGCTATGCGGGCCTTCATCTCCCACCACCCAGGCGGCATTGAGGAAATGCGCTCGAAGTTAGAGATGATGGAAGTTGACTTGGCCGCCGCTCAAAAGGCTATCGCAGATGGGATGGAGATGCTGAAGCTGGATGAGGGGGAGAAGAAAGCTATCCAGGCTGAAGCGGACCAGCTGAAGGGGGAAAAGGAAGCCTTGGAGGCTAAATTCAAGGGGGTGGAGCATGAGAACTCTCAGCTGAATGAGAAGATGGATGAACTCCGGGCCAGTTTCGTGGCTCAAAAGAAAGAGAGGAATGAACTGCAAGCAGGCCTGGTTGCACAAAGGAAAGAGATGGAGGCCGGATTTGTCGCTCAGAAGAAGGAGCTGGAGACGGAATATCAGAGGCAGGTAGACGAGATGTACTTCTTCGGCTACCATTGTTGTATGAAGAAGAATGATATTATGCACGATATTCCTTCCCTTCCTTTTGATGATGAAGATACGATACCCGGAGACCCTCCGTGATGAGATGTTTTTCCTTTATGTGTAGTTCTCCTTTTATAGTTTTCTTTATTTTTGTCGTATGTGGTGCGGCCAACTTTGTAAAAACAATTTTTACAGTCATTTATAAATGTTGCATTCCTTTGCTCTTTTTTCACCCCTTGTTTCTCTTTACTGATAATATTGCTTAAGGTTAGATACATTCCATGGACGGAGTAACGGGGTTCCTTATAGCTTTTGTAAATGATAAGCATCGTTCTCGCTTGTTTTAGAGACAATGTAAGGGTCTTCCCAATTTGCTTGGAACTTCTTGGCTCCTTTTTCGACGGTGTTTTCAAAAACTTTCCTGAGGACAAGTGTCCAGACCTTGAAAACTCGGGGTCGTGCCTTGCGGTTGTAATAAGCAGACGTTTTTTGTTGATAGGCGACCATCCGGATAGACGCATTTTCTCTCACTTCATCCGCCCAATCTAGGTTCCTTTCGAGCTCTATGTTTTCATCATTCTGACCTCGTACGGCAATCCGGATCGTGGGCAAACCTATTTCCGTGGGGATGACTACATCCATGTCGTATGCAAGAGTGAAGGGAGTGTTTCCTGTGGGTCGCCCAGGCGTGGTCCGATAGGCCCATAAGACGCCAAGCAGGACCTCCACCCACTTTCCTTTGGCTCACTCCAGTCTTTTCTTTAAAGCAATCAATAAGGTTTTGTTCGTCGCCTTTGCCTGTCCGTTGCTTTGGGAATAGCGTGGTGTGAAGTACAAATTTTGGATTTTGAGTTCCGAACAAAAATTTCGGAAGACGATGTTGTCAAACTGCGGACCTTTGTCAACTATGATTGCTTGAGGAATTCCAAACTGACAAATGATTGTCCTTTGACATTTTTCACATTTCTTAACATAAGTCGTCGCGTCCTTCTTCATAATAGGCCAATAATATCCTTGTGAGTGCGCCCGATGCGCCAAAGATCGTCCTCCAGAGTAATTGTCGCATACACCCTCATGTAACTCTGTTAATACGTATTGGGCTTCCAAGCGATCTAGGCACCTAAGGTAGGGCCCTGTGAAAGATCGCTTATAAAGGCATTCTCATATCAAGGCGAAACAGGCAGCCTGCACCCGGATCTTATACGCCTGGTTGGATTCGTCATGTGGAGTGCCTGTCTGGAGGTACTCTTTTATAACTCTCGTCCACTCCTGGCTTTCATCAATAGTATTGCAAGCGGGCGCTTCTGTGATGGAGGGACTAGTCTGCACATAAATGGGCAACAATATGGCTTTTTTGATGGGAAGAAAGACAGTTATTCCTGTTAGGGTGTCAGCGCGTACGTTGTCAGCCCGGGGGACTTTTTCGATAGTCTACTCGCCCAACCGCTGCAAGGTGTCTCTTACTTTTGTTAGGTATCGCACCATGCGCTTGTCCCTGGCTCCGTATTCCTCTTGTACGTGTCTCACAACAAGTTGAGAATTGTTGTAGATTCTGAGCTTATAGACGGATAGTGTAAGTGCGATGTCCAATCCGAACAAAATGGCTTCGATCTCGGCTTCGTTGTTCGATGCGGGGAATCCCAACCGAATGGCCTACTCCCTTTGTTTGCCAATTGGAGATTGTAGTAGCAGTCCTACTCCGAATCCTGACGACCGAGAGGCTCTGTCGACTTGTAAGGTTCACCACTCCTCATTGTTCGGTTCCCCATCTCGAGCAGGTCGTTGGGGAGATTCTACCACAAAGTCAACCATTACCTGCCCTTTCATGGACAACCTCTGTTGATATTCGATTTCATACTCACTCAACTCTATGGCCCATTGGAGCATTCTTCTGGACAGATCTGGCTTGTGCAGGATGCTGCGGAGGGGCTGTTCGGTAAGTATGATTACCAAGTGAGCTTGGAAGTATGGGCGGAGCTTATGGGCGGCATTTCACAAGGCTAAGGCAGTTTGCTCTATCTTTGAATACCTCGTCTCTACATCGGCCATTGCTCTGCTGACATAATAAACAAGCTTCTGTTCCTTGTGTGTCGGGCAACGAAACAAAACAGTACTAACCGCCCAATCCGATACTGCTAAATACATATGCAATCGTTCTCCAGGTTGGGGGCTGCTTAGAATGGGTGGTTGTGTGAGGTAATGTTTGATTTTCTCGAAGGCGTTTTGATAGTTATCTGTCCACCCAGTCGCTTCGATTTTCCTTAGCACCAAGAAGAAGAGTCGTAATTTGTTAGTGAATCGGGCTATGAACCATCCTAGTGCGATGAGTTTGTCTAGGAGGCATTGCAACTGCTTTTTGTTCCTAGGGGCGGGTGCCTCCATAACTACCTTAATTTGATCAGGGTTGACTTCTATTCCTCTTTGGGTGACCATGAATCCCAAGAATTTTCCTGCACTCACGCCAAAGGCGCATTTGGATGGGTTTAGTTTCATGTTGCATCTCCTTAGTAGGTGGAAAACTTCTTGCAAGTGGTGCGCATGATCTTCTCTAGTTTTGCTTTTGACCACTATGTTGTCAATGTATACTTCCACTGTGGGACCAACCAATGGTCTAAAGATCTTAATCATCAGTCTCTGATAGGTGGCGCAGGCGTTTTTTAGTCCGAATGGCATGACTTTGTAACAATAAAGCTCATGCGGCGTTATAAAGGCAGTTTTTTTTTTCGTCCGTGGGGGTCATGGGGATCTGATGGTATCCGGAGAAGGCATCTAGAAAGGAGAGCATCCCCTGCCTGGCAGTGGAGTCTACAATTTGATCTATCCGCGGCAGAGAAAATTTGTTTTTTGGGCACGCATTGTTGAAATTGGTGTAATCAACGCACACTCGTCACTTCCCTTCCTTTTTGGGGACCACCACCACATTTGCCAACCAATCCAGGTACTCAACTTCCCTGATGAATCTGGCTTCCAATAACTTGTCAACCTTATCCCGAATAATTTTTTGCTTGTCCGGGTGAAATCGTTTAACATTTTGCCAGTCAGGTCTTGATGAGGGCAAGATGTTAAGTCGGTGGGAGGCGACTGATGGGTAGATTCCGGTCATATCGGAATGTGCCCATGTGAAAACGTCTTAGTTCTGTCGGAGCACTTCCTCGATGCTCTGAGCCTATTCGAGTACCAAGAGGGAACTAATATGGGTGAGATGATTGTTCTTCTTTGATATTTGGATGGTTCGTAAGGGATCTGCCACCGGGGGATCTTTATCCGCTGGGTTCTATAATTGCTATTGGTCAGGTGCGTTTGCAGGCTCGAGGAGCGACTCGCAATCCTTATTAGGTCCGACTTCTTGTGTTATCTGATAGCACTGGCGGGCTGCTAACTGGCTGTCGTATAGATCGATCTGTCTGTCTTCGGTGAGGAAACTCACCATTTGATGGTATGTGGAAGGAATGACTTTCATGTAATGTAACCAGGTATGTCCCAAAATGGCGTTGAAGGGGGATAAATCTTTTACTACTAAAAATTGTACGTTAAGGATGACCGGGCCTACTTAGACCGGTAGCACGACGTCTCCAAGGGAGGTGGTTGCCGCTCCATTGAATACTGACAAAATCCGTCTCGGGTTTTCTAGGCTAGAGGGCTCGAGTCCCATTTGTTTGATTACCGATGCCTGCACGAGGTCGGTCGAGCTGCCTGTGTCGACTAGGATCCGTCTCACGTCAAAGTCCCTAATCCAAAGAGATAGGATAAGGTCGTCGCGGTGTAGTTGTAATATTCGTGTAGGGTCTACTGGAAGGAAAATGATTGTCCCATCTATTGGGTGGGCGCTCCCGTTAGTTAACCCGGGCCGGATGGAATTGATGCGTTCGTGTACTGACGCTGCCTGCAACAGCCTTTGCCTCTTTCACTTGGAGTCGTATTCCTCATCCAAGGGTCCTCCATGGATGTAGTTGATTACAGCCCTGGGGACAATTGAAGCCCTGGGGGTCCTGGAGGTTCGGCTCAGGGAAGTCTCTCATTCTCTGGCTTCTGAGCGGATATACTGCTTCAAGTGCCCCACTTTTATGAGCTTTTCTACAAAGTAATGGAGACTCTTGTATTGCTCCGTAGTATGTCCATGCTTTTTATGATAAGCACACTTCTTACTGTGATCTTTCTTGGCTGGGTCCGCTCTGATGGGTCTAGGCCACCTGAAGTCGGACAGCTCGCGGATCATTGGAAGAAGCTTCTCATATGACACGGTAAGGGGTGTGAGTGGTGGCAGCTTCGGGTGGCTTTACTCTCCTTGCTTGCATTCGGGCGGCCTCTGTTGGATTGGAGGTTTGGAACTCCTTTCCGCATCATTTCTGATTGGTTGTCCGGTAACCAGAATTTGTTGGGTGGCTGCGCGTACATCATCTTCCAGCATTAAGTATTTGTTCGCTCCCCAGAACAGGTCGTCCATAGTTGTGGAAGGCTTTTTAGCGAGTGATTCGAAGAATGGCGTGCCTAGGCATATGCTTCATTTGAAAATTTGGAGGACAACATCCATGTTATAGGCTTCTACTTGCAATACAGTTTGACCAAACCGTTTCACAAATTCCCTCAATGACTCATTTTCCTACATTTTTATGTTTTGTAGGGTGCTGATATTTTGTTTATGTTACGCGGAACACAGGTATTGCCCCACAAAAGCTTCTGATAGATCTTAGAAGTTGTCAACAGAATTCATAGGGAGTCGATGAAACCATGAGAGAGCTTGGCCTTGTAGGCTGGCGGGGAATACCTTGCTCAACAACGCACCATTCCCTATATCGAGAGTCATGAGTTGCTGGTAGTGCATGATATGGTCAAACGGATCGTTAGACCCGTCATACGCAGAAAATTTCGGAACGAGAAACCCTCTTGGGGCTCGTAATTAATAATACGCGAGCTAAAAGGCGTGGAGAGCATGTCATCCAACCGCCTACTAATGGAGCTTGGGGGGTTCATTTGATGAATTCCCTCCAGTTTGTTGTACTGCTTGATATGGGGGATTGCCCAGGGTGGTGGGTGCGACTGGGGGGTTGGGATACGTCTCCCAAGTCGCGGTCGTAGAGGGCTGCTCCTTACCAGGTGCATGTGGTCCTAGCCTCGCACGCATTGTGTTCGACAACTGGGGTCTTTTGTCACATTGTCTCTTTGATGAGAGACGAGTGAAGTCTGAGCTTTCATCCTATGGAGCATAATACGTAGGTAAGGGTCGTTCACGAGGCCGCTCATTACGCATATCAAGGGCGACCCCTATGGTTCCAGGATACGCTGCCCCTGGGTTAAGCCTAGAGTTTTCCCTTTGGCCTCTTGACCGTTGGTCGTGAGGAGGTCACGAGGACGAAACCTGGATCCACAACACATCGTTTTCTTCTCTAAGCCTCCTTGTTTCTTGGAGCAGGGCTTGCATTTGTCGTTCGCTTTCCAGCTGTCGTCTTTCCATGGTTTCGTGCCAAGCAAAATAGCCTTCATCTCCCATGGCTGACGAACGACTTCTGGAAGGTGTGGACATCTTTGCTAATGCTGCGTTCCCACAGACGGCGCCAATGTTGAGGTCTCGCGTTATCGAGACCACTACAATTGCTTGACGAATGCGCCTCCTCAACTGAAGATAATATTTCCTTTCTTTGACCTGCAAAAGATGTCCGGACAGGGGGTCAGTACACACACTCTGATGGTTTTGTTAGTTTCGCTTTCTAACATCTTCATATTTTTTATAGGGCCCTGCTCCTTAAGAATGCTTACCTTCTTTTACTGTGTGAGGGTCTTTTATAATGTCAGGGGCTTTGTCCCCTTTAATGGTGGGAAGACTTTTTGGTTTGTCATGATGGTGCTTAGATGGTGGCAAAGCCATCATTATCCTACAGGCGGCTGTCAGAGATTTGTGGGAGGGATGACTTGCCGTCATCCTTGTCTTTTCGTTCTACAAGCGGCGCAGGATAGGTCGTGGCAGGTTGCCTGAAGTGACCCAGGAAGGTCCCATCGAGCATGCTTTTGGTAAAATGAATAATGATTACCCGCGAGACGCAGTCAAAACTCTTGGTTAAGACGCTAGCCACTGAGTCCGAATAGGGTATCCGGACAGGGGAGGTGTGTGTCAGTCCCATGGTCATCCGGATGGAAGGTTAGACGTGTCGCGTGTCCAATGAAGGAGTGCTTTGTGAGGCTGCCACATGTTCGTTTAGGGGTGGTCCCTACATAAACGACCTTAAACCAAACAAGCTAACAAGATATCAATAAAAAATTATTGAAGATCAATCAAACACATGAACTGAGATAAGTAAACTAAAACTAATATAAGAGCAATTAAGTTAATTAACCAAAATTTTAGAAAATATATGAACCACACTATGATTGACCAAAAGTGAAATTTAAATATAATTGTTAAAAATATTTGAATAGACGAGGTATAATTTGCAACATGATTTGTAATTTATAATGTTGAAAAAAAGTTAGAATATTGATTTTTTTTCCCAAACAAACTTGGAAAGGTTAATTTTACTTATTTAAAAACATTTTAACTATCCTTACCTCTTATATAAGTATTGTTAAAATTAAATTTTAAAAAGGAAAAATTTATATTTTTCTTAAGTTAATTTGACAAAGGGATTAAGGAATTGTTATTTAAAAATATTAAACTCATCCATCTCTGATACAAGCTCTATCATTGCAATCTTACCATACCAAATTTATATTCTTTTACCTATTTATTTGGGAAGATAAGTATGATAAAAGTTAGTAACTACTAATTTATTTTTCTCATATTCATGAAATTTATCTATATATATAAATCTTCTCAAGAAAGATTTTTTTTAGGGATTATTTTTATTTGTATACAAATTTTAATTAAGGTAAAACATAATTATTATATGAAAGCCTCAATTTGTATATTCTTTTCCACTTTCCAAAGTCAAAGTTTCTTTATAAGCTTTCAAATAGGGGAAATCTTTTAAAAACTTCAACATAGAGGTAAATGATTACAAATCTCTTAATTAATTTTAAAATTTTAATACGAATTATTACTAATTTTAAAAAATTAATAACTAAAATTAATTTTTAAATATTAAATGATCACCATAAAAGATGTTCACCTACTTCTAATTTTAAAATTTTAAGTAGAGTTGCAATCAAACTTCTTTAACATTCCGTACCCGTTAAAAGAGGAAAGTCCGGAAGGATACGAATCCGGGTCAAATAAGGATTTGGGTCTGACTTCTTCTATAAATTTGGGGCAATTCTTGGATCCTCCAGATCGAGTTGAACCCAGAAACCCTATAGCCTGAGCGGTTGAAGACAGCGATGGCGGATCCAAGCTCCTCAGGCCCTTCCTCTTCTCCGGAAGTGTACGTCTTCTCTTCTCGGTTTATTGCTGCCGAAATTTTATGTCTTTTTGGTAATTTTTGTGTTTTTTTTCTTTGGGTGGAGGGTTGATTATGGAGGTTGGGTTTTTGGTGGTTTGGTGTTTTCTGTGTTAATGTTTGAATTTTGAAGTAGAAATCTTTAGTTCGGGTTTTGTTTGTGGGTTTTTTTGGTCATTAAAAGAAGTGAGGGTAACGAGAGAAAGCAAAAGTTGGTAAGTTTATGTTTCTGGTCGTGTTGGCTTCAGAAGCATGAGGATGCTCGCATGAATGGGATTCAGTCGATCACGAGGCTTTAGGTTTTTTTGCGGGGTTCGAGCAATGAAAATAAAAAACTTGTCATATTTTCGTTGGTTTTCTCATCAGCCAAACGGGGACAGTGTTTTCTCAACCTTAAAAGAGCGCGTATTTGTGATGATTTCCATGTTATTTAAGGGAAGAAACGTGCCACGATCATGGCCTGGTGATTCTCATGGGGTAGCTTAACATAAAACCAATCCCGATTTCAATAATTGGGGTTTAGAGTCGCAATTAAACAGCGAAATTTGGATAGCATGAGAACTCCATTGCAGCTGTTGATGTTTGATTACAATCTGAATTTTCTGGTGTGGTATTTTCTTCTAGCGTATGCCGTAGAGACATAAGGAAGATTTACTGGGTAAATAAAAGGAAACTACATCCACAAAATTAAAAGTAGAATTAAAAATCAAAAAACAAAAAGGGGAATGCTTTGTTTAACAGAATCTAATACCAGATTTCCAACCTTAAAGGAAGAGCTGGAAGTCAATCTTCTCACATTACTATATTCAACCAAATTTGTTCTTTTAGATGTCAAGATCTTTATAAGAGCTTAGAGTTAGTTTATAATTTGTGCAATTAATTCCTTGTTGTTGAGTTTCAATAAAGCTGTGGGATCCCGAATCTTATTAGGTAGAACTCAAATAAGGTAGAAATTTGCATGGTGAAAATCTATTTAATATAGCTCTTCTTTCGGTCTCTAAGCATTTAGTTGTTTCCTCCAAATTAGTTATCATCTGTGCAGTTTTTAAATTAGTTAATTTCACCCGATTTAGAAATTATTTTATATTTCAGACCAATTTATTTGAATGCTTAAAACAGGAAAAGTGTTAAGAAGGATTTTTCTACTGCAATTTTGGAACGTAAGAAGTCACCCAATCGTCTCGTTGTCGATGAAGCGGTGAATGATGACAATTCTGTGGTTTCCATGAACCCTGCAACAATGGAAAAACTTCAGTTCTTTCGAGGAGACACTGTTCTAATCAAGGTGATTTTCCACTTCTTTTTTCTGTTTGGGTTTGGATACGCATCTGAGAAATTAACAGAAAATCTCTTTTTACAGGGAAAGAAACGAAAAGACACAGTGTGCATTGTTCTTGTTGATGAACAATGCGAAGAACCAAAGATCAGAATGAACAAAGTTGTACGAGCCAATCTTAGGGTACGCCTTGGAGATGTTGTTTCTGTCCATCAGTGTCCTGATGTGAAGTACGGAAAGCGAGTTCACATCCTCCCAATTGATGATACAATTGAGGGTGTGACTGGCAACCTGTTTGATGCATATTTAAAACGTAAGTCTATGCAGTCTTTAAATTATTTAGATGTGTTTATTTACTTATTTATTTATTTTGTTCTTTTATTTGTCACCTTGCTACTACAATACATTTCTTTGTCAATCATTTTTGCAACACAGGTGTTTGACTAGTTTTCTGTTGGTTTAACAGCATATTTCTTGGAATCCTATCGGCCTGTTAGGAAGGGTGACCTTTTCCTGGTCAGAGGAGGGATGCGAAGTGTTGAATTCAAAGTAATTGAAACAGATCCTGGTGAATATTGTGTTGTTGCACCAGATACTGAGATCTTCTGTGAGGGAGAACCTATCAAACGTGAAGATGAGGAGAGATTGAATGAAGTTGGCTATGATGATGTTGGTGGTGTAAGGAAGCAGATGGCCCAGATCCGTGAGCTGGTAGAACTTCCCCTTAGGCACCCACAGCTTTTCAAATCTATTGGGGTGAAGCCACCAAAAGGCATTTTGCTCTATGGGCCACCTGGATCTGGAAAAACCCTAATTGCAAGAGCTGTAGCTAATGAGACTGGTGCATTTTTCTTCCTGATAAATGGACCTGAAATAATGTCAAAGTTGGCTGGTGAAAGTGAAAGTAACTTGAGGAAGGCATTTGAGGAAGCAGAAAAGAATGCCCCATCCATCATTTTCATTGATGAGCTAGATTCTATTGCTCCAAAGAGGGAAAAGACACATGGTGAAGTGGAGAGGCGTATTGTATCCCAGCTGTTGACTCTAATGGATGGCCTTAAGACCAGGGCTCACGTGATTGTCATTGGTGCGACCAACAGGCCAAATAGCATTGACCCTGCATTAAGGAGATTTGGGAGATTTGATAGAGAGATTGACATTGGTGTACCAGATGAGGTTGGCAGGCTGGAAGTCCTTCGAATCCACACAAAGAATATGAAACTTTCTGATGATGTAGGACTCTACCTTGTGCCTTCTCATCTTCTACTTTAGGAACTCCTGTCTAGAGGGACAATATGTTCATGTGTTTGATTGATATTGTTTTTCAGGTTGATCTTGAAAGAGTTGCAAAAGATACACATGGTTATGTTGGTGCAGATCTTGCTGCTCTTTGCACAGAAGCTGCTCTTCAGTGTATCAGGGAGAAAATGGATGTGATTGACTTGGAGGATGAGACAATTGATGCTGAGGTGTTGAATTCCATGGCTGTGACTAATGAACACTTCCAAACTGCACTCGGGTCTTCCAATCCATCGGCCTTGCGTGAAACAGTAAGTGCTAATAACGAACAAACAAACATGTTTAGCTGAAACACTTACTTAAGAAGCACATGTTTCCATCTGGTGCTTGCTAAACCCAAATTCTTACTGTCTTGGTTGGCAGGTTGTGGAGGTTCCAAATGTGTCATGGGAGGACATTGGTGGGTTGGACAATGTTAAAAGAGAGCTTCAGGAGGTGTGTGCCTTTGTCCATTTGTAAGATTTGCTTGTGAAAAATGTTCTATATGTTCAACCCTTTAGCATAATCGGCAGCTATTTTGGTTGCTGATATGCTTTTTGGGATGTTGTATCATTTGCTGATTGTCCTCAATTCTAGTGGTAGTGGTAGGCAATCATTTTTATGGTTAAACTTTTATCACCTGCTTGGTTAGCAATATAGGAGATAGAATTTTATTTTGCCAGGCACTACTAACTCCACATTTCACCTCTTCTTTGACCTAGTTTCCCCCCTTTGTTTCTCCGTCTCTAGTAGATCTCTAATTTTCTAAATGATGAGAACAATTACATATGGTTTTTGGTTATTACAGACTGTCCAATATCCAGTGGAGCATCCTGAGAAGTTCGAGAAATTTGGCATGTCACCTTCTAAAGGTGTGCTCTTCTATGGACCTCCTGGCTGTGGTAAAACCCTACTTGCGAAGGCAATTGCAAATGAATGCCAGGCCAACTTCATAAGTGTTAAAGGACCTGAGTTGCTGACCATGTGGTTTGGAGAAAGTGAGGCAAATGTGCGGGAGATATTTGACAAGGCACGGCAGTCAGCACCGTGTGTACTCTTCTTTGATGAACTTGATTCAATTGCAACTCAGGTATTAATTCTTGCCCTACTTTTGCAAGTAGTGTACATGCCGGAATGTAGCAATCCTTATTCACTGGTTTCTAATTGCATCCTCTACTGGCATGTCTAAGATTGTCTATTTTATGTGTTCCTTTTGTGCCCTGCTTTTCAGCGTGGCAGTTCTGTAGGGGATGCTGGTGGTGCTGCTGACAGAGTCTTGAATCAACTTCTGACAGAAATGGATGGAATGACTGCAAAGAAGACTGTTTTCATCATAGGAGCAACAAACAGGCCTGACATTATCGACCCAGCATTGCTCAGGCCTGGACGTTTGGACCAGTTGATTTACATTCCACTACCAGATGAGGCTTCCCGTCTGCAAATATTCAAAGCATGCTTAAGGAAGTCACCAGTCTCTAGGGATGTTGACCTAGTAGCTCTTGCACGGTATACTCATGGTTTTAGTGGTGCAGATATCACTGAAATTTGTCAACGGTCCTGCAAATATGCCATTAGAGAAAATATTGAGAAGGTAAGTGATTTTCCTCAAATTGGAAATAGCATTCTGCATATCATACTTGCCTGAGCATGGCATATGTAAAAAATTCATCATCTTGTAGAGGTAATTACACTATACATGCTAGTTGTAGGCTGATTTAGTTACAAGGTTCACTAAGCATGAATGTGTATGAACTTGACTTTATTGATTAAGTTCTAACCCTTTTGTTTATGTGATTGATGAATATCATATTTCTCATTTTGATTTTGTGTTCCATCTGCATATTAATTTCTTATTAAATACTCTTTAATCCATTTTTGCCTAAGAGAAAAAAAAAATCGTAAATGTTTCTTCTTTCCCCCTTGAGAAAGAGGGGAGATTCATTTTGCACACTATTGCTTTTCCTCGTGTCTAATCCCTGGAGATGCAGGATATTGAGAGGGAGAGAAAGAAGACAGAGAACCCTGAGGCGATGGAAGAAGATGATGTTGATGATGTCCCTGAGATTAAAGCAGCACACTTTGAGGAGTCTATGAAATTTGCACGCCGAAGTGTCAGTGATGCAGATATCAGGAAGTACCAGCTCTTTGCTCAGACTCTACAGCAATCGCGGGGATTTGGATCTGAGTTTCGGTTTCCAGATCAGCCCAACAATGCCACAGCAGCATCAACAGCTGCAGACCCATTCTCCTCAGCAGCTGCTGCTGGAGATGATGATGACCTGTACAGCTGATGTGTTTATTTTTCAGAGACACTGGTGCAATATCAAGCTGACGATCAGTTGTAGAACTTGTTTTTTGCTGTTTCTTTTTTATATCTAAGAATTTTATCTCCTTTTGTATGCCTAGGCTCTAATGGTGGCTAAATACATAAATGAATAGCTACATAACTTAGTTGCGGGGATAGGAGGATTAATACATTTTCATTTGAGCCTTTTAATTTTGCCCCACATATTTGATTCTATTTGGGAGTGCGTCTTGCCCATTGATTAGGCAGTTTGGATTGGTAAATGCTGAACCTCAATGGCCACTCTGTTTGACAGGCGTTTCAATTGAGTCATTGCTTTTCACACACCCATTCCAGAAATCATCTGTCACATTTTCTGTTGTCATTTTGGGTGATGACAACAATCTTCTGCAGTTGGTTTGCACTTTGTAACCTCTTCTACATGGATCTTCCTCTTCCTTCTTTCCAACAGTAATGTATATGATAATTTAGATTGAAACATCTTTCTCTCTGTAGCAGAAAATCTACTCAAAAGATGGGGATAACTTTGAAATATGGGAACATCTGGATTTGAGACATTAGGGTCATATCTTAGAGTCATAATTGCATCTACTTGCGGGGGTTATCGTCAAGATGTGACCTCCGGCAAAGGGTAATAATGCAAGTTTATGTCGATGATATTATGGCTAATGGCAGTTCCTGACATGATTGAGCTCGCCCGACATACTCCGTGATGATAGGTGCCATGAGATGACGGTAAGTGATGGGCATTGAGGTGATGGTAAGTCATGGGTGCCCAATGCCCATCCGTTCAAATGTGATTTAAACGACAATCCCTGGCTGTAATGGTAAAAGATCAAGCCTTAAGCCCTTTACAGCAATGGAATATTTACGGGACCCCTGTAGTTTCAACTCAATTCAGGAAAAGGTTGGAAAAGAGGCAACTGAAAAGACTATTTTCAGTTATAGACTATTCTTCTTCGGACTTCAGCAGGGCAGAGTCAGCAGATCAACCTCCTCATGATGAAGGGGTGGGAATCTTGGGTTTAGTACATGTTTCTCAAAATACCTGATTTATTCTAATATTTTAGGACAGCTTCAGCAGGCATAGTAGATCTGAGATCTCGTCTGTGGGCTCCGTTGCCCACCAGTGGTCTCTGCATTGTGTTCATTTGCATGTGTTGTCACGTGACCTTTCACAGTCCCACACGTGGGTATCATCTTCCTTCTCTCTTTTCTCTTTATTTTACTTAATTTGATATATAACCAAAGTACACACACTGGTTGAATATTTTTGAAGTCACCCCTGCCTTCAGCAATTCATAAAAATATGTTTGTTACTCAATCAGCTTCACAAAAGGAAAAAAAAAAAGGTACAAAGTGAGGAAGAAAAAAACCCTAATAATGCAATGAGTGCATGGCTTGGTAGATTATTGTGTAAGGATTAAGTTGGATCACCTTTTCTTTTTGAGTTACACAAGAGATATGTTGCTTATCATGATTCTTCTATTACCTACCAATGTCCCTTTCTTAGGGTAAGATTGAAGCAGTAAAACTAAAGAATTGAGATGTGAAAAATGAACTAATTGCGTATATAGAATTGACACAAATCTTTGGAACTGGGTTGAATGGGGTTTGCAGGAGTCGATTGGTTGTAGGTGAAAGGAGGACATTTGGTTTGCTTTTGGATGTAGCAGCTTAATTTTTCATAAATCCAATGTATCTCAGCAAGCTTCCATACCTTCTCTAGTGTTTTGTATGTCTCTGGTTCACGTGGTGGGGACCTATAGACTTGCATGAAACGAAGGAGACTTCTTCTCCTTATCCTTAATTATGAAAGAGGAAGAGAAAACCAATCATTGCCCACAATTCCCCACAACCACACATCCCCAAGGAGAGAGACAGAGGAGAAGCCAGCCCATCCTCCAAAGGCCAAGAAAAAGGCCTTTTACATCTTGCAAACACCACAACAAACACATCTTTCAGGACATCCTTGTGGTCCTTTTCAGTGAAATGATGGAATTGACTTCACAAGAAAGCAAAACACTAGTGTCTCTGTCTCTCTATGAAATTGCCTTCCACGGAATCACGGTTTCACCTAAGACATGCAAAAACCCAAAACCAAGTAATTTGATTGAGAAATAGTCTCATCTCATAATAATGTCAGATTAAATTGCTATATACACTCAATCAATTTTCCTTTTTTGGCTCACCTTGTTAGCTAACTCTTTACAATACCCATGTCTCCCTACTCCCCAATTCCCAATAAACAACACTAGCGGAACCCTTTTCAATCAGTCATCAGTCATCACACACTAGCATCATTATTGACATTATAACCAGCTGAGGAAGATGAATATGCCAGTGAGCACTGGGAAGAGCCTTGGAGGAGCAAGAGTTGGGACGAGTAGGATGGAGCTTCAGGCTTTTTGGATCCATTGCTATTAGGCTTATGAGGCTCAGTTCCTGTGCTGGGCTCGTTGCGTATTTCCCTTAACAAAACCGCAACATCTTTCATTGTAGGACGATCTTCCGCACGGTTGCTTGTGCATAGGAGGGATATCCCCAGTGCTTGGAGCATTTCTTGTATTTGTGTATCTGGGTGGCCCTGGAGCTTCGGGTCCAGTATCTGAACCGGGTCCCTCTTGCTCTTTAGCTGCTCTCGGACCCACTGAATTACATGTTGCCCATCAGGGAATGAAGGGTCCACCGGCTTCTTCCCGGTTATGATTTCCAGCAAAACCACCCCGAAGCTGTACACATCGCTCTTTTCGGTTATCTTCAACATGCAAGCGTACTCTGCAAACATACCATTTCCATTTCAAAAATCTAACTTATTGAATCCAATAGCTATACTATTAATGGCAGTACAAAATTGAATTTCAAAAAAATCTTCGCTAAAAAGGCGGAACAACGTCGGCCACATGACATGATGTGATATTTTTGTCAGAATCTTTTTGTCAAGGGTTTTAATCAGAATCTTTTCACCAGAGCCTCCAAATGCAACAGTCTCGACCCGAAAGGGAAACTTTTACACCCGAGTAAATGGGTAAATGAGTAAAAAATTGCACACCGAATGTGACCATGCAGGAGACGGAAAACACTCACCGGGTGCAATGTAGCCGTAGGATCCGGCGAATTGAGGGTTGGCGGAGAAGGACCCATTGCCATCGTCGTCCTCCACCAACCTGGCTAGCCCAAAGTCCGCCAAGCAGGCCTCGTATCGGTCCCCTAACAAAATGTTGTGAGCCTTGACGTCTCGGTGGATGATGGGTGGCACACAATCATGGTGCAGATAGGCTAAGCCCTCCGCCACGCCCAAGGCTATATTGAACCGACTCTCCCACTCAACTATGGCTGAGTTGCATTCATGGAGTAATGTGCCTAATGTACCACTTGGTAAGTAATCGTAGAAGAGGAGTTTCGTCTTTCGGTTGGCCGCCCACCCCAACAGTCGGACTATATTTCGGTGGCGGATGCGTGCCAGCGTGGCGATTTCGGATGAGAATGCGGCTGCAGAGAATTTTTCGCTGGAGCGAAATCTTTTCACGGCGATGGTGAGGCCGGAGGGGGTGTTGGCTCTGTACACGACGCCGGAGCGGCCACGGCCGATGATGTTGGCAACTGTCAGGCAGCATACCACGTCAGCGATAGAGAGGTCCAGTTTTTGGTACAGTGTCAACTCCCATGGGGGGGCCATCTCCACATCGCTGTCGCCATCGCACTGGTGGGGCCCTCCGGGGCCACGTGGATTCATCTTGTTCCCGAGAATGATGTAGAGCGCCGCGAGGAGCAGCGCGCAGGCGGCGCATAGTAGCACCACCATGGCCACCCTGGCCGCCGCGGCGTGGCGGGCAGCGCCACCGCGTTTGTCGGCGGCGCACTGGTCGCCGGAGAGGCAGAGGGCGGGGTTGCCGGCGAGGACGCTCAGTGGGAGCTTGGAGAAGAAAGGGGTGTCAGGCACGCGCCCCGAGAAGTTGTTGTAGGAGATGTTGAGGACCACGAGGTTTTGGAGGTCGAAGAGGGGTTGGAGGTCGCCGGAGAGCTGATTGTGTGAGAGATCCAATATTCCGAGCTTATCCAAGTCCGTGAACTCCGACGGAATTTTGCCGGAAAGTTTGTTCCAGCTCAGATTCAAAGCGATCTCCAGAGCTGGAATCTCGCCCACACTGGATGGAATTTTACCTGTGAGATCGTTGCTACTCAGGTCCAGCAACACCAGCTTCGCGCACGAATTGAGTTCACTTGGAATCGGACCGGACAACCGATTCTTACGGAGAATGAGCTTGGTGAGCGAACTCAGAGATCCAAGACTCGGACTCAGAGTCCCTTCTATCAGATTATCAGATACATCAACGAACTGGAGGGAAACCAGTTGGTTCAAATTCTCCGGTAGGTTTCCGGCAATCGAGTTGGAATGCAAGTCCAGGAACGTCAGATTCTGGCAACCAGAGATCTCGTGCGGTATGACACCAGTGAGGCGATTCAATGCCAGATCCAAGAAATTCAAATTCTTTAAATTCCCAATCTGTGGCGGGATCGATCCAGCCAGCTTGTTATCGCTCGCTCGGAGCCGTATCAACGACGAACACTCACCAATCTCCGGAGGTATCTCACCGGCCAGATTGTTGGATAAAAGCAATAGCTTGTTAAGCTTCTTGAGCTGGAAAATCCCCTTCGGAATCGGACCAGTCAAGCTGTTTTCTGAAAAATCAACAGCTTCCAAACTACGGCAATTCGAAATCGATTCAGGTATGTTCCCTTCCAGCATATTTTGCCACAAGTAGAGTAGTGTTAGATTCACTAGGCTACCGATAGAGGAAGGTATTGTACCAGTGATCTTGTTGTTGTCGAGCTCGATATGGGTGAGGCCGAGACAGTTCCCAATTTGCGCTGGAATCTGACCTGAGATTTGGTTCACGCTCAGTTGAAGTTCCTGCAAAAAGCTTAGATTCCCAAACGTCTGAGGCACTCTACCGGATATGGAATTCATGGATATATCAATCACTACTAATTGCTTGCAGTTTCCCAACTCCGGTGGAATGGTGCCCACCAGGTTGTTTTGCCATAGCAATAGGTTCTGGAGGTTCCGGAGGCTTCCTAGGCGGGCTGGGATGGATCCAGTGAGCGCGTTCTCGTATAGGTAGATGTTTTGCAGCTCGGTGCAGTCACCCAGCTCAGGGGGGATTGGGCCTGACAGGAGGGCGGTGTAGATTGCAAGTGTCTGAAGCTTCTTGAGGCGACCAAGACTTGGAGGGAGGAACCCTGACATGCTTGTTTCAGCAAGGCCTATCATGGCCAAATTGGTGCAGTTGCCGATTTCTTGAGGCAGAGGGCCTTCCAAGTTCTTGTTGCCGCCTGCTCGAATCACTTCAAGCTTCTTCAAGTTCCCTATGCTACTTGGAATTGCACCGCTCAGTTGGTTGTCGTATAGAATTAGCCAAGTCAAACTAGTGAGGTTCCCGAGTTGGACTGGGATAGATCCCTCAAGCCAGTTTGAATTGAGGTAGAGCTGTTGGAGCTTGAGCAAGCTGCAAACCTCACTTGGGATTTCACCAGTTAAGGCATTGTCGCTCAAGTCTAGATAATTCAAATCTTGAAGAACACCGATCTCTTTTGGGATGGAACCAGTGAGGTTGGTTCCAGTTAAGACTAGCTTGTTCAAGGACGTCAATGAACTGAAATTAGAGGGAAGCGGCCCAAACAAATCGACATACCTCAAATTGAGTTCCACCACTAGATTGTCTGAGTTGCAAGAGATCCCAAACCACCCACATGGAGTCTCATTGCTCTGGTCCCAGTTGCTTAAGGCCTCTGGCGCTTCCTTCAAGCTCCCCTTCCACCAAAGTAGAGCTTGGCCTTGTTGGTTGATGGCGGAAGCCATGAGGGGGAAGAGAATTAAAAATGAAAAAGAGAAGATTAGGAAGGAGAAGAGGGTCCATGGATTAACAGGCATTACAGCTATGCTACGAACTCCAATGAGAGGAACAGAAAGGAGGGTGGTTTGAGCCTAGGGAGGGACAATGAGAGAAACCAAATCATGTCTTAATGTGGGCTATGGTTTTTAAATACATGTATAAATAATTCGACAGACCCAGAATCTCCGGATCCAAGAACAGCTAGGCCATGATGTTTGCACAGAGAGAAATGGAATTTTAGATGGGTGTTTTCTCATTTGTTTATGGTGGAGGTGAGGTGGTGGGAAGGAGGATAGCTGTTCTTTTTTAAGTGAAAAGGAGAGACGGGTGTGTTAGTGACTTTGTCTCTGTTTTTTATATGAAACCTTTTAACCCTTTCTGTGGCTTGTTATCAGTAATCCTTCATTTTCTCTCCTATTTATCTACAAACCGATATCTAGCTTATTATCGTATACATCCTGTCAGTTTCATCATATTAGGCCAACTTGTGTTGAGTCTGACTCAGCCTTGTCATGGGTGGACTTGGTTGAGTCAACCAGGACTAACCCCCCATTTCTTCTCTTATCGTTTAGCTCTACAAGTTGAGATTACACCGAGTTAGTGAAACCCATTGTGCTTTAGAATGAAATGGGGAAATGACGTAATGTCAAGTGTTTGACTAACCAGTTCAACCGCTGGTCTGCTTATTCAACAGCAAAAGTTGTGCAATTATATGGATATTTCTGAATGGAGCCTTACTTATGGTGGCTGTAGTGAAATTTGAACATCCCCTTTGCCTTTAGCACCTATCTCAACAGATTATGTCCAAAACCACTCTTTGAAAGAGGAAAAGCTGCAGAACACAGGGTGTTATTACTGCTGGGCTTCCATATTAGTAGTGTAAAAAGGCCAAGACTAGTTCAGATCTAGTGCTTATTCTATGGTGAAATCCCTTCTTCAGATCCATCTGCAGACATAGTCCTTATGGGCAGTATTTAAAAACTGCCCCCTTGCATAAAAAAACAAGACCTGTGAACTTCAATGGTCCTCTCAACCATTAGACACAAAGAATACAAGTTCAAAACTTGATGGCCAGATTTATGGTGCTGAACCTGCAAACTTTTATAATCTCCGGGAAATTGAGAGCCAATTTGACTTGTGGGTCAGTCACCCATAAAAATAAGGCACCCTTTTTCCTATCTTGTAGAAATATCAGGACGGCACGTGATGTCGCGTGACCATTACAGGCCATACTCAGAATATCATCAACAGTATGTCTATATATATATATATATACTCCAGCCATTATATTGCCTGCCTCGTGACTATGGTGTGGATCAATATTATTTTAGTTGAATTATCTTACAAGAGTGTCATCTTGGAATCTAGGCACCAAGGAGGAGGTTGCACATGAGAGAGAGAGAATGAGAGTTGTTTAAAGGGCCAAACCATCCCTGGTGTAGGGCAGCTTTTGTGGATGAAGTCCTTTTTTTGTCCATAGCATAGAGGAAGAGACAAGCACCCCCCCATCAAAAGTAGAGAACCGCCCTACTACTACACAACCACACCCCTCCTCACTGCTCCACTTTACAATGGGCTGGAGTTTTTGGCCTCAATCTACATCTCTTCTTCTCCTCATAATTAGAAGAAATACTAGTCTTAGGAAAAGGGCCTCACAGGTTAGGTGTATTTTGGTCATTTTTATCAGATCTTCAGCTTATGGCCAAGTGGGGCTGGTTTTTCAGAACCAGATTGATGATAACTAGTACATGATTGAATTAAATTCATCATGGGTACGGACCAGTTTCCACAACATTTTTCTATTTTGTACTGTATGAGAGTCATGAACCTGTTTGAAAGGTATATGATTTTCTTTGTTTCACATCCACAGGCACATCATGTGTAAGATGGGCCAAGTTGTTTCTCATCTCGTCTTCTTCAATGGGTATAAGAATTAGAGGTTGAAAGTTTAGGCCAGTTGAATATTTGGAATCAAAATATGGGGTTATAAGATTAATCAAACTGGCTACATTTGTCGATTCTGACCACCAGTAGCATAGTATTACTTTCATTTTAGGTCACTAAGGTACTACTTTTTTATCAGCATCCCTTCAATGAGGGTAGTAAAAACAAAGGTTGGCACATGAGCCAAGCAGGTGGGTTGGGGTATGCATATCATTATAGCCATAAATTGAGACTTGGGAATAATTGTAGAGTGACAATTTGCTTGTAACTGGGTTCCACCATCAGTCACATCTTTAGGGTTATAGGAATTTAAGTCCCCATAACAACCCTTACAACTATCCAAATTGACATAACATTCTGAACTAACTGCTTTGCGGCACTTTAATCGAATTGATTGCATCTTTTGTCTCCGTAAGTTTGATTGCTAAACCTCTTCATGATTAAAGAATTAGTAGATTATTCAAAGGCAAATATAATGCATTTGTTCGAATTTCAAACGTGAGAAGACATTTATTCTCATATAAAGCAAACCTTACTCACCATGCCCTACTCTCCACTTAAATACCCGAAAGGTTTAGAGTTTGTTTAGTAGTAATTTTAGGAAATGTGTCTAATTTTTCTAACACTTCAAATTTTTAATCATTTAAATGTTAGGAAAACTAAAAACATTTTATAAAATCAATGTGAAACGCATTCTTAAACTCGATGGGATGTAAACAAGTTGTATATATCCTTGTTCCTATGATATCCTACGTTTAAGGGAAAGTTTCTGACGCTATATAAATATAGATTTTTCTTAATCTTGTAGATATGTTTTAAAACTGTGAAGACCTTATTGGGTTTAAAGCGAATAATATCTACACAATTGGATGTGCATCATTATTATTCCTGGTTACAAATTAATGCCTCATCTTATCCTATTTGGGGTGGATTCAAGAAATCCTTATTAGGAGAATAAATTACGAGATGAAGAATTCCTTTTTTTTGTTTGTTTTTTTAAATTTCATAATTTGACATGAACTTTGATCCACTACGAGAAAGCCCTACCACTGAACCATGTTTCTTAAAAACATAAAAATGAGGTGGATTGAGAGAAGAAAAGTGTAGATGGGTGCATAATTGGTGGTTGGGGATGGACATGGAGGAATCTAGGGACACCAATAAGCGCCAAAAGGCTCCAATAAAACAACCATGGATCAATTGAAGTCCTTATTTTTCTCTAAAGCAGCATGTGCAAAGTCTAAGAACCTCCAAAAATGCAAGTAATAATTGTTATCATTATTATACGGTGGTGTTGAATACGTAGAACATAAAACCAAAAAACCATTATAATACATATTATTCTTTTCTAGTCTTTTTATTTATTTATTTATTTATTTATTAACAAATCTCACTCATTTTAAAATTTTAAAATAAGATCTAATTTCACAATCTCCTACATTATAATATGTCACGTTTAGTCCTTTAACGTACCTTTTAAATTATTTATTTATTTATATATTAAATAAATAAATAAATAAATAAAGTTGCATTAATTTTACTTTTGGACTTGGAATATTTTTGAATCCCACCAGGGTTCAGGTCCTTACAACTTTTTTGGGGTCTTGGATAAGGTTTTTGATTCAATTTCTAGTCTAAGATAGCATTCTAAAATCATTTGGGCACTCGTGGGGTGAGCTTTATGGTATTAAAGATGTTGTTGGTATGTTTATTTATTTGAATTTTCCCGACTCTTGCCCACTCAAGAGTCAAGACTGTTGTGCAATTGTTTTGTGTTGGATTGAATTGTCCCTCTCAAGGGGAGCTTTTGTGCGGACGGACGGTCGACACTCACATGCATTCTAGGCAAATTTAAATGCCACGTATTGTCTTGTTTGTGGATTTTATGACACCTTTTATTAATTAGGGGCAGAGTCACTAGAACGTGTGTGTCGGCTGAATTTTGTTGAATGCAATCATTTTTTGAGAGAGAGTGTTTTAATTGTTGCTTGAGAACTTGTTTGGTAGAGTCGAAAATATGGTGGGTAATTATTTGATGGAAAATGATTTTTGAGAAAATGTTCCAAAAAAATATATATCTAAAAGCATTTTCTCCCCATTTTTCAAAGAAAAGGTAAAGAAAATTTAAATGTAAGTTTCTTTCCTTTAACTTTTTAATAAAAATTTATTATTTTGGAACCTTTTTTTCTCTCATCGTGTCTCTTTGAAAACCCTTTTTAGAATAGAATATTGTTTTGTAACTTAGAAAACACAATGGACAAACTTCCAAAAAAAAAAAAATCAAATTTTCTTTTTTGGAATTTGTTTTGAAAAAAGAGTTAATGATATGTTTGATAACTATTTTTGAAAAATAATTCTGAAAAATAACTTTTGAAAACTATTCTAGATGTTTTGTATAACAAAAATTTGTAAAGATATCTAAAATGTTTTTTTTTATATGTTTTTAATATATTTTAAAAATAATTTTTATATTTAGTGTTTTATTTTAAAACAATTTATATGTTTGTAATGTTTATATAATTATTTTTTAAAATAATTCTTAAAAAACAAATCAAAATAACATAAAACACATAAAAAATATTATTTGAAAATACGATATTTTTTATTCTTAGAACAGAAAACAATTTTTTTTTTTTTATTATCAAACACACTATTCTAATTTTTTTTGTTCTAGAAAACAAAAACTTGTTCTCTTGTCCAACAAGTTGTAAAAGTTTCTAGAATAATTTTAAGATGTTTTTAATTTTTTTATGGGATCTCATGATAAACAATTAAAAATTTGGAGAGCACTTTGTATTTTTATTTTTTATTGGAAAATATTTGTTTATATTTAAATTCTCAAATATTTTTTTAAATATAATATAAAAATTTTAAAAATTGTTCTTAAAAATTATTTTTCAAAATCAATTTTAAAGATATTATCAAATATGTCATTGACAACTATTTTGGAAACCATTCTCTATACTTAGAAAAAAAGTAGTTTTTTAATTTAACAAAAACAGAAATAATAAACTTTTTTTATTAAAAAAACTGATTTTTTGAAATAAATTTGATATGATTTAATTTTTTAAATGGGATATTTTGAACAATAATTAAAATATTATAAAGAATAATTTAATAAATTTTACATCATGCACAAGTTTACAGAACAATGCTGAAAAAAACTGTTCTTTTTTACATCTTGTCTTTCAATAAAATTTTAGGTCCCACTTTGGCAAGTATTTTTAAATATATATATATATATATATATATATATATATATATATATATATTTTTATGTTTTATAGAATAAAAATCTATTTGAAAATTTAAAATATTTAAAATATTTTTTTATATCTAAAACTTTAATTTTAAAGATTATATATGTTTGTATAATTATTTTTTAAAATATTTATCAAAAAATAAATGAAAACAGGTCAAATATGCGCTTGTTAGAAAATAGAAAATAATTTTTTATTATAAGATTTATTTTTTAATTTTTTATTTAAGAAAATAGAAAACCATTTTCGAAAATATTTTGGATCATGTAACCCTTATATTATATTTAAAAAATAACTTTTGGAGTTTTGTTTTCTCCACCCACAACGAATTAAAGACCAAAAACCAAGACGAATTGATGAAAGGACAAGCAAAGTGGTAAAGTGCTCCAATCCACTGCTCACTTTTGAGCAATTATTACCACAAGAAACAATCCCAATGAGTAAAGTCCTCAAAATCAACGGATTCCAACCCCAACTTTTGTAAGTTAGGTCTCCTGGGGTTTCGCAAAAATCAGCTCACATCCTTCCACCTGAGAGAACAAAATTTGCAATGTGCTTTTCCTTTTCTTTCTTTTGCTTTCTCTTGGGGTTTTGTTGGAACCTTCTTCTCTTCTTTCAAGGGTAATGCCCTATTTTGCTTTCCTTCTTTCGGCTCTAAAGGGGAAAGAGACCATGTATGGTATGATTTTTAGTCTTGTCTTTTCCTCTCTTTTTAGGGCTCAGCCTTTTTATTAGTGACTATGGTGAGCTTACCATGTCGATCTTGTTGTGGGGTTTGTGGGAATGAGGCCATAAAATATTTGGGTTCTTGTGTTGATGCAATGCATTTTGAGTCAATGCGGGTTTTAAAACTCGACCATCTTATCATACTTTCTCATGTTGGTATTAACAATATTTTTGTACATAATGTACAAAAATATAGAAAGGAGGCGAAGAGAAGTTTTCTTCTTTTACTAAATGATTTTGGTCACATTTGGGACGTTAGAATAGAGAATAAGAATAAGAATTTGAAAGAAGTATTTGGTTAAAAAGAATAAAATAATCCCTAAAATCGGAAATCTAATCATTCCCATGTTTTTTTTTCTAAAAAAATAATTCATTTTTAATATAAATGTCATTTTCTATTTTAAGTATTTACATGTAGGTTTTAAAAGAAATATTTGTTTTTACAAGAAAATAATGAGGATATTTTTGTCCAAATGATGTCAAAAAATTGTGGGAGGTTAAATTTCAAAAATTGGGTTTTAAGAGGCCCTTTTAATTAAATAACTCAATTCGAAACCACTAGAGAAGATACCTGCATAACGGAAATGTCTGACCTTGACATTTTGGGCCTAGGCCTTTTGGGCCTAAGGTCAAAACATAGAGAGAAAAAGATAATGGATATTGAAGATCTGGCATGAGGAGCCCCTTGGTGAAAAAGTCAACTCAAAAAAATTTGAGACATCGTATGAATCAAGCATTGGCTCGTGGGATTTGACAATTCATGATATTTTTCTTGGGTTTAGCTCATGGACCGTTTCTTGCCATTTTTGGGCTTGAAATTCAAGGCAACATTGATATCCATGTGGGTCTTGCTATTTTAGGTTTGAAGTTTAAGGTAACATTGAAATCCATGTGGGTGTTGTGTGATGTTGGTCAACCCATACTAATTTTTTTGACATGTAGGTTTGAAATTTTGTAATGAACTAAGCATATGTTAAGATTATAACAAGCATGTGTCACCGAGTGTGCTTTCCTCTTTCTTCTAGGCCATTTTGGGTCCAAAATGGCCCATTTACCCATCTTCTGGGCCTATTTGGAAACCGCATTTTACAATTTCGGTTTGTATTATCCTTTTAGCCCAACCCTAAATTAACAGGCCTATATTTTACATTATACCAACTTTTACGTGGGCTTAAGGCCCTAACATGAAGAGCCCATAGCATGGCTCGGTACATGAAAACAAAGAAAACCCAATGGGAAGATGTGGCCCTTTTGAAAATCAACCCAATGAAATGGGCTTCTCCATTTTGGGAAAAAATAAATTATAAATAAAAATGAAACTGCTAACTTAGAATTAGCTCATTGGTTCACCGAATCAACGGTCCAATGGTCAATTAGTCCTACTAAAGCGTAGTTCAAAGGCGAGGTAGTCCAACCATCAATTAGGTGGTGTGTGGTTTTTTTTTTTCCACTTAAATATAAATTGAATTCAATTTAATATAATTTTAAATACAACTTAATAACATTAAGTAAAATCATATTTTTCAAATTAGGCGTTAAGAGTTGCGATTTTAGGTGTCTAGAGCCATATTCTTCTCAATTTGGCATATAGATCCATAATTTAGGTGTCACTTTCATGGTTTAGGCGTTTAGAACAGTAATTTTAATTATTCAAAATCATTTTTTTCAATTTAAACGTCAAAACCACTTTCATAATTTAGGTATTTAGAGTTGCAATTTTAAGCATGGAGAGCTATAGTTTCAAATGTTGTAGGATTAGAAGTGTTAATCAACTAATATTTCAATTTAAAAAAAAAAAAATCATATTTTAGTTTTTCTATTCAATTAAAAATATTGGTAAAAAAGTTAAAAATTCGGAAAAAAAATTTAAAACAAATAATTGAAGCTTGAAAATAAATTACGTTAAAAAAAAAACACTCCATTTCAAAGTCCTTCCAAGTAAAAGGGTGAATTCGATTGATCGAAAGAGCGATTGGATTTGATACTTAAAACATTGCAAACAGAAAACGAAGGAAACTCAATGTGCCATGGTGCACTTGAAAAATGAAACGGTGAAAGTCCAACTTTGAGTTAGCACTCGGAGAAGCAGAATAACGGAGTAAACCCAACGTTGCGTTTTAGCGCTCGGAGAAAGAAAAAGGAAAAACGCTCATATTACCTCCACCGTTTGATGAGTAGAGCAGTGCCAACGTGGAGCGCCACCTGTCAAATAATCCCTTGCAAAGCATGGTATCTCCGTGCAACCTCCAGCCTACGTATAAATTCTCTCCAGGCCCCAACTGCGTTTAAAGTAGAAATGGCGGGCTGAGCGTCCAATTTCGCTTCGCATTCAAACTCTCTCTCTCTCTCTCTCTCACTCATTCTCCTTCTCTCTCCACAAATGCAGAGCAAAGTGGAGCAATCTGCACGGACCAAAATGCGGGAGCTGCGATTGATCTGTGACAAGGAGATTCCGATTCAGCAGCAGAAAATTGACTCCGCGGTGCTTTCGTTTCGGAGATCTCTGGAGACGCTCCAGTCCAAAGCACATAAAACGGTCGAAAATCAAGGTCCGTTTTGATTTCTCGTTTTAGGGAAGGAATTTTGAATTTGATTGTTGGTTTTTGAAGCGAAACCTAGGGTTCCGGTTAAGATTACGTAGTCGGAGTGGAGCTAGGGTTTGTATGTCGAGTGTGATCAGTTAGGGTTTCTTTTGGTTTGCTTTGTTTGGTTGGTGAGAAAGCGTAGGAAAGCGTTGAAGGTTCTGTGCATCAGAGGATAGGAACTTTTGATTAGTTATTCTATTTTGTTTTATTTTTCTTTTTTCAGTTTTTTTAGCAACCATAGGGGGGGTTAAGGAATGAATCCAACATTAAATTAACTGTTGGGGCATAATGTTGAATTTCACCTCATAGTATTCAATGAATGAGCTTGATGTGTTTGTTTTATTTTACAGTAAAACTAGGAAAGCTTAAAGCTCAATTAAGAGAGGTGGAGGATGATTTGGTGAAAGCTCTAGCAGGTATTTTTTGTTTTCTGAATCAAAAGTTTGATTTGTTTTCTTGAAGCTATAGCTCCCAATAGATAATTCTTTGAGTTTTCTCAGTGCATCTGAAGAGAAACTGTGGATGGAATTGGTTGTTTTTACATAAGATTGAATTTGAATGTTTAGTGCATTATACTGTTTTGGTTTAAGATCTTGGCAGTTCAGTTTTTGAATTTGCAATTATGTCCTGTTTTGGCACTTGCATCATTATCTCGATTTTTTCTTTTCTTTTTTGTTAAAATATTTCAAAGGTAATAAAATTATGCAATTTGAAATTGTTGAGCTGCTTCTTTGATCTTAATATTTCTTTGGAAGCGACATTGATGACTAATTTTAGATACCTGCATTATAGTCTATAATAAAATAGAAATATGGATTTGAAAATGCTTGTTTTTTGGGAAGCAAAATTTTGAGTTGCTCATGAATTGTTAGAAGACATTAAGTGGAGAACACTACATGATTGGAATATATAAACCTGCTAGTGAAAGTATCTTTCTCACTGGATGCATATGACTTGAAGAAATGGTAAATCTAATAAATGAACTTTTCTTTAAACTGGCACCTATGTGGTTGGCATGCTTAACATTTTTTCGCTTTTGGGGCAGGGTACTCTTTTTTACTCTATTTGATATATATGGAATAGAGAACAGGTTTATATAGTTAGAATTTGAGGCTTATTTAGGAAATTTCAGAACACCCTGCTGGCAAAGTTGATAATATCTATATCCATCTATCTATCTATCTATCTATCTATATATAATATTTCTATGTTTACACTTATGATATTCCAATTACACACACACACACACACACACACAGATATATATATATATATATATATATATATATATATATATATATATATATATATATATATATATATTTATTTATTTATTTAGTTATTTATTTATTTATGATGAGAGAATTTATGTCTCCAGTTGATCATCAAGAAATTTTTTTCCCAGCTTTTCAATTTAAAAGCATGCTGGTATTTTTGTTGGCCAATTTACTAATTTCTTGATATACTCTTCAAATATCAATGTCCCCATCTATAGCATTCTAGCATATACGGATTGCTTTCTTATCTGTTAGCCAATTAATTCAGAAAGCTTTCATTTTTCTCACCTATTCAAACAATGATAATTATCATTTTTTTTTTTTTTTTTTTAAATATTTACAAGTTCATTTGTGTAAATTTCTCTATGGGTTGTATGATATAAATAGTTATATAAATTTTCTCAGAAGTTCAAACTTGCATTTCATTATTGTTTTTTCCATGGCTTTATAGTGAAGACACGTAAAGAGGCCAAGAAGATGGCTATAATGGACTCAATTTCTGCTACAAAGGCTAAAATAGAAGAGCTTAAGAGAATTGTTGAAGAGCACAAAGCTAGAAAAGATCAATGTGCAGCAATAATATCTCAACAAGATATAGGTAATTTACTTTCATCAAGTTGACCTTCTACCTTATTCATCCACGTTTAAGGTTTTTATGGCATTCATAAATTTTATGGAAGCTTAAGATGAATTGAATAATAAGCTATTCTGCTTGTAATTTCATCTTAATCTGAATGACATGTGCTCATTTAAATGGAACCAAAGCTTTCATCAATTGTACTGCTTTCCACCATTTGATACAGGGAAAATGATAAAAACATTAGGTTAATGAAAGTGGATTATGAATGTAGAGTAGGATAATGATGGTGTAGAGTAGCAATTTCCCAATTATTCCCTAAGGAAGGGTTATAGTGAAGATTTTTGGATTGGGATTCTTGAATTTTTAAGAGGGAGCGATTCAATTGAAGTTGAATGCATTAAAAGTGCTTTGTTATTTTTTATTCTTTTTTTTATAAAGAAACAAAACAATTCATTACCATGAAATAAGTGCAAAGAAGAATGGGAAATCCTTCCTTCATAATATCAACCGCTACATATCTCTAATCAAAAGTAGGACAAAACTATCAATTTTTTATAAGCCAGGAAAGTAATGCATTAAGAAGTGCCAAAAGAAGGGAGGGCAAAGTACACAGGATTTATACTAGGACAATACTATCTATTCCAGAAAACATAGGGCATTGTTCTAAGTGCAAAATCAATATTTAAGGGTTAGAAAATTCTCTATAAAGGACATCAAATGTTTGGTTTCCTGATTTTTTTGCTTTCATATTTACTACATGATTAGTTAAACGAGGAATCCTACTAAGAGAGCACTCAATCTCTGAAGTAAAATTGAAAACTTGGTGAAGCTACTTATCAAATTTCCATGAACCTCTTTCTTTCTTATTTATCCAAGATAGGATTACTGTGGAATCTCCCTCTACTATAAGGTTGGAAATACCCTTGAGGTCTTTCTACCGGGCTACAATTTCCACCTTAATTGCTAGACCCAGTCCAGTATGTTTAGAGAACATTCTCAATATTCCATGGTGATCCATGATGATTCATGAACATTCTTTCAATTCCTAGCTGTCATGGATTTCTGAATGAGCACCCATCACAAGTCAACTTGACACAACCAACTAAAGGAGTCTATTTAGAACATATCTTCTCAGCTAACCTAGTAGATGCGCATACTAGGTTTGAATTTAGCAATATAATAGTTGAAGGGTTGTATGTAAATAATGCACTAGTTGACACCCAAAGGGAAGAGGAGAAATAAATGGAATCCCATAATGTGTCCAAAATTTTCAATCTATTCTTAAAAACCTTGCATTCCCCTTCAGCCATATGGTCCAAATTATTTGAGGCTAACAATACATCAATGTGACTTCCCTTTAAGAAGATCTCCAAAACCCTTGTAGGAAATTGTTACCATCCACCACACTCCTATGCGGAACCTAATCAATCCAAACAACCTATGCCCTAATGCCAATGCTATTAGACAATGCAAAAATAAAAAAAATCCAATGATTCTTAACTCTTCTTACACATGACACACCACTCTGAGCTAAGGGCTTTGTAGGGTCTCTTCATCCATAGTGAGTCACTGAAATTAACCTTCCTACTTGCAACCAACCATGCAAACATTTTGACTTTGGGTGGAGTTTTGGCTTTCTAAATGAAATTTGCTGGAACAAAGAATCTTGAATTGATGGGAACAAAGACTCTATTGGATGAATTAATTAAGAACATAGTAGAGGATGTCAAAAACCAAACTCTCTCATTGGGGAAGGTAGGTGATAAATGCACATGGACTAAAATCAACATAAGGATGGTGAGTTTTTTTTTTTTAATTTTTTTTTTAATAAAAAAAATTATGTCGAAAATTGAAATTCTATGATGAAAATGAGGAAGAAATAAGAACTAAAGAAACATAGGAGTTTCTTGTCCTTGCTACTTTATAAAGGTTAGGGAACTTCTCAAAAGTAGATTTTTGTACCATCACTAATTGAATACTGAGTGAAACAAGAGTAATCAAAGAATACTTATGTAGTGGCCTTCTAAAGACACTAATGAGACCACCTAGCAACAACATTGACATCCCATCCATTAGAGTGTGGCCCATGAATGCTCAAAATGATATTGTACATAAAACATTGCTCTCCCTTGGGAACCTCTGCAACCATTTTCTCATGCCCATTCACTCTTTGGCTTACAATATTAGGAAGGCAAAAGAAGAGCTTTGTGAGTGAAAGCATAATTTTTCATTTTCTAATGAAGGATAGGGGTCTAGATAGAGATGAGTAATGAAAAAGATCTAATTATCCAATCTTTACTAGAGTTCCCTTTTGGCACATTACAATACACATCTCCCATTCTCTATTTTATATAAAATAGATAGATTTATATGTTTGATTCCAAATGGTGGGACTATAATAAGGCTTTATTGAGTTGAATTGGTTATTTGTTGCATATGATTTTTTTAACTTAGTTGATAGAGTGGCTAGTGGTATCTTTGAGTTGTTTAAATTATCTTTTGATAAATAAGAGAATGTAAATAAGTGTAATTAGCGCACAAGAGTACACAAAACATATACAAGGAGTGCTAAAAGGCCAAAAAAAAAAAAAAAGGAAACAAAAACCCACTCCCTCCCTCAATAAGAACCTAACCAAACTATAAAACCAAAACCAATAGAGACATTGTGCTTCCATCTATGTACACCTTAATCCATAGAGATAAATTGTCAAGGAAAGAGCTTTTGGGCCTTTGATTTGACATCTTGTTTTCCAACAATCTTTAGTTTCTTTCCTTTCAAATAATCCAAAAAATACATAAGGGAGTGGCTTTCCAAGCCTTCTTTCGCCTTCTATCTACAAAAGAGCCATTCCACCCTAGGAGAGTCTCTCTAATTAAGACAAAAATAATCAAAGGAATATCAAATAAAGAGAACACCGATTTCCATAAAACCCTAGCCTTGTAATAATGAAGAAGAATGTGATAAGTGGATTCTGCATCTTTACACGTGGCATGCCTTATGACTAACAACCAACCTCTTCTTTGTGGTTGGTCCAATCAACGCATTACCCCAACAAGCCTCCTAAGTGAAAAAGCTCACCTTAGAAGGAATTTAGGAGTTCCAAATTATCCCTAATGGAAAAGGGATAACACAATTCACTGACTGTCCTTGGATTTTAAATTAGAATTGCTTCACGATATACAACTCCTAATCATTCAGATTTCTTGCAAAACAAAAGTTCCAATCTCCTCCTTCCCCTTTGCTCCCATAAATTTGCTACCCATGCATCTTTCAATTTGGTTAAGGCAAATAAGGATGAGAATAACACACTTAAAGGCTCCTCACTACACCATCTATCTTTCTAAAACTTCTCTTTACTCTCGTCACCCACTACAAAGGAGACTCTTGTGTTAAAGAGATCTCACTCCTTTTTTAGAGCTTTCCATGGACCTTAAAAGAGTCTCTCACCTCACACAACCACTCCCCCTTCCCCCTTTTGCTCCTTGTATTTCCCCCTTATGACCTTCTTTCATAGCGTTTCCTTTTCACACAAATAATGCCAACACCATTTGTACAAAATGGTTTTATTTTAGCAAAGAGAGAGATTGAACACCTAGTCCTCCTTTTGACTTGGCCTTATAGATAGTCTACCGCTTCACTAAGTGCAATTTGTTCTCTAAGGCTACTCCTCCCCAAATAAAATTCCTTTGAATCTTCTCTAGCCTCAAACTAAAAATTCTCAGAGTGGTGAAAAAAGACATGAAGTAAATTGGCAAATTGGATATAGTACTATGAATCATTGTAAGTTTTTTCCCTTTTGAGATGTATTGCCTCTTCCGCATTGAAAGCCTTCTATGAAACCACTCTTCAACCCCATCCCAAACCACCTCCAATTTGCATGAGGTCCCTAGGGGAAGTCCTAAGTAGAAGTTAGTAGCTCCCTTACCATACAACCAATCTTAGAAACCAACTCTTCCATGTTATACACCATACCAACTAGAATGATGTAGCTCTTCTCCAAATTTATCTTCAAACCCAAAATGACTTTGAACCATATGAGAAACTAACATAAATTAGTGACTTGCTCCTAAGAAGCGTTATAAAAAACAATAGTGTCATCAATATAAAGATGAGAAATTTCCTCCCTCACTCCTTTTTCCCCCCACTTTTAAATCGTGACAAAACCTCCTTCTTGGGGTCTCAAAAACAAACTATTGAGAGCCTCCTTTGCAATCACAAAAAGGTAGGGAGAAAGAAGTTTCCCTTATCTCAACTCTCTAGAATTTCAAAAGAAGCCTGTGGGAGAACCATTTACCAAAACGGAGAAATTGAATGTAGAAATGTACCACTTAATCACCTCTAGCCATTTATGCTCAAACCTCATCTTGCCAAGAATCACTACAAAAAAAATACCCAATTGATATGATCATAAGCCTTCTCAATGTCAAGGTTGCACAACAATCCATAATATTATTTTTCAACAATGAATCAACAACCTTGTTTGCTATTATCTCTGCATAAAGAATTTGTTTTCCCTCCACAAAAGCATTCTAGAATTTGGAAACTACTTTTCCCACCACTTTCTTCTTGAGTCTATTGACCAACACTTTTGCTAACAGTTTATAAAGGCCTCCTACCAAACTTATGGTTCTAAATTCCTTAAGATCTTCTGCTCCTCTCTTCTTAAGGATAAGCACCATAAAAGAAGCATTAAGGTTTTTTTACTAACCTTCCATGGTCATGAAACTCATTAGAAAAGCTTAATGCTTTAGTTTTCACAAACTCCTAATTGAATTGCCAAAAGACCATAGAAAAGCCATTTGGGCTTGGGGCTTTGTCACCATTCAACTTTGATAACACACCATACACTTCATCCTTTGTGAAAATCTCGTCTAGCTTCCCAAACTCTTTGATCGTCTAGCACCTCAAAGGAGATAGCATCAATGCCAAGCCTTCAATCCCCTTCTTCAGAGGTCTTAAATGCCTTGGCCACCCCCTCCTTTATCTCTCTCTCTCTCTTGCTTCTATAAGCCACACCCCATTTTCTTTAATCTTGGTAAGAAAGTTTCTTGTTCTATGAGCATTGTCCATCTAATGAAAAACCTTAATATTTCTATCTCCCTCCTTAAGCCAAATTTCTCTTGATTTTTGTCTCCAAGATGCTGCTTCCATCAATGCCCAATAGAGTATTCTATTATTCTTTTGCATTTTACATGTCAGAAAGATTTTTATAGATCAATCCCTGTTTTTTAAAGAATTGGCCCTTTTAACTATTTACCTTTGTAGCAATGTGATAGGTATCTAATGGAGAATTATTATTGAATTTCAAGAATTTCAAGAAACAAGAGTCCCAATTGATCCTCAGATAGCTATTCGAGAGGCTATCACTCTCCTACCAGATCCAAACAATATCCAGCCCTTGTAATTCCCTCTCTTTTCCTATTTAAACCATCTCAGCCTGTATCCAGGCTGTGACCTAGCCTATACTAAGGCTGTTACAACTAACTGCCAGGTGGCAGTACATTCCTCTTCTCTTTTCTAGTATACACATAACATATAGGAGGCCTATCACAATGTTGCTGATTTCTCATCTCTAGTTTCCAGATGGCATCATATTCCCTTACTCTGTATAGGAATGACAATAAGTCCTCCCTAATTTGAAGTTGTTTTGGGCAATAAGTTCCATCTGGAGCACAGTTTCATTATAGAAATTGATATTAGGAAAATAGTCCTTAGTCAATAGATGTGTACCAGTTTAAGATGATGCCTCCCCTAGTTGGTTCAGCTGATTTGGGGTCCTAGTTACAGTTATTATGCAAGGGTATACAAGTGTAGAAGAGCAAACAGATGTTAAAGGGCATAGCTCTTTTGTTGACACTCAATAAAATGGGGTGATGAGATGGATCCAAAGTATAGAGCTTTTGCTTGGGCAGGTTCATGAAAGCCTTACCATTGACAAGGCAGGGAGGACAGACCTTTGCATGATTATATGTATTGTTACATAGCTGACCTGAACTAGTTAGGATCAGCTATTGTTGAGTTGGAATCATATTGCTTTCAGTGTCATTCTTCAAAAGAAGGCATTTGTATCTTTCCCTTTTTCCATTTCAACTCCAGCACTCCACTTGCATCTGGTCATAAATAGACCAAATTGCATTTATTTTCAGCATTGTTGCATCTGATGCCTTATATTTCTGTGGTAACTGAGTTAGCAGAATCTATTTCTCTCTGCCTAGATGTAGCCGGTAATATATGGACTCATGTTTACATGTATTCATTTTGAGCCTGTTCCAGCATGGGCATGGTTATATGGAATTTAGATGTTTTTGAGGTTTCCATGCTATTGTCCTCTTATTAGAATGTTATGACTCACTACTTATCAATTTGAACATGTTTAAGATGATACATTTGTTGATTTTCTAAAATTTTGAGATAGAAAGATCTTCCTTTTATCTGACCATATTGATTTTGGTTTATTTACCTCCACAATCCTTGTCTTTTAACATGCTTGAAGCAATGAATAAATATATATACAAAATAAAAATATCTGACTCTCAATACATTGACTTTTATATTTGTATTCCTCTGTCCTCTCAATTTGCTCCTTAACGATGTTTGGACTTTGACTCTATATTCTATTTTTTTTTTCCTTTTAGATATTTAGTGAATTTTTTTATTTGCATCATTTAGTGCTAAGGTTATCCTAGTTTACTGCCTGATCTGTGCCCCAATTTGTCCTTTGGTATGTCAAAAGCTTTGGCAACATATGAAGGAAAGGGTGACGAAGTCACTGGACGTAGAGAAGAAATACAAGAGGCCATTGCTTGGTACAATGAGGTCCTTGGTTTTCAAATTGAAGGTGGACATGGTAATTAAAATGTTCTTGTTTGTGGAACTTGTATTTATTTTTTTGTCATATATTAGTTCTTATAGATTTCTGTTTTGCTGTAGGAGTTAAATTCATATTCACCAACATCAACTCGAAAAACCCATGTGAGGAGTATTCTTTCACCATCCGCCATGCAAACGATACTTACACCTGTAAGTGATATATTCCTTTATTTGTTTTCTGACTACATTATATGGACATGCATTTTAATCATCTCTTTTTTCTTTTTCATAATCCTCAGTACTGGATTGCAGTCCACACTTGAATGACATCAAAGAGTTAATCCATGAGTTGAATAGAACGAATGGTTTATTCAAATTTGTCAGAATTATGAGAGAGAAGTTCCAAAAAGCTGCTGAATTTGGTATGACATTATCCCTCGCATCCTGCATGCTTGAAAGTTGGCTCCCCATTAATTCAATTAACTAGACTAGAGCCACAACGCTTTATGCTTTATATAGTAAATATTTTTGCACCTTTTATGATTCAACAGGAGTTCTGCCTCAATTTGCACCTCTTCATCAACACTCTTCCACAATCTCCATTTCTGCTCCAGTTTCTTCAGTTTCAACTGATAGTAGAGATGAATCTCCAGCTGAGAAAAATGAGCTTCAAATTAAACATGAACGAACCAACTGGCATTCTGAGAAAGCTATTCATGAAGGGGGTAGACATGCATTTCTGTCTCCTGGATCTGCATTATCTCTTCGTCGATCCCCTCGATTTCAGGTACCATCGATTGAACTATATGACATATTCCTGCATTTCTCTTTGTATGATATCTTGAAACTTGCATCTGAACTATCTAAAACCACAGTGAAATTGCATTAGTTTCAGTTTTTTAGTTTCAATTTGTTGATTCAAAAGCTGTGCCTGTGTTATATTTAGGGCCTTTCTAGTATATATCCATCTCAATCATGGAGAAAGGAGCATTGTAATGGGTCGACAGTTTTTACAAAGCCTTCAGGGCAAACTTTAATGAATATAGGGCTGTGGTACAAAGAGGATATTGGCAGACAGCATATGGCATTGCCAAATGCAAGTAGTTAGAAGGAATTTTTCTAATAATGTTATGATTCATAATTCATGACATTCACTTAGAACCATTGACTTTCATGTTTAAAAAAGAAAGAGTGGACTTACTATTCAGTGTTACTATCTTGGCAAAGAATCAGCTTCAGGCAGTTTAAAACTGCTTAAACCTCTTACCTCCAGAGTTTGTGACTAGTAGAACTGTATTTTAGAAAATTTACGAACTTTATTAAAAATACACTAGAATGTGTTTATGATTTGGTAAAAATACATTAGAATGTGTTAAAAATCTATGATGTTTTGGCCGATTGGTCCAGAGCCAAAACTAAATCAGTTCGAAGAGTTGGTTTAATGGAATGGGTTTGATTTTGCTAGCTCTTTTCATGAATTATTACTTTCCTAAAGTAATTATACTAGTAGTCAGTTTAGAGTCATCCAAGTCGGTTACCCTTAATAAGTCTCTTGGAGAAGAATTAAATAAAAATGACTTTCCATCCTAGTGCCTCTCATCCGTAAGTTTATGAATGCTTTGCTTTTGGCTTCCCTGCTTAGGATTCTTTTATGAACATTCTTATGATTCTTGGACCATCGATGTTGGTACTCTATAAACTTAGAATTATTTTTTTATGAATAAAATTCATGATCAAGGAACATATGACAGGTTAGAAAATGAAGATAGAGTGGTGGGTGTTATGTCACCTGCAATCCCATCACCTGCAACTGACCCGGACAAACCATCACCCGTCAGACACGGCAGCCTTACCATTTTGGTAGCACTTCTGAATTTTGATAGGCTTATACTGGGGTTGAAATGTAAGGGTGATAATCCCAGTAACTGTTAACTGTTAGTGAAGCTTGTAGTTCCTTTGTATCCATCTAATCGACAGGACTTCAAGCTGTGGTATTCAAGTTAATCATTTGGTGTAAATGTGGAAAAGGTACCCTCCTGCTATGAGAGTGGATGGATGGAATAGGCCTGGTTTCATACTGGTAGCTGTTGTCATTTATGAGTGTAACTGCCTTTGCACCACATCATTTTATTGGGGGCAACGTCCAGATTAATATCGTGCAAATGAAAATATACAGCCACAGGTACACCATCTTAGCTGACACAACTTGTGCTATACATGACGTAATGCTTTAAGTGCATACAAACACACACGCGTAGGTTTTGTGTATATTTATACCACTGAATCCATAAAATAAAAAAATAAATAAAAAAGTTTTTTATTTTGTTCCTTCACAAAAAGTCGAAAAATATGCTTAGGGCCTATTTTTTAGCATGATCCACATGTGGTGACCCATCTTTTTGGCAAATCGAGCCATAAGACTCCATAAAAAAATGATGTCTCCTGCCAAAAAAAATGCAAACATGTTTCTTATGTCAAAACTGGAAAGTAACATTTTTCTTTTTTTCTTTTAAATTCTTATATTTTACAAACTCGCTCATGTTCGAAAATGCATCTATCTTCTGTTTTATTTTTTATTTTTTTTATTTTATGGTTTCTATTATTGCATCCACATTTTTTTTTTATATATACCTTTCATCAAAATTTATAAAATTATCAAATTTTTAGATAAATATTATAATTATTTTTTTATTAAAAATGAATAATAACATTTGAATTTTTTTTAAATGAATAACAATACTTAAGAATTCAAATAAATTTTTATCAAAATTAAAAAGAATAGTAATTTATAAAGGATAAATATAAAATAAATGGATAAAATTTATTCATTATTTTTGTTAAAAGATTATAATATTTTACTCGAAATTTAAACAGATTAATATTTTCTTAAATTATATTTATTTGTTAAAAATAAAATAATAATATTTTGATAAGTGATAAGTTCTCTTAATGCTTTTTAAAAATAAATATAAAAATTAAATGCAATTCATTCTTTTAAATATTCACATAAACGAACTTTCTTTATTACAAATATACATTTACTCCTTAATTACCATCAAGATATTCTAATTATTTTTAAAAACTACTAAAAATGCATCAAAAGATGAAATTGAAATAGTCAGACTAAACTCGGAGTATTTAGGACCTTTCCTACATTTTCTCCTCAATTACTATTTTTTAGTCAGGATTCTAAGTTTGGATTATTTCTTCCAAATATCTTTTATGTATCAAAGGCAAAAACGGCGATGACCAGATTCTGAGGCTGCATCTGCCACATCTAACCAACAAATGGTGTGGATCACTTGATTGCAAATTCCTCAATGCAAATAACTGTTCACGGATTAAACGACAAGAATTATTTAGAGTGGTCACAATATGTTAAATTAGCCATCGATGGTAGAGGCAAGTTGGGAAATCTGACGGGAGAAGTACAGAAACGTGCAGAAGGAGACCCAGATCTCAGAACATGGAGATCAGAGAATTCCTTAGGGATGACTTGACTTCTCAATTCCATGGAACCATTTATTGCCAAACCCAATATGTTCTTGCCTACAAGAAGAGATGTTTAGGATTCAGTATGTGACACTCATTCTAATTTAGAGAATTCCTCTCAGATCTTTGAACTAAAATCGAAGCTTTGACGATCCAAGTAAGGAAATCGCGAGGTTACTGTTTATTATAATGAAATGGTAACCTTGTGGCAAGAATTGAATCGATGCTACGATGATGTTTGGGAGAATCCTAATGATTGTGCTTGACATATGAAGAGAGAAGAAAACGATCAGGTTTATGGCTATGTTTGGTTCCCGGAAAATTTGAGGGAAAATGCGAGGGAAAGAAAATACAAAGGAAAAGTAGAAGGAAAGAAAAAGTGAAGGAAAATAAAAAAATAGATTAAAAGTTGATAAATTATTTTTTTTGTTACTTCAAATTCATTTTATTTATTTTAACTCATCAATATAAAGATTAAATAATTTAAAAATACATAAGTTTTTAATTAGTTTTAATTATATTTGATTTTCTTTGATATTTTTCATATGACAACCAAACATGAGAAAATCATTTTCCTTAGCATTTTTTTTCTTTCCTTTGTACTTTCTGGGAACCAAACATAGCCTATATGTTTTGGGCTGGTGTAAACCGCAACTTGGATAAGATAAAATGGCGGATTCTTGGTTGAAAGCCTTTCCCATTTGTCCGTGAGGTTTTTCCAGAGGTGAGGCAGGAAGAATGTAGGAAGAGAATCATGTTCAACAACCTTGAACCGACTCTGAAAACATAACCCAAAGGCTTAGCACTTGTTTCATGAGGTCTTGATTTAGAATAGAAGGAGACATGGTGTGATTGTTGGGACGTCATTTGTTTATTTGGCCCTGGTGCCTAGGCTGAAGAGCCTGCGCGGCGCGCCCAGAGTGGCCTCCCCAGGATTCGAAGGATGGCAACTGCCTGGGATAAGGTCCCGAGTTCGAATCCTGGGGAGGCCACTCTAGGCGCGCCACGCAGGCTCTTTAGCCTAGGCACCAGGGCCAAATAAACAAATGACGTCCCAACAGTGATCACTACAAGAAACTATGGCACACTGAGAATTGCTAGAAGAGTGATTGCTACTAAAAAAACAACATATTTTAGATAGTAATTCTCATAAGTTTCACATCTTTTGAACAGTAATTATACTTAAAATATTCAATTAACAAGTTGTTGCTCTTATAAGAGTTATTAACAAATTTATGAAGTTTTGGAGTTATTTTAAGGTATGATTTTGATAAATTTGTGACAAAAGAAATGAATCGATTTGAAGAAGACAAATAATATTGATGATGATCTAAATGCATAATATAAGAATCAATATAATTAGTTTAGATCAGGATTTGTTGCTAATTTGGAGGTAGTTAAGGTGGAGTCAAAAGAAGAAAATGAAATAAATGACAAAGAGGAGAATAAAAACCAAATGTTGCAGATTCGCATGATCATGCGAAAATTTTGCGATCATGCAAAAATTTTGCAGTCATACGAAATGGTCCAAAAAGCTCTTTGATGCTATTGTTGCTCCACTGAATTTCGCACGACTGTGCGAAAATGACAGATTTCATGTAAAATGGCCAAAACTCATGCGAAATCATGATTTTGATGTTAAACTCCAGATTTGTGAATTTGGAAAATTCTAGAAAACCAATTAGAGTTTGCCAAGTGTCCACTTGACATTGACCTATAAATAAAAACTTGAATCTCTCATTAAGCGGCTTTTTGATATATATATATATATATATATTTAAAGATTTTTCTAGAAACTTTTTCTCTTAATAGAATTCTCTATTTTATTTCATTTCCTCTCATTTTCTCACTAGTCAAACATGTCTTGTGAGACCAAATCTCTAAGCATGAGTGGCTAAATCTTTTTTTTTTTTGGAGAAAGGAGGATTTAGAGACAAGATTTAGGGTGAATTAGAGAAATGAGCTTTAATTGCTAAGATAATTTGATCCAATTGATTAATTACTTGAGTTTTAGGGATTTTTCTCTTCAAATTATCTTGAATGACTATTACATTGCAAACTAGATAGATTCATTAAATTCTTAAAGCTATATTTAATGAGATCGAATAGTTGCATTGTATGAATAATTGGAAGATGATTTAAGATGAATTAAATATATAATTTAAATTGATTTCTGGGATTAAATAACCTAATTTGAAGATAAATTAGGTCTAAACTAAAACTAAATCTAAATCTGGTTTAGATGAGAATTTAGGTATTCAATCTAATTTGACGAAAAATAGATCTCAACATCTATTCACCATGAAAATTGTTTTCTAGAAATCCTAACTCCAAGAATTTATTTTCCTATTAATTTTCTCTTATTTTACATTCTATTGTTTTTCTCAATTAGAAATCATTGTTATTTTGAATTTTCACCAAGAATTGTTAAATCATTTTCACTTGATTACAATAATTTCTTTCCCCATTAAAGCCTTAATTGTTAAGAATAATCCATCCTAGTGGAGGACACGTAAAAACCACTATACTACCGTAGTTTGTACTAAAACCATTTTTGATCGGGTATAAGCTACTCTAAAATAGTGAATTAGCTTATAAATTATGTTTTGATGCGATAAACAACGAAAAATCAATCAATCAAAGATTAGCTGGAAGCTACAACGCTTGAAAAAGCGATCCAATGGTTGGGCTCTTCAAACCATGATTGAAAGTTCTCAAGAGCAACAAGTTAACTCAAGCACCACTCATTTCACAAGGGAACAACTAGAACACTTGTAAAAACTCTTTTAATCTCCACAATTCTTCGTTAAATCCTTCTTGTTAGAAATTTGAGGCTAATCCAAACTATGGTAATCACCCTAGAGGGGGGGAGGAGGGGTAAATAGGATGATGGTCTCTTTTTCACAAATTTAAACTATACAAAAATAAGAGACAATTATATGCAAATATATAATAAACAAAATAAACACAATTGCATATAATTTAAAAGAGTTAGGGAAGAGAGAGTGCAAACACGAGAGTTTATAGTGGTTCGGCACTTCCTTACCTACACCACTCTCCTCAACTTCCTAACCGAGTGAGGGTTCCGCTATCTTGAAGCTTCAACCAAGCTTCCAATCTCTTTACAATTGGATTATGGTTCCAATTCACCCTCTTGGAATTTTGGCTCCAAGCACCCTTTACACTTCTCAAGAGTTATCCCACTCTTGAACAACCTCTCAAGTGATACCTCTCACTTGAGAAAATTCCTCTCAAAGATATACAAAGATTGATCTCACAAAAATCCTAGTAATAGAACTTTAGGCTCAAAGATACAAGAAAAACTAGGATTGAATGGTGTACTAAAGATATGCAAGTTATGAAACAATGGTGCACTAAAAAACACTCTTCCAAGGCTCAAATATATTCAAGAATGATTTGGGAAGGTTAAGCTCATGAAGCAATGAAGATTGGAGCCTTTTTATAGAAGAAAAAAGTCAAACTAGCCATTGGGGGTTCAACCGGTCAAGCTAAGGGTCGACCGGTTGACTAGCCGTTAGGAAAAGTGACCGTTGGGCCTCAATCGGACCTCAACCGGTTGAGGTTCAACCTTGACCGGGAAGAGAAGGCCACTAGGAGAGAGAGAAACTTTTTTGCCTCCCTCAACCGGTCCTCGACCGGACGAGCACAACGGATACTCAATCGGACGAGCACAACCGGTCGACCGGTTGAGCCATTTTTTGGCTTAACACTCAACCTTTTTCAACTTAAAACCTTTTAACACAAGTTTGAAAATCATTTAATACAAGGTTTTAGTTGAAAACATAAAATCATCCAATTCTTAAGATATTTAAAACAATATTACTCTTGGATGATTTTGGTGCATAAATAAAGAATGAAATGCATGAAAGTCTTAGAGCACCAACAACCTTACAAAGAAATCTTAAGAAGCTTTGGTCTTGAAAAACTCTTCTCTTTGAGGTGGTCTTCTTCTTCATGATTTCTCCTTGACTTGATTTGTCTTTGGATTGCCACTTTGGAAGTCGTCTTGCCTAATCACACTTGAAATATCATTATTAGTTCTAAACCTTGTTTTGTTATCATCAAAATCAAGATTAACCAAACCTTGGTTTCACACTTCTTATTCTTTAGCACAAACAAGTAATTACCTAACTGCAACACTTTTTAGTGTCAAGTCTAACCCTTCATACTCTTGGATTATTGATTTTGGAGCAACTGACCACATGATAGGTTGTTCAAGTATTTTTTTTTTATCTTATAGTCCATGTGTAGGGAATAAGAAAATTAAAATTGCAGATGGTTCACTTTCGATAATTGCTTAAACTAGGAATAAAAATCTCATTTTCCCTTACTCTTTCTAATGTGCTTCATGTCTCAAATTTGTCTTGTAATTTATTGTCCATAAGCAAAATTATTCATGATCATAATTGTCGTGTTAACTTCTTTCCATCATGGCATGATTCTCAGGAACTGGACTCATGAAGGATGATTGGCAATGCTAGGGAATATGGTGGACTCTATTTTTTTTAAGATGGAATGAATTCAAGTAAACAAGTCCAGAGTACCTATTTTGAGTCTATTTTTGTTTCTAGTGATAGTGAAATAATGTTGTGGCATTATAGATTAGGTCACCTAAGTTTCCAATATTTGAAGTACTTATTTCCAAATTTATTTAAAAATAAAATTTCATTTTCATTTTAATGTGAGATTTGTGCTTTAGCAAAACAACATCATGCTTCTTATCTACCACAACCTTATAAACTCTCTATTCCATTTTTGTTAATACAAAGTGATGTGTGGGGTCCTTTATGTGTTTCTACAGTTTTTAGAAAAAAATTGTTTGTCACGTTCATTGATGATCACACTATGGTCAGTTGAGTTTATTTGCTTAAAGAAAAATATGAAGTGGATAGTATTTTTTTTTTAAAAAAATAAAAAATTATACCATGGTGCAAACACAATGTCATGAAAAAATCAAGGTTTTTAGAAGCGACAATGGTAAGGAGTATTTTAACAAGATTTTGGGGCAAATTTATCTTGAAAAAAAGCATTGTTCATCAAAGTTCTTGTAACGATACCCACAACAAAATGGAATAGCCAAAATAAAAAATAAACACCTTTTAGAAGTTGCACGAGCATTACTTTTTACAGATAATGTTCCCAAATATCTTTGGGGTGAAGCAATTCTTACGACCACTTATCTCATTAACAAAGTTCCTTAAAAAATCTTGGGGTTCAAGCCATTGTTAGAAGTTTTTCAAAACGTTTACCTTACATTTAGGCTTACATCTTCTTTACCTTTAAAAATATTTGGATGTACTATTTTTATTCATGACCATGGAAAAAGGAATGGTAAACTAGATCATAGGGTTAGAAAGTGTGTTTTCATGAGTTTTTCACCAAATAAAAAAGGTACAAATGTTATGATCCAATTTTTTTTTCAAATGTTTGTTACCAGGGATGTTTCTTTCTTTTTTTAAAACTAACTGGTTTTTACTGCCCATCTTTAGGAGGAGAGAGAAAGAAATGAAGATTCGAAAGATTCAAAATTTCTAGGTTTTTTCAAACTTCACCAGAAAATTTGTGATGTCTTTCCAATTACTAATAGAGTTTTTACTCTTAAAAGAAATTAAAAATCTTTCAAACTTTGAAACCACTGTAAAGATTCTAATTTAGGAAAATTTGATTAGTTTTTTGAAACAACAAATTCTAACTCAAATTTTAATTTTGAAACTAAATCTAATCCTAATCAAATAGAAAAAATAACTTATGTGTCCAGTGAAATAGGTTTTGGTCAATCTCTAAAGCCATCATAAAATCACAATCCTGTTGGCATCGAAAATGGAGGAAAACAAGTCTAAAATCTTTGGAATAGTTTATGAGAGGAAGTATCCAAATCAAATAAAAGAAATCAATGCTTCTCTATCAAGTCATGAATCCAATCCAAGTCAAGTTCAAGAGTTTTCAGGTAATTCTCAAACTGTGTTAGATAAAATTTCTCAGCTTTGCTCCAATTCTCCAAATGAGTCATTTAATGATTTATATGTACTCACAGCAATCCAAATCCATAAAGGAAACAAGTCTTGTACCAATCATCCAATGTCCAGATTTGTGTCTTACAAAAATCTTTCATCATCTTTTTCTATTTTCACTTCTTAACTTTCTCGTGTAAAGATTCCAAAGAGTGTACAAGATGTTTTGCGAGTTCCAGAGTGGATGAATGTGGTACTTGAGGAGATAAGAGTACTTGAGAAAAATAAGACATGGGAAATTGAAAACCTACCGAGAAGAAAAATCACAGTCGGCTGCAAATGGGTGTTCACCACCAAATACAAGTTAGATGGGACGTAAGAGAGGTATAAAACGAGATTGGTGGCCAAAGGTTTCACACAAACCTATGGCATTGACTGCTTGGAAACTTTTGCACTTGTGGAGAAGCTAAATAATGTAAGAATACTCTTGTCACTTGTAGCAACCTTGGATTGACCTTTATAACAATTGGACATCAAGAATGTTTTCTTTAATGGAGGTTTGGAATAAGAAGTCTAAATGGATCCTCCATCGAGGTTTGAATAAGGGTTTAGATCAAAGGTGTATAGGTTAAAAAAATCATTATATGGTCTTAAACAATCACCGAGAGCATGGTTTGAAAAATTTACTCGATCGGTAAAAAGACAAAGGTATAGTCAAGCTCAAACCGATCACACTATGTTCATCAAGCATTCAAGAGATGGAAAATTGACTATTTTTCTAGTGTATGTAGATGATATCATACTCACGAGTGATGATGAGAATGAGATGAATCAGTTGAAGACTTGTCTAGTAGTAGAATTTGAGATCAAAGACTTGGGATCCTTGAGCTATTTTCTTAGAATGGAGGTAGCTCGATCTAAAAAATGGATTATGGTCTCACAACAAAAATATATCCTAGATCTACTCAAAGAGACTAGGATGAGTGGTTGCAAACCTACAGACACACCAATTGATCCTAACAAAAACCTTAGAGATAACAAGCAAGGGGCTCCTGTAGATACGACTCAGTACCAAAGATTAGTGGGAAAATTGATTTGTTTGTCTCATACATGGACTAACATTGCATTTTCCATTGGTATGGTGAGTCAATTTATACATTCTCCAAGTAAAGAGCATCTTGAAGTTGCTTATCAAATATTGAGATACTTGAAGAGCTCTCCAAAAAAAAGTTTTACTTTTCAAGAAGGGCGAACAATAGACAATTAAAGTCTACATAGATGTAGATTGGGTAAGGTCTGTGACATATAGAAAGTTTACATTTGGGAAATCTGGTTACATGAAGGGGCAAAAGGCAAAATGTAGTAGCTTGAAGCAGAGTAGAGGTTGAGTTATGGAGTGTGTGAAATCATATGGTTTCAACGAGTACTTGAAGAGTTGAAGCAACCAATAAACATAACTATAAAGTTGTATTGTGACAACAAATGAGTTATAAGCATAACTCACAACCCAGTGCAATACAACATAACCAAGCACATCGAGATTGATAAACACTTGATAAAAGAAAAACTTAAAGCAAGACTTATTTTCATGTCATTCGTTCCTACCATGTAGCAAACTACTGGCAATTTAATGAAGGGACTGTGTTGACCAAACTTTGAATTTCTTGTTAGTCGGTTGGGCATGATTGACATCTATGCTCCAACTTGAGGTGAGGTGTTAGAAGAAAGTTAGGAAGTTAGTTAGGATTTTTAAGTTTTCCTTCAATAAAATCCAATAACAAACTTGGAGTAGTTAGGACCTTTCCTATTTTTTCTCTTTAGTTACTATTTTTTCTCTTCACTTAGTTAGGATTCCAAGTTACTAAGGGTCTCACTTAGTTAGGATTCTAGGCTCCTAAGAGTCCTATTTATTTCCTACTGTATTCCAAAAGTAATTTAATAAAAAAAGAATGTGGATTATTAATACATACTTATATGTGTTTACTCATATTCAAATTTTAGTTTATTATCCTAAAGACTTTCAAATTTTCTTTCTAAACTAACAAATTTTGAATACTTATGTTGAATTTATTAACCAATCTAATAATTTATAAAAAATATCTTTAAACTCAAAAATTAAACAAATTAATGCCAAAATTTCTTAGGCCAAAATATTGTCACCATTTTTTGTTTTTATTTTTATTTTTCTCTTTAGGTATAACAAATGATGGAAAAATGGAAAAACGGGAAGGCAACTTGCCATAGGAGGTCAGATTTTGATGAGATAATCCCTTTTCGACTACGGTACCAAGCCCAATCCCAACCTCCCGACCCTACAGAGAGAGAGACATTGGGAGGACAATACTGACTGTTCCTTTATTACTTTGTACTTGACCACTAAATGCCAATGCCTTGTACACATTATATACGTATATGTAAAAAAAAATATGTACAGAGAGAGAGAGAGAGAGAGAGAGAGATGAGTTCCTGTTATGTATAGAGTTATACAGAAGAAAAAGGACACATCTCAAGTCCAAGTCTCAGGCAGCAGCAGCTGGTAGACGCAACCGTCTGTGGATCAATGCACGGCTCTGCCTCCATAGGTTGTGTGCTTCACTTTCATCATTTGCCATGCTTGAGCAGCTACACTCGTTGCAGTCTGCATAGTACTTTCCACTCACTCCTTCTGTCTTCCTACTCAGTCCTACGTAGCATGTCGTTGATGCTCCCTGCGCCCATCCACCCACAAAAACATCAGCACCCCCCTTTAGCTTTAGCTTAAACCCCAAACTCCCTTCCTTCATCTCTATCTTAATTCTTAACTTCATAACTCACTCATCATATAAGGTAATGTGGATGACAACATTACCTGAGAGGTCGATTTTAGTAGCTTTGATGCTATGAAAAACAGAGAATCTGCAGCACATATTCATAAACATATCATTAGTCTTGACTCTTGTCCTCTTCTCTTCTCTTCCATTTTATATTTTTTCTAAAATTGTGAATGAATGATGAATTCTTGCCTGTGATAAAGCCTTTGTGATCTCTGATGATCCCTGTCTTCACAATTCCTGGGTGCACTGCATTGATTGTCACTCTTGCATTTCTTGCCTGCAATGTAACATTACACAACATTTATCCTTGTTTGGTTGTTGAGAAAATTGAAGAATCCCCATTAAAGGGGAGACTTAGCTCTCTACCTTAAGCTGTCTTGCCAGCTCCTTGGCATGCAATATGTTGGCTAGTTTGGACTGTGCATAGGCTCTAGTGCCATTGTAGCTGCACCCGTTGTGATTAAACAATATAATGAGATGGGAGTACGGAAAAACATATATATATATATATATATATATATATATATATATATATATATATATATATATATATATATATATATATATATATATATATTTGATATAATTAAGGAAAGTAATTTACTTTTTTGGGTTAAGCATCTGGTTGAAGCGAAAGCCATCTCTCTTCACCCAGCTGTGAATTACCGAAGAAACATTGATTATCCTTCCCTGTATGCCTGTTTGTGCTGCTGTCTCTACCATCTTCTCTATCAACAACTCTGTTAGTAAAAAATGCCCTGCCCAAAGAATTAATTCAGACAGATGTCATTTATTCTTCCCCACAAAAGTCAGTCCCTGGCCCAGGACCACCCGGCCCAAATTGTAACTCTAAAGCAGAGCAAAGTTGGGAGATTTACCTAAGTAATTTGTAGCAAATGACATCTCAATTTTGTCTTCAGAAAACTCCAACTTGTGAGAGAACTTTCCTGCATTGTTTCTGCAAAAGTCATTTTCCTCCCCATTAGTTGTTTATATTGCTTCTTCAAATACATGGAACTTTATTATAGTATCGATAAGTACTAAAAACGTAATAGCCCACATGTGCATATTTGGATCTATATACCCGGGACTAATTATATACCGGTCTAATTTGTTTGTATCTTTATATCGTGATCTCCTTTATTGATATCTTTAATATATAAAGATGTGAGTTCATCAGATCGAAAAAAAGTATACATCAGAGAAATGGGACATGAATGGAGAATGATGCGACATAACTCACATGAGGATGTGTAGGGGGAGTCCTAGAGATAAGAACTCAGAGCAGAACCTCTTGATGGAGGCAAATGAGCTGAGATCAATCTCCAACACTATAACCTCAGCCTTTGGGCTCTCCTTCTGGATTTTCTCCTTCATTTCACCTGCTTTCTTCAAGTCCCTCGCCGGAATGATCACTCTCACCCCTCTTTTAGCCATCACTCTCGCCGTCTCCGCCCCTATGCCCGACGTGGCCCCTTCAATATCAAACCCACAACATCAGAATTCGACACAATTTTCCTTAATTTTAGAATTCAAGAACCAGATGAAACCTTGTACTACTGAAGAGGATATCATTAGAGAACCAATGAGGGGAAAACTATTCAGGAAAGGACAAAACCATAGTACGTACTGTAAGTCTGTGGTGAAAAGGAACCATTATTAAATACAAGTAGGGATTCTGATTGGAGGGAGAAGTACACACATATATACACATCACCCAAAAACATCCGGGGAAAATGTTTTCATTCAAGAAAGGCTAAGAAAAAAAACATAGTAAGCAACTTCTTGGGAAATTCCCTCAAAACCCCATTAAAGATTTTAGATTCGACACACTGTAGGAAGATTAAAGCACTCATTGGAGAAACTCTTGGGATCCAAACAGAAAAGAAACTGATACATTACTAGAAAGTTTGATTTCTTTGTATTTTTCCATGGTTAGAGACAAACCAGTGATTATAGCAGTCAGCTGAGAAGGAAGAGAACAATCTTCCGTAACTTGCTCAGCAGTTGAATTGGAGCCATACCCACTTGGGCCTGCAAGACCTGCTAAGTACCTTAGTGTTTCCTTCATGAGGGTGCAACTTTAACAGCGAGAGAGCAGCTCTGGTAGAGACCAAAGTCTATATATATATATATATAGGGAGAGTTTGCATATATATATGGACAGAAGTTTTCAGCCTATCCCTATGGTAGGGCCAGATGGTAGATGGAGTTGGCTTCTTGACCCATCAATTCTCTCCTGTTTATGGGTGATTGGTTGAGACCACCTAACTTGGGTGGACCTCGCTGTGGATGATTTTTGAGCCATCTACTGTGAAAATGCACCAACATTTTGTGTCTTTTTTGCTATAATTACTGTCTGCTATATTGTGGGTGTCTTCCATTTTTTCTTTTTGTGTTGTGGGCTATGGAGATTGTTGTTTCCACTCATGTTTTGTCCACTTCATTTTATTTTCATTTGCTTAAAGAAACATATATAATTTGATGTGACATAAAGGGCTTTCACATGAGATAGTAAAATTATGGAAGCAATTAATAGTTTGGAATTTGGAATTCTTTTTCTTTTTCTTTTTCTTTTTCTTTCACTTTTCACTTAATTTGTCTGACGTGGCCACCATAAAAAAAACCCATAATTTGCCCATCAGAAAAAATTCCCCAATTAATTCACCACTAATTACCCTCTGTTAACGCCATGTGCTTTTTCCTTTTTTTGTTTTTCCCACCAACCAATCACTCCTTTCCTATCATTTAATTCCCTTCCTTTCCCTGCTCCAAACACCATCCATAAATTTGTGGAGGCCCATCCCTCATGTCTTCTCAGTATATATTTATGAATGGTAATTAAGTAATTAATTATTCCCATCCATAATTCAAAAAAATATCATTAAAAAATGTTGAATAATAAATCTGAAAACCTTCCACTAGGAATGTAATAATTACAAGTCTCATTTATGAGTGAAAACACACACACACGGGTGAGTGATGGACAGTCACAGTGGCATCATTCCCACGTGCACCTCTAGAAAAAGGAGAAAAGAAAGAAAGAAAACAAAAACGTAGCAATTACATGCAAGCAAATTGAGAGAGAAGTAAAAAGCACTTTACCATGAGAAAATAGGGAAGAAAGGTGGTGAAGACAAAAATGCTTTTGTTGCGTGCCTCTAACTCTCCTTTTTGTCTCAATGGCGAGCCCGTGGTTGTTTTTCTTTGAAATTTCATGGATGATCAGGTTGAGAAATGATGGGCAATGTTGGATGTTTGAGGGACTAAAAGAAAGCATTGAGGTTGACTCCTCAACAATGGAGTTGTGTAGTGGCTATGCACTAGGGCCCCATTTGTTTCCCAACTCTCAAACACCTTTGATCCTGAAAAAAAACACCTCCATATATGCCCACTGCCATGACCCATGAGAGTTTTTACATGTATACATGAAGCTACTAGCTGAACCACTAGTTGTCTTGCAGTACTACTTTTCACATGTGATCTTGCCTAGCTCTTCTTCTTCTTCTTCTTTATTAATCACTTTGGTTCATTCTCTCATTTCATTCATTCATTCATTCATTGCATGCCCACAAAAGTTAAAGAGAAAGTAAGAAAAGATTTATTGATTGTCATGCCCATTTTACATGCTTGTTGGGAACAAAAGCCACTTCCCATTATATTCTGAAAAAGAAAAAGAGCTAGCTAGGGTTATTGTTCTTCTTGTGAGAGAAAAGAGGGAGTTCTGAGTTTGCTTGAAGACTTTTTTTTTTTTTTTTTTTTTTTGAATTTAAGTTTTGGGGTTTTTGTTTTTATATTTTTTGGTCATGCCCTCGTGTGCATGTAAGTGACAGAAGGTACTCATGAGATTAAAAGAGAAACAAGATTAAGTTAAGTGATTCCATTTTAGTTAATCATACCAATATTTGAATGAAATGAATGCATGCTTGAGTAAGAAAGCATGAAATGAAGTGTCAAATTAAACCATTGGTATAATTTGAGATGGATGGTCATGGTTGGTTTGGATACACTTCTTATTTTTATTTTTAAAAATAGAAATTTAAAAAAACTCTTTCATGAAAAGTAAAAAATTTAGTTTATGTTATTTAAAATTATTTTTAAAATATTTAAAATTTGAGATATTAAAAATTATTTAATGCTTGAATTTTTAATCAATTTTAAACAAGTATAACATTTTTAATATAAGTCTCCAAAAAGTTCTAATATTTTATGCACAAATTATTATTATTTTTTGTTTTTAAAAATAAAAAGTGTATCGAGAATTAGATAAACACTAAGTTGGTTCAAAAATTAGTTCAATAGCAAATAATTTTAATCCCATCATTTTAAGTAAACTTTAAGTCTTTAACCATCTTTATGCTTTTGTTGGCACACATAAAATAAGACTAAAAAGAAAAAAAATATTCATTTTTCCCATATGCCCTCTCTTATCCTTTTCCTCGGCAAGGGAAATAGTTTACTTTACATGAGCCATACATTCAAGAGACATTGAAAAGTATTTGCATTGAGAAAATGGAGTTGTGTCCATTTTCCTATCCTTTAATCATCTTTTGTTAATTGCCAACAACTCCACTAAGTCAAATTATAAGAGCCAACCGCCTAATCTTGACCATTAGCCTTCCTAATCAATGAAGATGGGATTTCTCCACCAAAATCCCAACAACCCAATTTCATTAAAAAGTGAATAGACACACAAATCTTAAGAGGGAAAAACAACTAGCAAGAACCCTAAAAGAATGGTCCCCAAGTGACCCCAGTGTGAATTTTTCCTACCTGAATTGATGCATTCAACAAAGTGAAAAATTCCTTCACCGACCAAAAATGTGCCCATATCACTATCATATCAACCTACCTTTCCCCATTCATGAAAATTAAGAAAAGAGGTTGCTTAAAAAATAACCCATTATTGATCATGTACCCTTACCCCTAATCCTAACCCTAAGCTCACGTGCCATTCGTGTGGACCACAAAGATAGGCGACCCCACACTACGAGCCATTCACGGATGAGATTTGGGCACAACCCATCACCTCCAACATGGATTGTTATAGCTTTAAATAATTATTAGTCTAAAAAGTCTTTCTCTTAGGAGCCAAAATACAATCCATTGCATTGTTTTTCCTTGGTTGGGGCCTTTGAATAGTATGATTTGGAGAAAAGTAGGCTTGTCTTTACCTCACATTGCACCATATCTAACCAAAAAGTAGGTGGGTTTTAACAATTAAGAATCAAAGTCCAAGGAAAATGCTAGTTGGATTCCCATTGTAGATCAAGGCTAATATATCAATATATATATACATATATATATAAGTATGATCAATGTGAAGCATGGAGATGTGGCTGTGTGTATATAAATATATATATATACCTCCCCATGACCGACATTGGATTGAATACACGAGAGATTTCAAAACTTGTGGTTAAGAAAATAAATTATTTTATTCAAGTTTGGATGCCGGAGAGGAGACATTGGAATTCATAGTGAAAACTAATTCAAAGACAGTATAATGTGGATGTTTGCCATTCTTAGTCAATGGATGCACTGTTGAAATGGACGTGGCCATGGTTAATTAGAACTTCAAATCATTTTTTTCAAAAGCAAAATGATGGATGATTTGGCTTCAAGTCTTTTGGATTAGCCCTAAGTCATGATTTTCAGGTTTGAACTTTCCTCCCAATCTGCCTTTTTCCCCCTAATGGACGCTCAGTTTTCCTCCCCATCATTTACCTCACTTTCTCATACCAAAAATTCACCAACTTTTACAGTGTTTTCCCATCACAACTGCAATTTACCTTCATCATTTGGACACCTACCAAGGTCCACTAGTGTTGTAGTTGGGTTTCAACAGTTGGGTTCAAAGCCATGGCCTCTTCTTTGAATCTTTCTGGTATGGAACCATCAAAGAACTGATGAGAATTCATTGGAAATTTGGCTGAAAAAAATAGGAATGGCCAGCTGTGTGTTCTTTCACCATGTAGCTACATCTTTAAAAGGATAAAATTTTATTACCTGTGAAATAATTTTTGAAATGGTCCCAGGCCTAAACCAATATGCCCACAGCCTTCTCTATTATTGTTGAGATATTCAATGAACACAATGAATTCTTGCTACAAAAAAGTATGAATACTGAGCTCTGGATGGTTGTCTTCATATGCCCCCATCTCTTTCCTATGGTGCTGACTAGCATGTCCAGACTCCGGAACCTACTCTATTATTATTAGTAATAAATTCAGCTGCAGTATTCATATGGGTTAGGCTGGCTGGCATTGAAGAATCTCTTGCAGGACCATGGCTGACCTTGAGGGGTTGGGACCTTGCATGCCAAGGTAAAATGGAATTCCACTAGAGAAAATGCTTTATAGCTTTCCCTTATCTTTAACTTCAGATTCGCCATTGAAAGACATTTTGAATTCTATATGGCTCTTTTTTCCAAAAGATACTAAAAATAGGAAAAATATTCCCTTCCTAACTTTCCCCACCCAACAATTTCCAACAACCCCATTGATGGCTACCCAAGAATAAATAAATAAATAAATATTAAAATAAAATAATCAAAGAGTAATACTATTTTTCTCATCTAATTATCATCTTATCATGATAAAAATGATTATTATACATTAACTATATATATATATTTGCATTAAATTATTATTTTATTATATAAGTAATTATACAAAAAAAATATATGATAAAAATGATGAAAATAATAGGCATCACTCAAATAAACAAATTTGACATCTCCATGGCCATTATACCTTCCCACTATTACAAGAACAAATTATGATGTCATTATCAACCTAACAACATCTTAAGGCCTGAAATTAATAAGGGTGAAGCATTGCAAAAAATATTTTCACTTGGAGAATCAAGGTGATGTTATATTTGGGTTTATGATGTCGTCATTAAGAAGACAACACCATATGAAATTAAAAATTTATTCATTTCTGATTCAAATTAAGTCTAGAAGTTGCTGGAAATAAAGGTACCATTTCTGTAAAATAATATAGTGCAAAATGGTGACCATAAAATTGAAAAAAAATTAGTAGTTGATTATCATGTCTGATAATAGGAATTATTTGTACGTTTGATTCCATGAAAAAAAACATAGACATATTATGTAGGTTTATTATCCTATTTTTAATTTTTTTTTTATAAAATCATCATTATTATTATCATTTTTTTTGCTTGAGAAACCATTTAGAAAAAATATTTGGAAAACCTACGGTCAATAGCAAGTATGTGACAAAAATGTGAATAAATTTTTGTAAAAATAAAAAATCACAAAAAATTTAGATGAAATTTTGATAGATGGTAAAACGATTAATATTATACATATTAAGCTAATTTTCTTGACAATAATATATGTATGATTTTAATAATATTAGATGGTAAAAGCAATTTTATGTTCCCAAGTCTTATGTATATTAACTATTGTTTGCTAGCTCAATTTCATTTTAATGATAAAAAAATATATTCTCAAGTGGAGTTTGATGAAATTAAATAAAAATAGGTCATTTGATGAAATTAGATGACCTTGTGTGGTTAATTAATCAATTAGGACTCTTTTGAGCTACATTAAGTGACTTAAGCTTTAGTAGGCTTAAGTTACTTAAGCCCAATAGAGGAATCTTATAAATACTTTGTTAGAGGTTAGGGTTTCCAACACTCTAGTGAGAGAATCGCCTTCCACATCCAGAAAGAGAGAGAAAGAGCTAAGGCATCCTCCCTTCCAAAGTCCACTATTTGTAGTGTTGAGGTTATGGTTGGAGTCATTGGGTGGAAAGATTTGGGTGTTTGTGACTTCCAAAGTATTCAAACATCTTTTTCACTTCAAGGAATTGATTTGGGAACATCTTGATCCATGTATGAATGTTACTTCTCTTGTTCTATTAATCTAAATGGCTTTAAAAGCCATGTTTCCACTTAGATTAGTTTCTATAAAACCCTAAGGTAGATTTGCATGTACCTACATAATCCGAGGTTTGTGAACAAAAAAATCCAAGGTCCCCATCAATGATCATGTTCAATTAGCCTTCCGACTATTGTATGAACTATTTGTAGTAAAAATACAACCTCAAAGATTGGTTAAGTTATTGTAAAATAAAAGAATTAAAAGAAAAAACAAGAAAAGAACACATTGGAATGCTCAAAGAAAATAGAATATCTTTTTAGTAGCAAGTTTCCATTTTTTATAGAAAGTTAAGAAAAGATTTACATCAATATGAATGATCATCTACAAGTTCTCACAATATGACAAATTCCATATTCAAGAACACTTTTCTTGGGTGATCATAAGAATATGCTTTGTTAAAATCTTACTAGGAAAAATCTAATAGGAAAAGCCCTAGTGAAAGAAAAACAATATAATATTCTTTAAGTGGTTTGATTGTTAGAACTATCTCATTAAAAACCTTGCTAGTAAAATTCAACGAGACAAAACTTAGACAAAGGAAAAAAAAAAAAAGTATAGTTTATACATATTAGTATTTTTCTTCTCATGTAAATATAATTATGTTTTTTTTAACACTTCAACTAGTAAAGCCTTAATTTTTGCATTCCAATGTTGTATCTTAATATTTCAATATAGTCAATAGTTACACTTCTGTGAATAAATGTACTAGATTATCATATGACCGGATTTGATCATGAACACATGATCATGAACACAGATTTCATGATTGCATGTCTTTAGGATGACCCAAGGCTATACACTATCTCAGACCTATGAGAAATTATAGTGCCTATTTTGAGAATACTTATTTCTACCTACCTCAATCAACAGTAGCATAGGGAATATATGACCATCTTAAAGTCTCACCCATAAGTTAAAGCACTAAAAACCTTAGCACTAACTCAATATTCTCGTAAAGTTGAGAGCACATACAACATAGTAGTTTAGTGAATCATGACTACTTGATACCAAATGTTATAATTCATTGTAAGTCATGTCTAATGTGTAACTATACACACTAATGCACTCACCATGGAAAACTCATCTTGATAACTAAGATAATTCATTACTCTAATTAAAAGGTAATGCATTAATTTCAAACTCAGCCACTGATGATCAAGTTTGAGCCCTAAGACATGTTGAAATGAGTTCCAAAGGCCTCCATCCAATTCAAAATACATTGTAATCATTTGGAACTCATAATTTTTGAAGTTTTTTAGGTTGTTTATGACTTTACTTGTAATAGGTGACCAATGAGAGTGTACATGGTTAGGTCATTAATGATACTATATAAACTCTCTTAGTTCTAGGGTTTAGGCATCTTGGATCTCTTTTGGGAGTTTAACATTTTTGTGGGGAAAAAGACGAGAACTTTGGTTTATTTCTTTTCTTCTTTATTGAATAATTTTTTTTTAATTTCTTTTGATTTAAATTCTGGATTTTTGCCCTAATATGGATTGTGAATGTAACATCACTCCCATGAAAGGCTAAAAAGCTAACTTGGGGCTTGAATTATGAAAACCTAAGGGTTAGAAACTCATAGAAACAATAGGTAAATTGTTATAATAATGGGATTAATTATTGGTTGGGTTACAATTTATCAATTTTTTATCCTATCATTGTGAGTTAGTTTAGGGAATGATACAGTAGGTTATTATCGATACTAGTGATTCTTGGTAACTCTTGATCATTAGTTATCTTAGTCTTCGTTATTGTTATTTGTCCCAAAACAAAATTATAAGGAGTAGGAAGGGTTAAAAAGTCAAACCTTAAACCAGTAATTAATCTCATTCATTTGATAGTTTTAGGAATCTGTATTAAAAATGAAAAATTAGGTTTCAAATTCAATTTTGAGTTATAGAGCTCAAGTTGATTGCGAGCCGCCAAAGATCCCAAAACCCTAAGATCATTCTACTTAAGAAACCTTTGTTTTCTCTATGTCTATACCTTAAGTTAGATTGTGGAAAGCCCTAGACTTGAATCAATTGAATTGAAAATCAAAATTTGTTTTGTTATTAATTTAGTTCTTTTGCTTAGTTTCACTTCATTCACATATTATTTTTCACTTTAGGATTCAAATAAAAGTTATTCATTTATCCTAGTATTGACAATTTCCATAAGTTAGTCCTTGAGGATGATACTTGGAGTAATACAAAAGTCATAATGACTCTTTCTCTGGTTTTTCTTGACCAAAGTTACTATGTAAAATGGCTTAATATTTTGGACAACAAAGAAGATCGGTCAAAAAATTGGCACCATTACTAGGGGATTGGAAACTATCATCACCAGGATAAAGTGCATTGTTTTGTTTTAGTTCTTTGGTTTTTTTTTTAGATTTTATTTTCTTTCTTTCTTTATTTTTAAGATTTTCTTTAATTTTTGTTGTTTTATTTCCATAAATTTTTCCTTTTTTATGCTTGGTTGGGAAAGAGATCTTTTAGGTAGACTTTAGATAACAAATTAGGAATCTCAGCCAAATATGGAGGACACTGAAGAATTTAACAGCAACATCAATAGACCAGATATGTTTATACAAAAGTACATAACTATGAGAAAGTATCTAAATCCTCCAAAGCTAAGTACACCCTCATGTTTTGCGATGCCACAAAATTAAAATCATGTTATTATCTAGCCACAACTGGTTTCTCTACTACCAAACTAGTGCATTGAAGAAAGCAATCTTGAACTTTAAAGCTTTGGAAAATGAGAATTTTTTTGCATGTTGGGAAAGATACATGGAGATAGTTGGAGTTTGCCCTCATCATGGCTTCGAAAAATGGATGTTAGTGCCATATTTCTATGAGGGCATGTCTTCGCAAATAAAGCAACTCCTTGAGACAATGTGTGGTAGAGATTTCATGAACAAGAGCCTAAATGATGCATTTCGGTTTCTTGATTACGTGGTTGATGTTTCTAAAAGTTGGGAAGATCATGTAATCAAAGAGCAATAAAGATTCAAGGGTGTAAATGAGGTAACTGCTAGTGGAGTGTATGCATTACCAAAGGGTTTAGATGTCCACACAAAGATTGTCACTATTACAAGGAAGTTAGATGATTTGGAAGCTAAGACGTTCAAGAGGTTTAGATAGTCAACGAGGGAATAATGCAATCGTGTTTGATATGTAAGTCCATGGGACATGATGTGCATTCCTGTCTTACACTACTTACAGTACAAGTTATAGTACAAGACATGTTCTCTAAGCAGGCTAATGCTATTGGAACCCATAAACAACCAATGAACAACTCTCCATACTCAACACTTACAATTCAGGTTGGAAAAATCATTCAAATATGTCATGAGGAGGTAACAATAATGATCAGTTCCATCATGAAGGCAAAAAGTATCAAGATTACCAAGGTAATGGACAAGAAGGACTTACACCTTAGGGAATACCATCTCAAGGTTTTCAATACCAAAGGCAGATTTTATCATCCATATCAAGCTTAGAAAATATGATGAAGTAGTTCATCCAACACCAAGGTAAGATCAATGAGGATCAAGAGAGGTTCCTACTCAACCACAACAAAATCTAAGGTGTGTTATGTGAAATTTCAAAAGTAAGGAATGAAGAATGCAAGGGATTGATCACACTTAGAAATGGAAAAAGGATATGAAATGTTTAAGAATCCAATTATAGAAGATAATGGCACAAAAAAGAATTGTCCAAATTTAGGAAGAAATATGGAACTTGAAAAAAAATCAGAGAAGTTTAAAGAAATCATTGCGAGCAAGAAGAAAGAAAAATCTATCATTTTCCATTTCCAATAGTACTTCAAAAATATAAAGTATGAAACAAAACCTCAAAAATATTAGAAGTGTTGAAGCAGGTTAAGATAAATATCTCTTTCATAGATATGATCAAGCAAGTTCCTATATATGCCAAGTTTCTAAAAAATTTGTGTACTATGAAAAGAATGATCAAATTCAGTAAAAAAACATTTCTCACCAAACAAATAAGTGTGATCATTAAGAATAAAGCTCCAGTGAAATACAAAGATTCAAGATGCCCCATTGTTTCAGTGCAAATAGGATACATATGTGGAGAAGGCTTTACTTGATTTGGGAGCTAGTGTGAATATCCTATCATACTCCATCTACAAGCAACTGTTAGGAAAGCTCAAGACCACTACTATGACTTTGTCTTTGGCTAATCGATTTATCAAAGTACCTAGAGGAATAGTAGAGGATATGTTAGTACGAGTTGACAAGTTCTATTATCTTGTCGATTTCGTGGTACTAGACACTGAGCCATTATGTAAGGGAGTAATTTTTGTGCATATCATTCTTAGAAGACCCTTTCTAGTAACAAAAAATGCCCTTATCAATTGTTGAAACGAGGTAATGCAACTTTCTTTTGGCAATATGACATTGGAAGTTGAATGTATTCAACTTGAGTCATCAACATATTGATCATGAGAAAGAAAAAAATGAAGAAGTATGCCAAATAGAAAGTTTCATCCAAAGGCCTATTAGCTAGATCTTGCAAAATATGGAACTAATGGTTGATTCAACTTCATCAATTAAAGAAGTGCAAGGTAGAAAGTTGCTGAAAATTCCCAAGGAATGTAAAAAACATGGAATGAATGGAAAGATTGACTTAAGTATTTTGGAGAAAGAACTATATGACAGGTGGAGGAAAACAAGAGATAAGTTAAAATTCCATCATAGTAAATAGAACAAAAGGATAAAGTTCAAGCTAAGCAAAAGGCAAGTTCCCATTTTTGGCCTCATCAGCTTGCTCAATCCTAAAATTGGCCATAAGTTTAAGGTGAAAGATCATTACCTTAAGTCCCTTAGACAATGAGTGTGGCCATAGGGGGAAACTTTTCATATTGTTGATGAAGAGATTCCAAATGGATGATGCATTTTCCTTTATCTAGTAGGTAAAGTTAGGTTTAGGTTGTTTTTAGTTATTGTTTTTGTTTACATTTATTTTTCCTTTATTCATGCTTAGGAATTCTAGTTTATTTCTCTATTGAGACTTTTAGGATTTGAATTGTTATACTTTGTTTTCTTGTCTTTTCTTTTCTTATTTAGGATATTTTATTAATTTTTATTGCTTAGTAGCTTTCTAATATTGGTTCCCAGATGATTGGTTGATACAAGATTTGGTTTTTTGACTTGTCATTCTGATTCTATGATCATGAGATAACACTTCCACCCTATTCTTTTCACTCATTCTACACACTACGGACATTGTATAATTTAGGTTGAAGGAAGGAAGGTATATTAACCCTATTTTTTTTTCAAAAGTTTGCATACTATCTTTGTTTAGTTAATGAGATTCTTGATTTACATAAATGACTCATGGTTTATTTTGCATGAGAATGCTTTTAAGTAGCATTATTTCTTTAGAATTTGAGAAGAGATACAGTTAGAGTAAGAGTATTAGTTCGCTTATTTTATCTTTTTATGCCTTTAAGTGCAAAAATAGTTAGGTTGAATCCTTGTGATACCTCTAATTTTTCTTTGATGGTTATTTTCTATTTAAGACTCAAAGCACATGTACTCTTATGGTATCTTGATTAAGATAATTTCTTTAGCTTAAAATGAATTGTTCTTAAGCAACAAAATGAGGAAATAATATATATGGATATATATAAAAAATGAAAATGACTTATTTAAGCTTAAACAATTATCTAAAGGGGGTAATGGCCTTGTATTTAAGCCTTGGTCCCCGAAACCAACTAGTTAGGAGTCATCGATATTTTGCTTACTACACAAGCTAAACTCAATTTTGGAAAAGAAAAAAAAAACGAAGTTTGAGAAATTCAACCTTGTTCTACCTTGAGCTAGGGTGATACTTGAGGGGTAAGTGGCCTATAAAGGTCTTCAATACCTTGTACCTTGGGTGAAAACTCAGGAGTTGTCGGTGGGTACCTATTGAGTCATATAAAAGGAGATTTCCTAAACTAAGAAAGAAAAATCAAAATAAAATGTCTTCCTTTTTTAACTTAAAGAATGATGAAATATGAATTTAAGAAAAATTCTTAACAAGAATAATATAAAGGGACATCAAAATTAAGCACATAAGATTTAGGTGGAAAGAACCAATCAAAGGAAAATCTAGAAACACTAAGGAGAATGATAAAACATGGATGCACGTTTATGTATACAAAGATAAGGTGAGAAAACTAAGAGATTGCATATCTTGTGTCATCTTGCTCAATTCTAAGAAATTTGACTACTTGGGTATCTTATGTGTAAAACATGTTATGTTGAGTCACTATAGTTTCATGAATCTCATTACATATTTTTCATTCTTTTTTATTCTTTTTATTTGCTAAGGACTAGCAAAACTTGGTTAAAGGGGATGATTGGAGCCAAAATATGTGTTTTAATGGCACATATTAGATATGATTTGTGCACTAAAGGACACTCAAATCACCTAACTTGACCTAAATCAATGCTAAGACTCTAGCTATGAGTTTAACTTTTATTTTAGAGATTCATCTCAAGTTTAAGGGAAGAAAATGGCGCAAGTTGAACCACTTTAGATTTTTAAAGATCAATAAATAGTTAAACGAGGAAATGAGCAAGTCAAGACTCATGGAAAATGGGGAAAGACAAAATGAAGATATCATGAGTTTGAGAGATGAGCAATGACCATTATAAAGTAATAAAGAAAAACACGAACATGGGAAATGAGACATGAAGCAAGATTCATCAAGTTTGCATGGACATTTGGAACTCAAAATTTGGTGGCAACATGCACTCTAAAATTGAGGTGACATTGGGAGCACTTTCCAAATTCCATTTTTGACAAGCTATATATCATTTTAAAGCTTTGGAAGTTAGGATCCAATGCTTCAAACTATGTGCAAATTGGAGCTAAAACGAGAAAGTTATGCACACTTGAAGCAAACTGGTCATAGATGAAAGTTGAGTTTGAAATTGGCAAGTTGAATTTGAAATGGTTTTTGACCATTTAAAACTCATAGAAATGCAAGGAAGCTTTTGGAAGAGGCTAAGTTCGAATCTCCCTACCTATTTCAAGCAAAAGGCACGTATTCGAACCTGAAAAACATAGAGTTTTTGCATGAGCAATGGGTAAGTTCGAAATTCATTGTGAATTTTGAACTCGCCTTGTTGATTTTGAATTGGTCCAATTTTCTCCCTCTTATGAGTGAATTTTGAACTCTCCCAAATTTCGAACTCAGCCATTGGTGATCAAGTTTAAGCCTGGAGACATGTTGAAACAAGTTCCAAATGTCTCCATTCAATTCAAAATACATTGTACTTATTTAGAACTCGTAATTTTTGAAGTTTTTTTAGGTTGTTTATGACTTTTCCTTGTAATAAGTGGCTAATGATAGTGTGCCACATGTTAGGTCAGTGATGATACTCTATAAAATCTCTTAGTTATAGGGTTTAGGCATTTGGAATCTCTTTCAGGAGTTTAACATTTTTCTGGGAAATAAGACGAGAACTTTGGTTTGTTTCTTTATTTTTATTATTGAATATATTGTTTTTAGTTTTTTTATTCAAATTATATATTTTTACCTTATTATGGATTGTGAATATGACATCACCCCCATGAAAGGCTAAAAATCCAACTTGGGGCTTGAAGCATGAAAACCTAAGGATTAGAAACTCATAGAAACAATGGGTAAATTATTATAACAATGAAATTAATTATTGGTTGGATTACAATTTATCACTTTTTTATCCTATCCTTGTGAGTTAGTTTAGGAAATGATATGGTAGGGTATTACCCGATACTAATGATTCTTGTTAACTCTTAATCATTAGTTATCATGGTCTTCCATATTGTTATTTGTTCCAAAACAAAGTTATAAAGAGTAGGAAAGGTTGAAAAGCCTTCATTCATTTGATGGCTTTAGGAATTTGTTTTAAAAATGAAAAATTAGGTTTCAGATACAATTTTGAGTTATAGAGCTTAAGTTGATCGCGAGCAGCCAAGGATCCCAAGACCCTAAGATCACTTTACTTAAGAAACCCTTGTTCTCTTTATTTCTATGCCTTAAGTTAGATTGTGGAAAGCCCCTAGATTTGAATCAATTGAATTAAAAATCAATATCCGTTTTGTTATTAATTTAGTTCTTTTACTTAGTTTCACTTCATTCACATATTATTTTTCACTTTAGGATTCAAATAAAAGTGATTCATTTATCCTAGTATTGACAAATTCCATGAGTCAATCCTTAGGAATGATACCCAAAGTAGTACAAAAGTCGTAACGACTTTTTCTCTAGTTTTTCTTGAACAAAGTTGTTACGTAAAAAGGCTTGGTATTTTGGACAACAAAGAAGATCGGTTTTATCCTATAACCTTAGATTGATTGTCTAATTTCATGAACTAGTTGTGAACAACTCATTAATCTTCCAAGAAACCCATGACTTGAATCTTTAGCGCGACTCTTAATGCACCTAATTCATGTATAATGCAAGTGAAATAGACTTGAATGCTCAAAACATTTAATAAATAGATATAGAAAAGTGAAAAGAGAACCAAAATCATAATATAAATATTAATGAATTTCATTTATTGTTTCATCCTGACATGTTTTTAAGGGTTTTATCCCAAAAATCTCTTACTAACCTTAAAAACACACTGGGCACCATAATAGGCCTGTCCTACAGTCATATCATCTCTTTAAACTATCTCAAAGATTAATTAGTACTTCATCTTTATATGTTTTCTCTTCCAATGGTTTCTTAGTTCTTTAGATTGTGTCACCATCCCATCGTTATCACAAAATAGAATGATAGGCAATACAACCAAGGTAACTACCCTAAGTCCCATAAGGAACTTCCTAAGCCAAATCATTTCCTTTGTTGCTTCAGAAATAGTAACAAATATCACTTAGAATGTACACATATCCAAAGGTACCTACGAGAGTCCTTTTTAGACATAAGTTTGAATTTGTTTACTGAATGCGTACCAACTCATTGCTATAGAACATAAGCATATAATCTCTTGTTCTTTTAAGATACTTGAGTATATGTTTGATAATAAACATACATTATTCCTAACGAGTAAATTGCCATCTTCATTCAAGATCTAAAATCACCACCATGTTTCCCTACCTATTCTTATACAATTATTTTTATCCTTGTTTTGACATCCATTTATTATATCTCATAATTGAGATACACCAAAATGGATATGAGTACTTTGATAGATTTGAGCATGGCTACTAGCAAAAAGGTTTTCCATAGTCGAAACCATGTCTCAAACTATAACTTAGCCACAACTTTAGCCATATAAGTCTCAACCTTTCCATATACTTTTTTCTTCCCCTTGTAAACCAACTTACTCTTATGGGTTTTATCATTTCGAATACTTCTACAACACCCTTGACTATGTTAAAATACTAGAATTCTAACTTTCCCTTCATAACACCTTACTATAAATGAGCATCAACGTCACTTATTATTTCATCATAATTTGTAGGATACAACCCTCCCACTATGATGAGACATTCATGTATTAGAATTATTAGGAATGATATGTGTTTATACCCCTAGATTCATATCTTATGCAAATGTGGGTTTATCTTTTAGCATTTTCTAGTTTATATCACTCTTTGCCTTATTACTTATCATATAGTTTTCATCAAAAGTCTAGCATTTATATTAATAAATAACTCATGATGATCCTTACTATAAAGGTCTTCATCCAGATCAACCAAAAGGTATTTGTTAGCACAAATGTCAAATTTTCTAAAGAAGACTATATGATGAGTAATAGGGTAAAATATGTTATAGATTGGAAAGCACTTGAACACATTCCCACATTAGAACAAAGAACTATGGGTTTAAAGATTTTTACGCCTACCATTCATATTACTTCTAAGACACGATAGCCTTGTCATAGTAAAAGGGGTTGTTATACAACATGATAGGTTCATGTATTTGAAAGATTTTTTTTGAGGTAATTTCAAAGGAACATAAGATCGATCCCACAAATTTTGATGAAGCAATGAGTAGTGATGATGTTATTCTATGGCAATGAGCTATTAAGACAAAATTATAATCTATGTATTCTAATGAAGTTTGGGGTCTTATAGAAGCAATTGAAAAGATAAAACCCATAGGGTGCAAGTGGGTCTACAAAAGGAATAGATGGGTAGGTGGAAAGGTTGAGACACATAAGGCTAGGCTTGTAGCGAAGAGTTTTAGTTAAAAACTTAGTTTCAACCATGAGAAGACCTTTTCGCTGGACTATGCTCAAATCCATCAAAATACACCAATCCATTGCAATGCCTCTTGATCATGAGTTATAGAAAATGGATGTCAAGACAATATTCTTGAATGATTATCTTGAAGAAAACATCTATATAATATAACTTGACAGTTTCATAGCAAAGAGTCAAAAGCAACTTGTGTACAAGTTGCATAAATCCATTTATGGATTAAAGCAAACAGCTTACTCATAGAATATCTATTTTGATTAAGCTATCAAGATTCTTGATTTTGATCAAAACGAAAATAAGTTTTATGTATATAAGAAGACATAAGGAAGCATGGTTGTTTTTTTTTTATCTTGTACATTGATGGCATTCTACTTATTGGAAATTATGTAAGGTTATTGTTATCAGTCAAGATGAAAGATTTAGGGGAGACACAAAATATTCATGGGATTAAGGTTCTTCGGGACCACAAGAATAAGAAGATTACGATATCTTAAGTCACCTACATTGATAAGCTTTTGGTTAAATATGTGATGTAGGACTCCAAGAAGAGTGTCACCCTTCAAGCATGGAGTACCCCTTATTAGGATAGAGCTCTTAAAAGCATGACACGATGTAATAAATTTGGAATTCATTATTCATTAAATATTATTTCAGTTTCACTTTTATCTATTCTTATTCCATGCATTGTATTCTATGAGCATTCTCGTCTATCACTTTTTGCACTATACATGATTTGGGTGCATTAGAAGTTGTACATAATATCCAAGTTATGGGTTCCTTATAAGCAGATGACTTGTTCACAACCGGTTCACTACCTCCTAATTGGAGGGATAACCGATCTTGGCCATTAGGATTGTTTTTTCATGGTGAGTGCATTAATGTGTATGGTTACACATGGATAGGACCTACGGTGATTTATGATATAAGGCTATCAAGTAGCCATGACTTCACTAAGTTGTTTCATTGTGTTGTCTCTCAACCTTGAGAGAATATTAAGTTTGTCTTAAAGTTAACAATGACTTAGACCTACAAATAAAATCGTAAGATGATCATATATTCCCTATGGATTGGGTCACTATTGATGAAAACCGATAGCAATAATTATTCTTAATAGAGGCACCATGATATTTCATAGGATTGAGACAGAATGTCTCATTGGGTGATCCTAAAAAGGTGTGTTCAAGAAAATTATGGTCATAGTAGTTCCTTAAATGGAACTTGATATAAGTTCCTTGTGAGTTAAGGCATGTCAGTTAAACACACAATAGGAGGAGGATCTATAACTCAAGGATAATAGAGGTAGTCTTGAAAGGTTAAAGTTTCACCTTATTAGAATACGGACACTAATTCATAAGGAGACTAAATGCAAAGGGTAGAAGGTTATGGAATTGAGCACATGGTGTCTTGTTGTTATTTACATAGGATACTAAAGTTCAATTAATTCTCTATGGTGAAGTGTTGAATCAATTTTAGAATTGAACTATGAGGAAGCCAATACTCCTTGGGTCCTAGTGGTCCCCGTTCGAGCTCATGTATCTTGTTGGCACAGTTTATAGGGTCGAATTAGTTCTAAGTTCACTTTTATGCATAAAAGTGTTTTGGTAATTATGCAAGGTTGTATAATGGTAAGTGAACAAGGTCTTTAGATTGAACTAATTGATTAATTAGTAGGTCATGTTGGGTTAATTAATCAATTAGAACCTGTTTGAGCTAAATTAAGTGATTCAAGCTCTTAAGCCCATGAGGGAACCCTATAAATACCCCTAAGGGTTTCCATAACTTTTTCATAGAATTGTCTTCCACCTCTAGAGAGAAAAATAGTCATAGCCTTTACTCTTTTTTCCCCTACTGGAAGTGTGCCAAGATCAAGGAAGAGTCATTGGGCGGAAAATCTTGAATCTACAAGACTTTCGACGATATTGATTTGATTTTTAAACACTTGGAATTTTAGGTATGGGAACATCTAAATCTAAAGGTTAATACTTTTACCCTAAATATATATATATATATACATATATTTTGAAAAATTAGTATTGCTTCCATTACTTAGATTTAAGATGTCAACACCTATTTCCTATAATCAATATCCTGAGACATCTAAGGAGAAAGATTGCATGAAAACAATACTCTACACCTCAATAATGGGTAGCCTTATGTATGCAACGCTATGTACCAAATTGCATATTTGTTTTGTTGTAAGGATGGCAAGTAGATAATAGTCCAATCTAAGCATAGAGCATTGGACAATATTCAAGTATATACTAAAGTATTTTCAATGAATAAGGGATTATATGCTAGTGTATCATTATGATGAGTTACTATGCTTTAGGTACACAAATTCAAACTTTTAGTTCGATAGAAACTCTCACAAGTCTACCTCTGGGTTTTTGTTCACTTTAGGTGGTGGGATTGTTAGTTGGAGAAGTGTAAAGCAATCATGTATTACTAACTCCAGTATGGAAGCCAAGTATGTTGTTACTTCTGAAGCAACAAAGGAGACCATTTGGCTTTGAAAGTTCCTAATGGGACTTGGGATAGTACCTCTAGCCGCATCACCTCTGATATTGTTTTGTGATAACAGTGGAGTAGTGATATAGTCTAAAAAACCAAAAAACTACCAAAAGGGTAAACAAATAAAGAGAAAGTATCATTGATACGTGGGATAGTAATTAGAGGAGATATAGTTGTGGAGAAGATAGCTTCACGAAGAACCTGACAAATCCCTTCATGATACTTTTGTCTACTGGTGTCTTTGATAACCATAGAGATAGTTTAGGCTGAAAATAACCATAGTAAAAAACTTAGGAAAAAACACAAGGTAATTGGATACCGCATAGCAGTTGAGTCAGACATGGGTGGATGGGAAAAGGAGCTATTTTTGCCAAGGGTAGGTAGGAAATGGAGCTGGTTTTTCATTTTCTTTTTTTCTTGTTACTCCAAATGAAGCTTAAAAGGAAAAATGAAAATTCCAAAGTTCTTCTGGACATTCTGTGTATCTAGAGTTATTCCAGTACCTTTGAATTTTGGTAGCATCGGCAAAGGCAATAAGAATCCACAAACTTACAAAAATAGAACAGTCTATTTGGTTGTACAGAAAACCGACAGATCATTTGTTAAATTTTTTCACGAAGATCTTTGGGATATGGAACTAGTGAATCTGCGGGCAAGATGCTGCCACTTTGACTGCTGCCTCTCTAGCTGCTGTTGGTAGCCATCCATTTGGCATAAGAAAATGATGTCAAATTGGGACAGGCATAGGCTCTTAGGAGGGGATGCCACGAGCCCTGGATCTATTATAGGCTCCAGAGCAGATGCAGCCTCGATAGCTACTAGCTCATATCCTGGTGGAACTGCATACCTGGATAAGTATCATATAACACTAGGAGAAGATAAGATTTGTAAACAAAGTCAAATTTTATATTTTAGAACGAGGTCTAAATGCTTTGCAAGAACCATAATTTCTTCCGTCACTTCAGTGCATAAAAAGACGAAAGAACCACAAGGAGATTTCCCTTCTCTTCCCTTGCTTCTCCTTTTTACTTTATGTTTCACTCCTCTTCTGGGTACTTGGCCAAATAGGGTGTAAACAAAAAGAAAAGAAATACAATTCTAAATATTATATTCGATACTGTTGTGTCCTAAAATATACTAACAAAAGTAACACAACATAGAGGGGGAGGAGGGGGATTGAAGCTCTTGAAACAAAGAAAGTAAAGGAATCATAGCAGCAATTTACATAGTAAAGGAAATTGGGGACTCAACCATAAAAAGTTGATCATATCCCAAATTGAAATTCAAAATCAACAAAGCATTTCATCTCAATTTAGAATTCATCATAAGAGAAAAAGTAAAGGGCTACTTCCAACATAATCTAGTGTTCAATGCTGTTGTGGAGTCTTGGATTGAGAATGGAGGGAGACATACGAGTAAAAGAAAAATGGAGGGTATTAAGAATCCTTTGAGGGTACTTTTGAAAGTTTTAAAATGTTTTTTTAAAGAAACATCTATCATGTACAAGTATTTTGACCCATAAAAAAACACATTGAAGGTGAAAAACACTTTCTAGGTTCACTGCCAAACAGGTCCAAATGATTCTTTGATGCATCATTGCTTCTACTGTGAATCACTCTCTAAAAAGATTCCTGTTTTGAAATTATTTTTGGTAATTAAATGAATATATAATAATAATAATAAAACTACTTAAAAAACAACATTTAAATTTAAAAAGAAAAAAAAATTACCTTCTTACGTTACGCACTCCTAACCTTACAAGACTACTCCCAAACCCATTCTTCATGCTTCATCTAAAATTACAGAATAATAGGGGCAAGTAAATTTCTAATTTCCGATAACATTTCAACTTACCCACTAGCATTCCTTGTGACCCATTTACAGATGAATCTTGCTTTAAATAAACAATAACTACCAAAAAAGAATTAAAATCAAAGTACAACGAAGGTTTTCGGAAAGCTCAGAGTTGTTTTACATATAAAGAGAATGGGAAAAAGGGGTTCAAGGTTTCCATAATTTCATGGTGCTGTCTTCACTATATGTAGCAACCAGATTCCTGTGGGGATGATGGGTTACGCCGATTACATCCTTTTCATGCACCTGCCAGTGAAAAAAGAGGTAAAAGGGGGAAAATAAATAAATGAAACCACCAATACAAACGCAGTCCTAATACTCATGACAGTTTAATGAGACACTGCTTGTGAAGAACTTTGCTGATTCTTGTGATGTCAGATACACCCAACTAATAGCAATCTCAAGGTGGTATTAGTAATAAATACTGGCTTAAGCTTCCACTACCTAATAGCTTACCTTCATTAGATGCTCTAATTTACCCGATTGGTAGCTGAAGCAGTAGATATTCCTACATATGATCAACAGTTCAGTTAGCTAATAGTAGAACCGACACCTGCAGTAAATCCAGCAGAGACAAGAACAGGCACATGGGAATCATATACTAAAGCGACATTTCAACAAGAAATGGAAAATCTTGTTGCAGCAACAGAGCAGAATACCATTTCAGCGGTTCTTAATTACTTTTAAGTTTAGGTTAAAAAAAAATTGAAGTTACATTTTTCTCAGCACCAGTTACAAATTCTTTAGGTACTAATCACCATGATGCTACAAGCACCTGGTTTCGGGTTGAAGGTTCATTTTCTTCCAAGAAAAAACTTGGCTAACTCACAACTGAACTAGAAAGTTTTGCAAGTGAGGGAAAAACTAGAACTTGATGATCGTGCTGGGGCAATCCAGTTTCCAAGTTTAGCAGAAACTCCCCTCAGGAAGGAAGGGTTCTCCTTGGCAACTGGAGCAATTGTTGGAAGCTTCTAGGGCCTTGATAAACCAAAAATTTCTGAAGAGGTTGCAGAGGGGAATAATCACTTCCTCCCGCTAAAGAGAAGAAGGTGTCTTCAACTAATTGAAACTTTTGATGTTGGCAAATGGAGGGTCATTCTTATTCCAGAAGGAGATGGATCCATTGGGTTGTCATCAGCATGAGTCAGTTAACTGAAAGTTCTGATGAAACCCAATCAAAAGGACCAAGGGAAGCCAGCAGTGATGTATAAAAGTATAGAGGATGGATTGAACAATGGTTCTCTAAAAGTTGAACCTAAATTTTAAAGGTTGAGATTGAAGAAGGCATCTTTGGTAGTTAAGCAAGAATGCCCTGAATGCGCAGCAGCTGGAGTTGGAGAGTGAACATGTGGACAAAAGCTAAAAGATGGTAGGGACTCAAAGTAGTGTCTTGATTGCCTGATCCTAAAAATGTTTTTTCTTTGTGCAAAAACCACAACCCTTGGGTACTGTTACCCAGAAAGGAGTTTCTCACACGGCTCTGTCGTAAGGCTAAGTCCCCTGTCAATTCATATCCAGGCACTGGACTTTTTGGTGGGGCAGGGGCCACTATAAGTATAAATTGATACTATTTGTATCAGAAAACCCAAAACTTTGCAAAACCATCAGAGGCTAGAATGAGAAGTAGGCTACAGGAGGTGCCTTGGAGGTCATTGCAATGCTTTAGAAGTTTTGTCTTTCCTCCTCTAGTTGATCTTTTCATTTGTGTAGCTTCAGCTACTGGTAATTCTCAAGAAGTAATCTTGAACATTACCATATAAAGTATTTTTTCATCAATTAAGTCAGGTTCTGAGTAAGTATTTTTTTCATCAATGAAGTTTGATTCTGAATAAAGTCACAAGGCCCACAGAATTATGAGTAATATGAAATAACACAAACCAATGCAGCTACTCCCAATGTTGGTTTGCAGTGAAGTTTGTATTTTAAACCTTGTGTATACTAATACCATGAAAATTTAAAATCATATAAGAACTAAAAGCACAGGAAGAACCAATTAAACAAAGATAAAGTCATCAAGCAAACCCATTTTTAAGTTATTAAACCCCCACCTTATTAGAAGTGCTATTGGAAAGAAGAAGAAAACAGCAAAAGCAAAGACCAGGAAAAAGTGAAGAGAGAGAAGAGAAAGGTAAATAGAACTGTTCTATTCAAAGAAGCAAGGCACAAAAAATTCAGATAGAAACAAGCCTAAAATGGGTATCCTTTTACGTGGATGTGTATTGCAAAAGGAGAACTATGAATAGCAGAATTGGTTATCGCATGAGGTCATATACTCATTTTTTTTTTTTGATAGGCGAGGTCATATACTCTTGTTAATAAATTTTATATGTGATTAAATGATAGGATTACTATAAAGGCAATTTCAGATAAAATAACTGAGGGTGAGACTGATGATGACAGCTCTGAGGGGATATATTTATAAGGCAAGCCCATGGAAATGACTAACTAAAATTATTAATGCAAACACTAATAAATTTAGTAATAAGATAGTTTAAGGATCAAAAGTTTGCCAGGTAGCACATTGCCGCCATAAACTGCCTACTTGAGAATTGTTTAAAAATTATATATCCAAAACCAATAAAACTAGAGCATAGTTGTCTAATGATCTCAAACCTTTTTAAAAACTATCACCTTAAACCAGCTTCAAAAGTGAATGAGAAAAAGAGAAATAAGAAAAATAGCTATATAGTCATTACTTATTTATTGCAAACAAGTAAAGAACTAGATTTACTTAATGGAAATAGATAAAAAGTATGACATTAACCATTTGTGATATTGAAGAGCACAGCACTTCATTTAAGCAAATACCTGTCTTCACCAACACAATAAATCCATTCTCCTTTGGGTGAGACACAGGCTGCAACAAAATCTCCACCTTCTCTTTTACCAGAAGAGAAGCTCTTCACAACCTGCATCACAAACATTTAGAAATCACAACAATTCTGATCGTAGTTCCCCTTGGTTATGCACCTATACACCTAACTAAAGCTTGCTTTGCTAACTGCTTACATGTAAAACAATAATGATTGGCTCATGTTATATGCATCCACAGATCATCTTTATTAATTAAAGGACGATCATCTGCAAATCATCATAAATGGATGGGATAAACCTAAAGATCTTTACCGCCCACTGATAGATCACCAATTTAGGGACTATTACAACTCATAATCTGTATAAAAATTGGGTCAATCCTGTATTCAATACTGTATTGGCAGAGAACAAGGGATTGCCAGTTTAGGTCCTCCATTGCAACCCCTAAATAATACTCCTACACAAAACCCTAGAGATTACAAACGGAACCAGTGATTATTTGATTGATGTTCAGTCAGCTGTATGACATATAAGCAAGATTTCATGTTAAAAAGGATGTACATATAAAGTACAAGATTTCAATAAGGATAGAATTGTTTGATTAAAGAAAGATATTGAACAATTAAAAGCAACAAACACACGTGTGCCCAGACCCGTATAGCAACTTGCTTACAGAAAGCATGCAAGGAGCACTAAATAACAAAAAAGAAAGAAAAAGAAATACCATGGGCAGTAGGAAGGCCTTAACCAATCCCTAATCTATAGCTTCCTTCTCTAGAAGCAAATAAACAAAAAAGAAAGTAAAAAACAAAAACAATACAAAAAATCAATCAAAACTGTAGCACTAAGAAGGCACGAAAAGAAAGAAAAAGGGTAAAACAAAAAAAAATGAAACAAAACAAAGAAAAACAAAGAACAGAAACAAACAAACCACACACAGTAAGAAGGCCTTGACCAATCCCCAACTTTAGCTTGCTTACCCTCCTATGGATCCTTTAGCTATGAAGAGATTTGAGGAAAGAAATTTATGCCCTTCCTGTCCAATGAGCTGCACATCCCTCCACCAGGCCCTCACCATGTCCTCTAACTTAGGATGACAAAGCGATATGTTGTCTAAACAGATGGGAACAAGGTCCTACTTAATTGAATTGCAGTCACGAAAATAGAAAATGATTTGACAAAGGTTTAGGCAACATCTGAATTCTTGGATCATGTTGGAGAATTCAGATTCCCATTTATAGGAAAACATGAATCTATCAAGTCTCTTAAAAGGGGCTCTGCTGCAAGTTACCCCAAGTAAGGGATGTTTTTAAGGGCTGGATCCACCAGCTTGCACTCCCTAATTAAGTGGGAGACAAAAAAAAACTCTCCCACTCAAAGTGGTACCAGCCTATGACCTTCTGGTTATTAAAATGCAATCCTGACAACAATAAAGTTTCTACTCCCCTTAGCAACACCCAATGGATCCCAACTAAAAAATTGTCTTTCAGCTCGGCTAGAATCCCTTTCACAGGCTTAAGCTATTCAACTATACCATTGAAATTCAAAGTCCTCCCCACTATCCACATGAAACCTAAAGGATCATTCCACCATTGCACAAGCCTTCAACAGTACAGTGTCCCAAACTTGAACCTCTTCATCCTGCTCTCCCACCAGCCCCGTAAAACAGAAAATGGCTCATCTGTATTCCTAGCATCCAGGATACCCTCATAATTCCCCTAGAAAACAGCTCCAATCTTAGGTTCTTGAATCAAGAAAACATTTGGGACTTGCAAGAAAATCATAGATAGCTCTCCTCTTATTGCTAGAACCAACCCTCAAATACTCCAGCTGATCATCTTCATCGAAACCACATCAATGATTAGATAGAGGACAGTGATTAGAGAGAGCAAAATGGTGAAGAAAGAATTATGTAGCCAACCCTAAGCCTCCCACTGTAGGAGAACTTCAAGAAAGTCACAGTAAGTCATGCAAAAATTCACAACTCTTACACATGCACTTTAATTCACAAATCACAATGTGAAGTTTCAGTTCTATGATGGTCTGCAATGTTTAACAATGAGAAAAGAGCCCTCATCAGTTGGTTATTTCCTATTGTCTACACAACAGACTAAAATAACAAATAGTGTGCTATCTCACCCTAGTTTCCACAAAGAAAAAGAATAAGTACCTGTCCTTGAAGTGTCATAAGGTATATTGATGATGTCCTGTTACACACAATAATATGGTCTGTATTTTTGGGGAAAAGATGAACGCCATTTACAGATGCGTCACCACCCTAACAGTTCAAAAAGAAAAAGGTAGTAATTAGTCAAGAAATAAATTAAAGCAGACCAGATATGCAAAGGAATCCAAATTAGTTATATTGCTCAAACCAAAGAGAGATGCACTTTTTAAATAAAAGAAGTACCCTTAAATCCATCAAAAAAAAAAAGAAAAAGAAGTACCCTTAAAGGAGGTGGTGGCTTAAATGTCTGCAAACAGTCGGTTGTCTTCACATCCCAGACCTATAATAAGGCATATGCAACCTGTTATGGGCACAGGAGAATGAAATAGCCTAACCTAGTCTGTTGTCTTCACATCCCAGGACAAGATAAATTTACCTTTACTGTGCAATCACTGGAGGCAGTAACAACACGACCTCCGTCGTTTGTAAATATAGCATCATTCACATAAGATGAATGGCCACGGAATTCCTTTAACAGTTTCCCAGACTTCAGTCCATGGATTCTAAATCAAACATAGCATAAGGTAAGTAACAATAGAACAACCAAGGGGTCCTCTCCTATTTCATAATCAATAACATCAAAATTGATAGAACTGCCTCACACCATAGAAGCTCCACAAGAAAACCCCGACAAGAACTTTATGTAAACCACATGAGAAAAGGAACTAGACCAAAATATGAATGAGACAAATGCCAAAATGTTGGCATGTCAGAATCACTACTCAACAAGTAATTTTGACACACCACATTAAGAAACACAATGCAAAAGGAAATTCCATTAATCAAATAAAACCTTGCAGTGCTGTCAAAGGATGCACTTAGTATCTGACTTCCATCTCGAGAGAAAACAAGACTTGTAACACCTTGGGAATGTGCACGTTCAAGTCGGCGTAAGCATTGACCAGTCCTTATACGCCACACCTGATACATATAGTTTGCAAATAAATCATCTTCAATTTTGATGTCAAACTTCCAATTTTGAAGCAATACTCCAATGTTTCACCAACAGTATAATGAAAGAGAAAAGTTGATGCAAATTAGAAGGATGCATAACACAAAAACATTTACAAGGTTCAAGCCAATGACAGGAATCAGATAATAAAAACAAAATTTGAATGCAAGACCAAATTTCTTAAAATAGAAAGGCATCAAATAAAACAAAAAGGAATAGAAATAATTGACCTCATGTAACACTTTCCATCCCTCCCTTTCATGCTTTTAGCTAAAATCCACCCAGCTGAATTCCATATCTAATTGGAATGCAGGGATAATTCGGAATCAGTTGAAATTTTGGGTAACATCATTGCAATAGCTGTTTAATTGAGAAATATTGCAGTATTGATTATATTTCCCTTCATTTTTTGTCAAAATAACATGGAGGCAGCATTTTATTGAAAACTCCTGAATGCATAAAATGTTAGCCAAATGCTTATGTTATACTTTATGTAGCATGGAAAAGAACAACATCACAGATAAAGAAAGCAAAGTCTGGAGAAGCAGGATGAAGGCAACATCAAAACTTATTTTAAAATTCAAGACTCATCCAACAAGTCTCTGGTACCTGTCCAAGCACATCGGAGAAGTGTTGCCAAACAGAGTACCATCTCCAAAGTACACATCTGTTTGGAACCATCCAATCCCTCAAATGCTATACAATCGAAACTCAGATTTTTTTTTTCCATGATAGATTTTTTGTTTTTTTTTTTTCTTTTGTTGCTGTTACCTGGAGGTAAAACTGGAAGCTCCCCCATCCCCATTCAACCCCTTGCCACTTGAGCCAATCCCAAGGTCTGTGATCAATTTTCAGAATCTTATCATTCATCAGATTCCAGATACTGCTTTTACAAGAAAATTATAGAAGTTTTTCCCTTCTGTAGTTCAAATGGCAATAGTTTGGTGGGTACATGGTCATTCCATCAATACCACCTTCCATCAATTTGCCATCACAACTTACATTCTCCATGCCGTGACTTCATTAGTGGATGGAACCTTTCATTTTGGCTCACTATATAAAAGAACTGTAAGCCTTTCCTCTTTGCATAAATATGTGCATCATCACCACTCATCTAAAGATCCTTTTATACATTTTCTTAATGAGATTCTAAACCATATACAATGAGGACACAGAACAGGATTTTGTTTGCAGCAAGGTTCTGAGGTGTCTGACACAGCAAAAGAATACAAGGGGTGAAAATAACAATTACCTTGCTACATAACTTCCTAGGAAACATTTTGATAAGTTCAAATAAAATAGAATATAGAGGGAGATTGTAAAAGTTACAGCATATGATTTATTAAAAATCCACCATGGCAAGACACCCAAAAATAGAAGATATGGAATTAAAGGAACAAATAGAAATTTAACTTCAAACCAATGTATGAACAATTAACAATACTTTGATTTTTCCATCTTGTGATCCAGATGCAAGCATCTCCGAATCTCTGCTAAAATCAACACAAAGGACAGCATCATCATGCATCATAAAGGTTTCCTGTAAAAGTTCATAGCATGTCAGCAAATTCATAGGAGGCCTCTGCCAAAAAGATTAATTGCTAAAAGTTTCTTTGTGCTTTGTAGGAACCAAAAATAGGAAATAATATTCATTACTGTGTCTTCCTCCAATTATTCTTGTCCTTGTATTACCATAAATTTAATCAGTTATGTTTAGTATGCCAGGCAGCCACCCACAAATATGTGGCATTTAAACTATTTTTCGAAGAAAACAAGCACTTGAGTATTGAAAGAGCAAGTGTAATCAACAAACATCCCATAAGCCAAAGACCAGACAGCATTATGTCTATGTCATTCTATCTTTAAGCATCTCATTAGTGGTGACCTTCATGATCATTAACTGAAGAGGATATTTCAGTCGTGAGGAAAGGAATGTCATTTTTCAATGTAGGAAGATTTGAAAGAAGGATTAAGAAGTGCACATGCCACTCCTACACAAGGACCAAGATCACTCCCAGAATAGAATCAGTTAAGTAAAACTCATCCTAAAGAAGGAGCAAAGAAGCCAATTAACCAGTATCCTGATCATTTTAAAGTTATGAAGAAACCAAAACCAAATAGAAGTGATTAAAATGACTCCAAAAAGTAGCCACAGGACTTGAGATTCCATATAGACAAGGCAAAACAACTGGAAAAGATTGATCCACAACAAAAGATCTTCCAGGAAGCAACTCTGAAGGTTTCTACTACTGGTAATTGGGGTTCAAGTAGGAACCACCCTGAGGACAACATCAAAGTTAACCTTGATAGGTAGTCTTAGGAAAGCCACAAGAACTGGGTGTAGAAGGCATTTGAGGACACAGTATTGAAAACTTTTTCTTGCACGACTTGTACATTGAGAAAATGCAAGAAAAATAGGAGCTATTCAAATTGCTCCAAAATGATAGATAAGTTACAAATATCAATAAGAATGTATAACAAGTACATTAAACAATTATTCTGCAGAGTTGTATCGAATGAGTTAAGAATAAGAAAAAGTAACATTTAAGTAATGGCTCCTATCATTGTAAAGAAGTTTCATCACCATATGCATCCAAGCACCTATATTAGAATATGGTAATTAGTTTAAGGAAAAACCACTCACATCAGCCTGATACTGAAGATCCTTCTTAAGTTTCCCACTTATATGGTCCCAAACCTGAAAGCACTCTCGAAGTCAGAGAGCATCTGAGTTTCATCAAAAAATAAATAAATAAATAACTATAAAGAGAATGTTTTTTTTACGTTTTTTTTTTTTTTTTAATAAGTAAAGTTTTTAATTTATATACCTCAATAAATCCATCCACGGAGCAAGACACAAGAAACTGCCCATCTGGAGAAAACCGAGCATATTCTGCATGACTTTTTGTTCCAAACTGCAGTGTAACACCAGCACAACACATGAGATGAAAAGCAAAACAACTGAATAACCCAATAGCATAAAGGAAAAACTAAACACCAACCAAATAATAGCTCAGAAGTTTCTTCAGAAACATATAAATAAGAATAAGAACTCAAATGAAAAACTGCTGTGATTTCCTTCTCCAACACTTCTACAATTTCGATGCTTTAATTCCATAATACAGACAAAATTTCATCAAAAATTAATATCACCCCAAGGTGTAAACATTATATTTAGCAATAAGTGAAGAACAAAAGTATATTCAAGGGTGATATGACAATTCTGGCACACGATGCATCAAAATGTAGCCACCCACATACAATTAATAGAACACCAAGACATGATTCTTATTTGGACCATAAATGTTGCTACAAGAAAAAAAAACATGAATCACTTTTTTTTTTTGATAAGTAAGCACAGAATTCATTCAAAGAAGGCAAAAAAGCCCCAAAGTATACAGGAAGTATACATGGCAGCTAAGGCCTTACAAGCAAAAAAGACCAAAAACTCACCACCCCTTAACTGGAGGCTAACCACTCAAGGAATCCTATAAGGGAATGCGGCTCCTCACCCCTATACAATTTAGCCCAACCCCAAATGTTACATACAAACATTTGAAAAGCTTTACAAAGATTTTGATATGAAAATGTCTGATTATTGTTCTGGAACAGGTTCTAAGTAGTTTAAGACCAACCAAGGACATTAGACACAACCATTTTATGATGGAAAGGTAAAAGATTACTACAACAGTTATAAGCACTATCATCTAAGGAAACATCTAAAACAACAAATCAAGAATCCAATAGGCTGGCCAAGAGGAGCCATTCCTTTTGTTGACTTTGTTGGGGATCTTTGTGCCTCCTTGAGTTGAGTGTGGGGTTCAGCCCGAAGATCTTCCCCTCTCTAATCTTGTGTCTATATATATCTTTCTTTCCAAAGGACCTCCTATCCTTCTTGTTATCATCTATTATTTAGTACAATTACAGGTATAATTTTTCATCTGAATCAAAAATAACAAGATAAAGAAAATTTAAACACCAATGGTCACTTCTGGCCATTTGTTAGGCTAAGAGCATAAAAGGATAAGAACATTGTCTGGGAGATGAAACTTTAGTTTTCATTTTTCTTTTTTCTTTCAATAGGAAACAATGCATATTGGGTTGCACTCCCTCTTCCATTCAGGCACTGTCCTATAAAATTCCATTTGCTTGTCAAAAGAAAAAGGAAAAACACAAAACGAAAAAGAAAAGGCAAAACATAAACTAAACAAAACAAAGAGATGCACAAGTGAACCAGTTCCCCAGGTCTTATTATTAAAAAAATTTCAGCACCCAAGATCAGTAATGCAACAACAGATTCCAGAAATAAATAAATAAATATTTTATCTGGAAAATGTGAAACAAAACAAACTACTGCAACCCTCCTGGCTGGAAAAAACTAAACATTACCAGAACCAAGAAAGATATATTACACCTTACCTTGATGGTGTGCCCGAGAGTTGTTGGATACATATCATCTACATCTTGTTTCATAGCAGCTGTTCCTCGGAACAAGTCAAACTGTGTTCCTGGTGGAAGTAACCCTGAAAGAACAAAAGAAAAATCTGTCAGGTGAAAAAGAAAACAACAACAATGAAAGAAAAATGTTTCAAAAGATATAATCAATACCATAAGAGTGCCTAAGCATCAATTAAACAATTGATTTTCCAAGGCATGAAAAGGCGGGCAAAGGTTATGCAATGATAACAATTTTTTTTGCCCATCTATTTCCAATAATATGCGTTTCAGAAAATAGAAAATATATTTAATGCAACTCCAGTTCTTGTACTCAACGAAGGAAACAAGAACTCAAGTGTATTACAAAACAAATAAATATATAAGATTTTGAAAGCACTTTAAGTTAACAAGTCACATTCACAGCATAATGCAACATTACAATAAAATGTTAACCTTGATGTTGCTGCCACTTCAGAGCCTGACCAATGAGAGCCATTAATCGTGATGGAGGAACTACAGAAACTTCAGCAGCAAGGGCTGACAAATGAAAGAGAGGAAAAATCATAAAGAAAATAAAAGACATGAAGTATAACTACAAATATTAAAGAAATCACAGTATACAATTATAAATGCATTATGCGTTGATCGATCCCATTGCTCCCTGTATATTTAAGTGAGATCCACAGGCCTTATTGTGACTTCAAACCAACTGATTTTTAGTGACAATACCAACCATTCTTTAAACACTTCAGACAAGATAAGAAAGGAATGACACACTACATCACTAAGCCAATACACCAGAGTTTAAATAACAACTGCTGAATCAGAGTGCCAAGGCTTGATTTACAGGAAAAACCATTAGGCATAACATGAGAAGAGGGCAGACCATGCCATCTGAAGGAGAAAGCTAGGGAAATTTCAGTAAACACATTATTGAGATTTAAAACTTGCTTTACGTCATAAATTTACTGATGACCCAAAACAGGATTAGTTACATCCTTCTTATTTCCAGATCCAGCATTGTGAACATTTGATATTTATGTGGTGCCATGGTGAGCATAAAGGTGATCAAATCATTAGATCACATCAATAACTTCTGCACCACTGGGATAAACATGGTAAAATAAATGTGATCAGCCTATTGTTTATATTATAATGAAAAACATATAAGCTAAAAGAATTTGTCTAAATTTTTCTAATTAAAGTTATACAACTTGGATGAAGAAGGTCAACAACATAATATGTACTTTAGCTACAAAATTTATCTAAATTTCACTACACTCTTAAAGAAGATTAATTACTCAGAAGCAGTAATATTTTTCAGAAGTAGAGAAGTTGATTCTTATAAGAGCACCTAGTGTGGTTTGTTGGCCTACTCTTATCTCCCCTTTATTTTCCATTGCTTTATTGCTGAGAAGTTAGAGGAGTTACGAAGAAGTTTCCTTAAGGGAAAATGGGAAGGGAATTTAGACAGGCCTGAGTTAGTTGAGACAAGGTTTGGGAACCAAAGAAGAAGCAAGAGTTTATGTCTATGAGAGGTTCAAGGTTGGGTGTCATCAATAAAGTCTTCCATTGAGAGCTTTGGAGATTTGTAGAGGAGCTAAAGTCTGTGCAAAAAGTGGAGGCAAAATATGGAGATGGAGAGTAAACTTGGAAGATTAGGTTTGTAGATAGTGTTTTCAGGGAAGAAGTAGGAAAGGAGTCAGAGAGCTTTCAAAGAGGGCAGACTGCAGAGCTTCAACATTGAGCTTAAAGAGTCTCTCCTTGAGTCTTGGTTTTCTGTTGTCTATGGATTCTTGAGGAGGAAGGAGTTTGTTACCTTATGATTTTGTTAGATCAGGAGGTGTGGGATGAGATCATTGTCTAGTGTTAGTTTGCTAAATGAGGAATCTACAATGTATACTACAATAGATATTCATATGGTGTCCTTATTGAACTAAAAGTTCTGGTTGAACTAGGAGTCTATAATATGCATGCACAATGTCATAGTTTTTGTTTTTTTATAGGCAAACAGAAAATATATTAAGCAGCATCTAACAATAAAGAGGCGCAGCCTAAGCACACAGGATAACATTATAGTTAATTAGACTATTGATTCAATTAACACAACTAATATTGTTTTATTTTAGAATTTATCTTGTGGATTCTATTCAAAGAAGATGATGGTAATCTTTCCAGGTTTCTAGCATGAAATCTGAATTAAAAAATGGTTCAATATTGTGACTTTTCCCTTTAAGAGTCTCAGAAAAATCTTGAAGTAGACTATTAACAAAGTTAAAATTCAAGTCATAGGTTCATTGCACATAGAGTGGATCTTTTGTTTTTTTAAGTTTTAAAAACAAAGAGGAATATCATGCCTACAATAACACATATCGCAGCCTTTTGTAGGGAACATCGTGACTTTTTCCTTCATTCATAGGCTGTTAACTACACATATAATTTCTATTTGAGGCCTATCAAAATAAAAAAATAAATAAAAATTAAAAAGGAAAACAGAAAAAGAGAACAAAAAGGAATTGAAAGGAAAGAATAAAAACAAAGAAGAAAACAAACACTAATAAAAAGAGAGAATAAAAACAGGTGCAGACTTCAGGGATGAGGTGTTACAAGCAAGCAACAGTCCTACAGATCTAAACAGAACAAAGTCCCTTTAACTTGATTTTCTTTAAATCTCTAGGATTAAAGGAAGTATATCCATCATCACCATCTGTTATTCCTCAGCAGGGTATACTTTTTCATTGTCATCATCCAATTCACTTTAGTTTTTGTAATATACAGTACCTTTCATGGTCCATGTCAATATTATAATACTTTAACTTCCCGGGGAGATAACTTCATTTTCAATAGGAAAGACATGAACCCAAATTTTAACCAGCAACATTCATGCATCAATTAAATGCAATAGCAGTGTGAGAGGCAGAGGGGAAAACCTTGGGCAATTTGAGCACGACGTTTCTCTTTTGTTGAATCTTGATAAGCCTGTCACATGACACAGTGCACAGTTTTTTAGCACCAAGCACAAACTCAATGAAGCAGAAACTATAGCATAGATTTGATGTGATAAAAAATAATCATCTCAACAATAATCATTTTCATCAATTCTAAGGTTAACAATGCTCTTACTGTGCAATGGGAGTTCTGTACAGAAAATATAGAAGCCAATGCAACCAACTTGCACAAGGAACCATAAAATTGAACAGTGGGCAGATTCAGAAATCTGAAAGAAAATACAAAGGCAATAAGATCCTACAAGAGCAGTGAACATATAGAAGCACAAATTCCCTCCCTTGGAGTCAGGGGCATGATCTGACCATGCAAGTGAAGTGCCATGTTTAGTTCACCTCTAGTTTAATGGCATTATGAAGAAATATACAGAAGTAAAAGGAAATGCAACATGATGATTTTTTTTTCTGTAGATGAAAAGCCACAACCCAAATGAAGATTACTAAGTTAAACAAAGTAACCACCAAAGTGTAGCATAAATTTCTATGCTACCAAAACTATATCCATTACTACATTTGCCATGAAACCCGCTTTTAATAGCCCAATTTCTTTATAATATTTTGACTATTCAAACAAATCTCACCAAGCCTAATGGATCCAAAAAATCTGAGAGTCAGCTCAATACAGAAAGATAAATACTTTCTATTAATAGGGCGATGCTATAGGGTTTTTTTTTTTTTTTTTTCACTCTCTCTTGATAGGTAATAGGCAATGCTACAGCATCATCTTAAGGTATCAATAATTTGGGATTTTTTTTAGCCAAAAACTAAATAAAGCCCCTTTATTTAGGGAACAAAACCTAGACATAGAATTCAGATTGTATTCAAGTTGGTGGTGATTGAAGACTCAACTGGACATCAATATAATTAGGGAAGTTCAAATTGATCTGTTTATTCCCAGATCCATAAAATGATCACAATAACTCTCATATTTTGTCTGCGTCAGAGGATCCAAGTTGTGATTCATAGCCTCTACATTGAAGGACACGGAAGAAATAAGATTGACCCTCTCTTCCATTAGCCCTCTTCTCTTCATATGAGAAACTCTAGCAACTCATCTAGAAGAAAGCCTTCATCACACAATGATGAGACCTGAAAACTAAATGATTCATCTTTATTGCAAGTCCAACACCAATTTCATTACTCAAAAGTGTTCCAAAGAATTATTAATGTATGTTTTTTCCTCCTCCAAACAAGATGTATTGGGCATGGTCTCCTATGCCATTTACTCTTCCAAATCCTTTGTTTGGTGCCCTCTCTACAAGCTAAAAGCAAAATACTTTCCCTCAGATTGTTAAATCAGGAAGTCGAAGCATTCACTTAGTAGGTAGGACATAATAAGATTAGTACTAATGCTCTGTTCAAGATTAGGAGGCTTTATGAAGTCATCAGCCCCTGATTAGTGTGTCCTGTGCATGGAGAGCACAGAGTCAACTAACAATATTTTTCTCCACCATATTGCCCCATTGCTCCATTGCCTTGGGGTCAATGGCAAAAGCATTTTTTTGAGTGGCTTGTATTACATTGGTTGCCACAGAGAGTTTATCAAAAAAAAACATTGGTTGCCACAGAGATAAAATATGTTGACTATTTCCTGTCAGGTGTTAGGGAGGAACCTAAAGGAAGAATGTTGAGGCATGGGAACTTTTAACCACACTTTGGATGATTTGGCCTAGGAAGAACACCAGAATCTTCAACAGAAAAGAGAACCATTGACAACCTGAAGGGTAACATCTAACACCTCATTTCTCCTAAAAGGCTACCACTAAGGAATTCTCTGGTGTTCTGGTTGCATTGGAAATCGAATTGGCTTCCTCATTGAAGAGGTGTGTAGTAATCAGGGCTATTTGGGCTTAGCTACCTTTTAGGTGCTGCACACTCAATTTTGATGGCTGTTCTCTAGGTCACCATGTCAGATGGATTAGTCACTGGTTTGAGGACCAAGGGATGGATCATTAAACCATTCAAAAGGACTATTAATAATGGGTCGGCTAATGAGACAAAGATTCTGCCTTATTCAAAGACTTGAAAAGGACAACCACAGCAAGGGTCTTTAAACTTGTGCTAAATCAGCATTTGGCAACGTTATACTCTGGCATCAATAGGCATAGAAGGTACCCTGGTATGGATGATAGCTGCATTGTGGATCTTCCAAGAGAAACCCATTGATCCTTCCTAGGAGCAGCTAACAAAAAGGTTGAGAGACTCACAAATAGGGAGCTTATTCCATCATCTTTGTTGGAGACTATTTTCCTGAATTTCTGCAAACTCTCCTTTGTCTTGGTTCTTCGTTTGAAGGGTATTTTTATACTAGGAGATGTTGTACCGCCTAAAGAAGCCCCACCCTTCCATGTCACTTTTCAATTTTTATTAGTAATGTTTCTATTTCCTATATGAAAAAAACGTGGCTACACAAAAGAACCCTAACTAGATCATTTTCCTCTCTCTCTCTCTCTCTCCCTCCCTCCCTCCCTCCCTCCCTCCCTCTCCCTTCTGTGTCACTTTTCAATTTTTATTAGTAATGTTTCAATTTTCCGTGTCCCTCCCTCTCCCTCTCCCTCCCTCCCTCCCTCCCTCCCTCCCTCCCTCCTCCCTCTCTCTCTCTCTAGGCAAACAAAAATGTTATTTACAGGATCAATCAGAAAAGGGTGCACCAAAGTACATAGAACATATGCAAGAGTTGCCAATCAGCGATAAAAGGAGAAAGAAGCCAAAAAAAAGAAACAAAATCACTCTCTCCCCATTATTTAGAACCCTACCGATTAATTAGATCTAAAATAGGGCAATGTGAATGCAATAAGGTCAAATTTAAAACTAGGATAAATTCCAGTCTCAGAAAACCACCCAGAGTCTCAAACTAGTCCAAGATTAAATATATTTACACTGCCAGATTTGGTAATGAACCATAATTGTACAAATTACAAGGTTTCTGAAGAGGCCGTGAACGTTCAATAATGAATGAAACAGCGACTATGCCATTTCAAGAACAAAACCAGTCAACCAAAGATTATCAAATGATTTCAAGTACAGAAATGATTGCCATATGTGGGATATTTTCTAAAAAGTTTATAATGCATTGACTTGATAACTACCATCAATGACATCAAACATACACATCATCCCACTGTATTCAGAAACTCACTTATGAAAAACAATGGTAAAATGGAAGAGTAGTGTGAAGAATGATACAATGTATGATTAAAACCATCATTCTAACCTCATGTGGATCAAAATAAGTTCGAACAAGAAGATGCTCAAGACGCAAATATCTTTCAGGCTGCTCTTGTTTCATGACACCCATTGCCTGAGTTTGTCTTAAAATAGCACGTGCAGTATCCAATTCTCGCAGTTCAATCATTTCTAAAACAATCTGCAAACAGAAAGACAACAACACCTGAAAAATGGAAATATCCATGGAGGCAAATGCAACAATAGAGCATCTAAAATATGATATTTGATTCTGACTTGACAGTCCAATATTGAGGCCAAAACACAGACACAACACCAAGGGTCAAAACAATCTAAATTTTTAGCTGAGACGAAATTGGCTTGACAAGCTTGAACATAGAATGATAGTCAACTCAACCCATCCTAGGACAGGAGCCAAGAGGGCCACTAGATGATAGTCATATCGTTCTCACAAGATATCAATAGTGTGTGAGATGGTAGTCATTCTCCTCATGAGAAATCAATAGTGCACACATACATGCATGGAAGAGAGAGAGAGAGAGAGAGAGAACTACTTGAAACCATTGTCATAAAAGAAAAAGAGAATTGGTCATCATTACCATCCCAATAAAAGTGAGAAAAGTATTTGTTGATGCTTATAATTATTTTATAAATAAAAAAATAAAAAATAAAAAGATCCAGAACTTCACAATTTTTTTCCTTTCAAATTGTAAAACTGGAGCTTCTTTATTGTTATGCTCTGGATGCACATGACCTAGGGTGACCAGGATACATTCTCAAGATTAACCTTTATCAAGAATCTCTTGGTTTCAATGTCACCTGTATGAGATAAACCAAAGGAGATGCCATCGATAAATAATGATTGCACAACAATCTCCGGCAGGTTCAATAGTAGCAGCTAAGACCCCCAAGAACCCTCCCCCAAACAACCCACTACACCACATGCTCCCCCACCCCACCCACCACAAAAAACCCCCTCCTTTCATATGTTAAGATCCTCTGCCAAATAGCTGCTCATACAGAGAAAGCACATAGTTTCTTCTCAGGGAATCGAACCCTAATCTCAACAAGCTTGTAGTAAGATTTCATTGCAAACCTTCCATTTTTAGTCCTCTTCCATATCATTTCATCCTCACTTGCCCAATCCACCTCCACTCTGTAAATGTACTCCAAAGAGGAACCTTGGATTCCAGCAGTTCCTTATCTGGGCCCGCCTGACCAATTTGTCATCCTAGGAACTCTGTTATATGTTATGCTGGAAAATGTTTCCTTCATAGTCCTCCACCAACATTCCTAATCTTCACCCTCTTTGCATATTCCCACTCTGTAACCTATGAATTTAGAGAAATCTTCCCACCAACTCTTAATTTGCTTCCAAAGCCCCTTTCCCAAAGGAACCCTACCTCTACCTCTTCATGACTCCTGGCCACCACTGTCCTCCATAAATCCTCCAAAAAGTCATCGAGCGAATGTTTTTATCATGAAAAAAGATGGCAATAAAAAGAAAATGAGAGGGTCAATGATTTGGTTGTAATGGAGTACCAGCAAACAAAAAGTTGAAATTAGAAAAACAACCACAAGACAAGCTTAATCTTACAAAAAAAAGGGAATATTACACAAAAGATTTGGTTGTAACATGTTTGCACCCTGAACTACAAAAACAAACAAAAAGGCCTCTTAAATTGTACATGCATAAAACTTCTTCCCCTCTTATCAATTTTCCATTGAAAAACTAATATTTAAGTATTTTTTTCAACTATTTCGATCCACTTTAGTGATGATTTTTCCCTTATTTAAAAGAAGAATGTTTTTAAAAGATCATGCTGATGGGAGAAAGCCTTTTAAAGTTTATTCAAGGAGGAAAGGAAAGACCTAAGTAAACTTTAAGTAGGATTAATATTAATTAGAATTGATTTAGGATTGGTATTTGTTGGAGTCTAATTAAGATTAGCTAGTTGAGTTAAGAATTTGAGTCATGATAGGTTATTAGAGTCCTAGTAGACTTTGAATGTTATAATTAGAATTAGAATTATAATAGGTTATTAGAATCCTAGTAGACTTTGGATTTCTTAAAGAAGTCTATAAATAGACTAATCAATGTAAATCAAAGGGATGAATTTATATTAATAATATTATATTTTCTTTCATTGCTGTTGGAACCACTCCACAAGGGATCGGATGAAAAGATCCCTCAAACTTTGGTGTGATAATTCTTCATCTTCAAAGGTCCTTTGGTTGCGATCTCCCCAAATACACCAAAATAAACAAATTGGAGCCAGTTGTCAAACTGCTCTTTTCTTCTTCCCTAGCCCCTTGAATTTCCATTCTAGGAGAAAATTTCTCACTGAAACCGGGAACACCCAAACCAAACCAAAAGTTGTTAACAATACTGTCCAAAGCTGTCTTGTCTTATCACAATGAATCAAAATATGATCAATTGACTCTTCACTATCTTTATAAAGATTACATCTATTAACCATGGACCATCCCCTCTTCATCAATGTGTCTACAGTTAATATCTTCCCCCAAACTGCTTCCCAAACAAAAAAACGAGTTCTAAGAGAAGCATAAGATCCCCAAATCTCTTTATCTGGGAATAATACATTGTTCCCAGCCCTTAGAGAATTATAATAAGACTTGACACTATACTTTCCCCTCCCATCATATATGTCCAAATACATATACACACAGAATTAAAGACTTTTAAGAAAAGAGGTTTGTGAGGCTCTAATTCTAAGTCAAAAATTTAGAGGAACAATTTTCTTAAAATTCTGCCAGGGATCAGTTCTAATAGACCCTTGGGGCTCACTTCCACCTGTAAGCCTAACCTATTTTGACCTTCTATTTCTTGTTTCCTTCAATACACATTTAAACAAATTTATCTGAAATTTCAAAGTATGTGAAGTAACTTTGTCAAACATGATACACCCAAGGAGTTAGGTATGGATTTTTGTCATCCTAATGTTCACGTGCTATCAAATCATCTCTAACTTTCTCAAGTCACAAACTCTCCAACATCTCCTATTTTAGAGGCATTGTCATATAGACTATTGAATTCCATACCACAAACATAAAAGGTCATCAAACAAGCCATCTAAAAACCCATTTCATTGTCCTGGACTCCTCTTTTTTCAACTCCAAACCATTTTACCGCAAAAAGGCAGAACCATTTTACAATTAATTAAATCTCAGCAGTTACAGTTATGAAGATCCCTCTTCTTGCAATTAAGAAGAAAACTGATGGAGGAGAATGAAAAAGGAGGAAGAAAATTCTGAGTTGGGATTGACTTATATCTCACTGAAACGGGCAAGATCACCAACAGCTTTCTCGATGTCTTTGTGTTTCCAGATCCATGATATCTTTGTTGATATGCAGATCTTACAATTTGCAAGAAAATATTATAAATAAAAGAAATGGACCTATACACCAAAGTACACAAGACATACCAAGGGTGTCAAATGGCATTGTCATAAAAATGAGAAAAGCAAATCACACTACTCCCTCTCTCATCTAGAGCCCACCCAAATCCACATAAAAAAAAATAATAAAGGCATTGAGTCTTCTCCTATGTACAAACACACCCACAACCTAAGTTGCACAAAAATGTGTGTTCTAAGTGCTTGAATTGTCTACTCTTTACTTTCAAACACCATTTGATTCCTCTCCTTCCAAATCGCCAAAAAAATGCATAGGGGAGAGGCCCTCCATACCATCCATTTCCTTCCCATAAAAGAGCCAGGACATCTTAAGAGAGTTACCTTGACCGTAGAACAAAGGACTCATGCAATACCAAACAAAGAGAATATAATTTACCATAGAACCCTTACTCTGGCACAATGAAAGAGAATGTAATCTATTGATTCCTTTTCACTTTTACAAATAACACATCTTTTCACCAACAACCATCCTCCCTTTTGAAGCCGATCCTCAATCAATACTTTGCCCCAACTAGCTTCCCAAGCAAAAAAAGCCCATTTTTTAAGAGAACCATGAATTCCAAATGATGGCCTCTAAATAAGGAATTGCATGCCCCGACTCCAAGATGGAATATAAAGATATGATGGAGAAGACCCTATTCCTGGAATCCATCCATACCACTCTTATCATTCAATTCCCTGCTCACTAGCATCCCTTGAAGCCTCTAGAAAAAAGCCTTCACATCATCTAGCTCCCAATCATTTAAGTGTCTACAGAAACCCAATGGCCTCCCTCACTCTAATCCTCCCACACATCCTCCACCCAAACCTCCTTTGAGGAAGCTAAAACAAACAAGGAGCAGAAAGCCATATATGTGTATATCATCAAGTACAAGTTAGTAAAGTTTTCAAAAACAAAATTATATGGAAAAGAACCATGAAAACTACGAATGAATCATAAAGAAAGTAATACGACAATACGAACAATCTTATTTTTGTTAAATATGCACCATCTACCTGCTCATACAAATCCTCCAGTTTCTTCCTGGGAAGCTTAAGTTGTGCTACTTGAGGCAATATTGCATCCCACCTTCCACTATTAATATCAGCAATAAATGTCTCGAGGCTGTCGACCGTATTCAAAGATACCTGACACTCACTTTGTAATGTCTGAAACGTTTGGTGCAAGGAATTTTCTTTACAAAACTGAAGCACGATCTTAATGACACTGAAAGATGAAGAAATACATAAAATTAGATTTACTTCACATCAAAACACTATAAAATATTAGACAGCTGAAGATATAGGAAGAATACATATAAACAACCAGCATTTCACATGACAAGTTTTAACCCGCTGTTTGGTTGCCGAGAACATTTAGAAAAAGAGAAGAGACAAAAATGCTGAATTTTCAAAATTTACATATCCACACTGAAATGGTAAGCAAAACAGCAAAAAAAATAAAAATAAAAATGAAATTAAAAATAAAACGAGCTCAAACTTCATTTTCCATTTTCCTTTTCCTGAGTTTTCTCGGCGTCCAAACAGAGGGTTTAACTGAAATGAGCAAAGATTAAAGAGAATAGAGACGGTAGTAGAGGTAGATGAAAGAGAAAACTTACTCTCGAGCTTCGATTTCTAAGGTCGATGACATTGTTGCAAACAGTTGTAGCAGAGCGATGAGAGAGAGAGCGAAAACTAGGGTTTATGTTGAAATTGGCGGGTCACGTGCGTGGAGCGAGATAATTTTCTCATGGTTACTTTATTTGTTTTCACTTCTATTTTTTTATTTTTGTTTTTGAAGTTAAGAGCTTTAAAAAAAATAATATTAAATAATCCCTTTTTATTTTTATTTTCAAAATTTGTCAAATATTTAAAAATTAAAAATATAAAAGGTTAATTTCTCAAATGTATTTAAGCGCGTTTTTTTAATATAATATTGAACATCTTACTATTATGTTTGCTATTCTAAAAAACAAGAAAAAAATTATATTTAGTATTATTTTAATAAAAAAATAAAAGTGAATAAATTATATTTGTTAACTTAATTTTAAATAATAATAATATTATTATTATTATTATTTTATTACTAGTTTATATAAATAGTAGGGAGTTTAAACATGATTGGAGACTCGAACAAATAAAAACCTAAATTTAATTAAAATTTTAAAACATATTAATAACTGTTGATTTAAAAATACTACGAATTAAAATCTAGTGATAAGTTATATTTTATAAAATATAATGACTCGTATAAGAAGTATGAATTTACTTTATGTTGGTGTGTTGGTGCGTATGGATGCCTCATCTTGGTTATTAGAGTTGGGCTTTGAAGTAGTATGCTAATTTGAATGGTTACGTATTGAACAAGATGTATGCAAAACATGTCTGTTGTTATTTGAGTGACATGTGTTCTTCTAATTACTATCTTATAAGAGTTTTTCACCTTGAGGGGTACTTAGGCTAATGTATGGGTTAGTGATCACTTTAAGTCACATATGAGTAAGACCCACATGGAGGTTATATATTCTCGTGATCTTCGATGGTTGTTAACTCAACATGTAGTTTGTGTATACCCAAAATAGACACCATGATATCCTGCTAAGGACAACATATCCCCTTTGAGTAATTCTAAGATACACAATCAAGGTAAATTCTTGGCTAGGGTAATTTCAATTGATTATTGGAATTGATGTTTTATCATTTTAAGATATGGTAACATCAGTTTACTATGACAAAGGTGAATTTGCAACTTGAAGTTTAAAGATATAATTTATTAGTGGATAGCAGATACTAATTAAACATGAGCAAAACAAACGAATACAAGGATTAGTAGGTCATGGGACAACTATTATCTTTAGCAATTAGATATGATTAGTGGAGTGCAACTAGTTAACTTCAATGAAGTGATAGATTACTATGAAATTATGTTTGATTAATTTTGTGAGAGTCGGAATTAGATGTTGCATTGGTCCCCAATCAATCTGCCTATTGGGAATCATATAACAAAGATGTCATGGGTGGCATAGAACTCATCTACCCCAGGCTCTTCCACCCGATCTCTTCCTTCGCGGATGTTTGGCACAAGAAAATAGTGGACTTCTCTTTCTTTCCTCTTGATGGTGGTTAGATTTTCCCTCTCTATAATTTTAAACAAACTGAACTGGAAGATTGAAGCATTAACCCTTAAAGGGGTTTGTATATGCTTCCATACGGGCTTAGGTGACTTAAGCCCAAATGGGGCTTAGGTGACTTAAGCTCAAATTGGGCTTAAGTCATATAATCTAGCCTACTTGTGCTAAATTTAATTAAGTAGCCCTAATGGACTCCAATTAATTAATTACCTCATTCCAAAAAGTCAATTCATAAGATCTAGTGCAATCTTACATTTTTACCAAACTACCCTTATGCATTCTTTTGTATTACATACCCAAAATACCCTTAAAACACGTGTCATCGTGAGCTATGAGCTCAAACGATGACTACTATGACCCATAGGAAAATACTAACTTTCTTATAATCTAATTCTGAAGTTGGCTCAACACTCCACTAAAAAGAGTTAATTGCACTCCAATATCATATGAAATTTCAACAAGACAAAATTCAAGTTTGTGACCTACTATTCATTGTATACAGACTCCCCATGAACTAATATTCGTAATATAATATATTGTGTCATTTCTAGTTTTTCATCTAGAATGAGTAGACATCTAGATTTTAATTGCTGACAATGTCCTTATATCGTTCCCAATTAGTAGATTGTCATCTACAAATAAGATCTTAGAGCACCAACATGCTTATTTGCGACTTCTTGTACACACAAGACCCCTTGCTATGAAAAATATCTAGTTGTTTTATCTTATAAATGAGATGCACTGCAATGGATAGGAGCACTATGATAGATTTGAGTATGACTATTGTTGAAAATGTTTTCCATAATTAAAACAATGTTTTGAAGTTTGAACTATAACTTTAGTTACAAATTAGCCACATAAAACTCAAACTTTCCATCTACTCCTATGTTCCTCTCATATACCAACCTACACCTATGGGTTTTATCCCTTTAGGTGCTTTTATAAGAACCTATACTATGTTAAAATATAAAGATTCTAATTATCCCTTCATAGCCTTTTGCCAAGAATGAGCACCAAGATTGCTCATTTCTTCATCATAATCCACGGGAAATAAACCTCTCACCATGATGAGTCACTTGTGTATTAAAACTATCAGGAATGGTATATCTCTATACTCCTTGATGCATAGTATTTTGTGTAATGTGAAACTATCTTCTAGTGTTCTATAATGTATATCACTCCTTGCATCAGTCCTTATCATATAGTCTTCATCAGAAATTTGGCATTTGTATTAACATACACCTTGATCCTAACTATAAAGGTAATAACTCCAAAAGCCTCTTGAATATCTTATAAACGAATATACCTTTTAGGTACAGAAGGTATAACACAATCTTATGCCCAAAAGAATTTGGGAAAATATGAAAAACTTGTCATCAATCTCACTATGTCTATTAAAGTTTGATTTATTCTTTCCTCCACTCCATTTTGCGATGAAGTCCTTGACGCACTTAATTGAGATATAATCTCGTGTTTCATAAGAAAAAAATTAAACTTACTAGGCACACCATCTTGATCTAATTAAAGTGTCTTGGTATGTTTACCTAATTAGTTCTCCAATTTGACCTTAAATTGCTATGCACAAATCCAAACCTAGAGTATTCATCAATAAAAGTAATGAAGTACTCATACACTCTTTATGCATAAACACTAAAAGTTTTATACACGTCAGCATGCATTAACTCCAAATATTTCATGACTCTTTATCATTTAAAATAAATGGTATACTAGTCATTTTACTATTTATACAAGATTTGTAGACTAGAAGATCCCCTAGAATCAAAGAGTGCAGACTTAACCAATCTTTAGATCTTGTTTATATTAACATTACCTAAGACCAATCTTTGGATACTATTTAGATTGACACCACCTAAGTAATAAAAGCCACATGTTTGATTAGTACTAGGTTCATTCGTGAGCTTAGACATTCTCATTACTTAGCAAAGTGATAATGAAGCTACACATAAAATAAATAAATAAATAAATAAATTACTTATCATTAGTCTGCACAACTAATCTCGCAATTGAAGTTAACGTAAATACAATCCATCGTATAACCTTCTCATTTGTTAAAAACCCTATAAAGACTTATAAATGGTGGACCTGAAATCTATCCACTATAATTTGTGAAATCCATCACTACACAATCAACCATGAGAAAATGATGTATACTTTCCCTTTCCTTTAGGTATTCCGAGCATTTATTTTTCTAGTGTCCTAAAAGATCACAAAGAAATTGTTTGCCACAAATATTATTTGTTGCTAAAAGTTATTTTTATCGACAAATTTTTTATTCATTGGTAAAACTTTTTAGTGACAGATTTGTTGCAACAATCTTGCGACAAATGTTTTTTGTAGCAAAAACATATTTGCCACGAAAATCCTAACTTTTTGCCATAAAAACATTTGTTGTGCAACATCATATTTGTTGTAGTAAGAAAGATTGGTATATCAAATGTGGTATTAGATGGATCAAAAGACCAAGTGTTTCATATACTTGGATCTTTGGATAATGTTTTGCAATGGCAACACATCTATGACCAAGGACTTTAATATTTTCCTTTTAGTTTACAAAGGTTATTCAGTGATAAGGACATATCAACTTAAACAAGTTGTCTTTAGGATTGTTATGAATACTAGAATTTATATGATCTTAGAGACCTAACAAGTTTCCTTTGAGATGGTTAAGGAGATTATCAAAGATCATAAAAGTGTTCATATGAGAGTCAAGAGTTCTTCAAGCTCTTCTATCAAGAAGAAGAAGAAGAACACCAAATAAATAAAAAAAAGGTTTAGAAGAAGGAAGAACAAATCTTGAGAGTATCTTATCCAAGAAAGGAACTTCAGCTTTTCATATTAAAAAATCCTCATAACATTTACATTATTCCTTACACCTTACACATTTCCAACTTAATAAATATTCTCCTAGAATTTAATTTTCACAATAACTTATTTCATTAAAATTACCAAAAACATAACTTTTTATTAATTTCTTAATAGATAAAATATTCTCTATAAAAAACTTTCAAAAATTTCTATTTCCTTTAAAATAATAATAATAATAAACAATCCATTTTGGAAAGTGTTTTTAAAATATTTTATTCCTCCATTAAATTACCAAAACCTCTAAAGCTATTTGGTAATCTTTCTTATAAAAAATTTTAAATCATGACATTATTCAATTTTTTTATTTATTTCTTAAATTGGAACACATGTGCTAAAATAATTGTTTTTGCATTCCTTGTCCGTGAATTATCCTTATCTAATACAGTCATTTTCCAAGGAGGGAAAACCTAAAGGACATGGTATTATCCTCAGTTTTTTAAGGAATGATTGGAGTCAAAATATGTGCTCTAATGGCATATATTTGATATGATTTGTGCACCAAAGAACATTCAAATCACTCAACTTGACCTAAATCGATACTAAGACCCTAGCCATGAGTTTAATTTGTACTTTGAAGACTTATCTCAGGTTCAAGGGAAGAAAATGGTGCAAGTTGAATCACTTTAGATTTTGAAAGATCAAGAAATGACTAAATGAGGAAATAAGTGAGTCGAGACTCATGGACCATAAGGAAAGGCAAGACGAGGACATCATGAGTTTGGAAGATGAGAAATTAACATTGTGGAGTAACAAAGAAGTTAAGAAAACATGGGAAATGAGGCATGAAGTAAGATTCAGCTGCATGGAAATTTAGAACTCAAAAATCTGATGGTAATATATACTCTAACTTGAAGGAAAAATTTAGGGCACTTTACAGAGTCCATTTTATACATAATATATATCATTTCGAAAATTGGGAATTCGGGAGTCCAACACTTCAAACGGTGTCCAAATTGGAGCTGAAATGAAAAAGTTATGGCCATTTGAAGACAACTGCACCAAGTCGAAGGGTCATTTCAAAGTAATTTCAAAATTCAACTTATGAATTTGAAATCTAACTTATGAATTTGAAATCTACTTTTAAATGACACCAAATTCGAATTCACCCACTCCCATTTTGATGTTTCGCCTCCTCCATCTCGGGAATTGCATCTAGGGCACTCCATCTGCCATAAGTGGACCCCGCATGACTAGAAATCATCATTTTTTTTTATTTTTTAATCATTTTTAAGAAATTATTTTTGTAATAAGCGCGCAATGAGAGTGTGTCACATGTTAGGTAATTGATGATATTATATAAACTCTCTTAGTTCTAGGTTTTAGGGATCTTGGATTTCTTTTCTGAAGTTTTTGACATTGAAGGTGGAAGAAGACGAGAACTTTGGTTTGTTTTCTTTTTCTTCTTTATTAAATATATTGTTTTTAGTTTCTTTTGATTCAAATTATGAGTTTTTACCCTATTATGGATTGTGAATGTGACATCACCCCCATGAGAGGCTAAGAGCCAACTTGGGGCTTGAAGTATGAAAACCTAAGGGCTAGGAAACCTATAGGGACAATGGGTAAATTATTATAACAATGAGATTAATTATTGGTTGGGTGACAATTTATCAATTTTTTTATCCTATCATTGTGAGTTAGTTTAGGGAATGATACGGTAGGTTATTACCTGATACTAATGATTCTTGGTAATTCTTGATCATTAGTTATCCCTGTCTTCCTTGTCGTTATTTGCCCCAAAACAAAGCTATAAGGAGTAGGAAGGGTTAAAAAGTCAAATCTTAAACTGGTAATCAATCTCATTCATTTTATGGTTTTAAGAATCTGTTTTAAAAAGGAAAAATTAGGTTTTGGATGTAGTTTTGAGTTATAGAACTCAACTTGATCGCGAGCGGCCAATGATCCCAAAACCCTAAGATCATATTACTTAAAAGACTATTGTTTTCTCTAATTATTATACCCTAGGTTGGCTTGTGGAAAACCTCAAACTTGAATCAATCGAATTTAAAATCGATATCCATTTTGTTATTAATTTAATTTCTTTTACTTAGTTTCACATTATTCTCATATTGTTTTTCACTTTCGAATTTAAACAAAAGAAATTCATTTATTATAGTATTGACAATTTCCATAAGCTAGTCCTTGAGAACGATACCCGGAGTACAACAAAAGTTGTAGTAACTTTTTCTCAAGTTTTTCTTGACCAAAGTTGCTACGTAAAAAGGTTAAGTATTTTGGTATAACAGAGAAGTTCGGTCAGGGAAGACCCTAGAGAACCACCAAACGTGTCGTTCTCCTTTTCTAAAATACGAAGAACTTGGAGAGCCACCTATTTAAAAAATGATGTTTTAAAAAAGAATAACAATCCATCAAGCAACAACCAATTTAAATAAATAATATTGCAAAAAACTTCTCATAAAAAATTACTTTTAGGAATACCAAAATACATTTTTTAAGGTCATATAAGCAATATAATAATAATAAAAAACATATAATAAAAACAAGAAAACAATTAAACAAATGTTTTTCATAGCATTTAGGGATCTTGTTGCGTAATTGGTAATAAATTTGGATAAAATCCAAATAACCAATATTACCAAAAATACCTACAACCAAAAATAGGGTTAGAAAATAGAAAATAACCCTATCATCTTACCTTTATTGCCAAACAACAATCACCAACACTTAAGTGCCTAAAATTCTAAAGAGGGTGTTAGATACCACTTGAAACGCTAGAAGGAGCGCTCAATCACTTGAGCAGCTTAAGCACTAATCCAGACACTCAAGCGCTCAATGCCATCACTCAAGCGTTAATCTAAGTACTCGAGCACCATATCCCATAAATGTGCACCTGATGCTGCTTCTTCACTTTTTTTGGCCATCATTTTATTAAAAAAACTCACCTTTGCATATGAGTTTCTCCACCAAGTTTGAACTCTTGGATTCAATCTTCTTTTTCTTAGGTTACAAATAGATAAAAATTCAATTTTTACAATGAACAAAAATCATGTGCTCCATTGAAACGAAACTTACAATCCATCAATGAACAAAAACAATTTTTACATACAAATATAAAAATCCTATGCTCCTAAACACAAAGCTTACAACTCAATCTATATGAAGGAAAAATAAATACCACACTAATACATATCCATTCACAAGAACAAATTAAACATCCATTCATACATCCCTTTAGGCCATGGGATGTAAAAAAAAAAAACCTACAAAACATGTGTGAGCAAACCCTATAATAGATCTAACATGCAAGATTCTAATTTAGGTATTTGATAACAGTTGCTAGGAACCCCACATTACTTCGTTTGCAAGCCTTGAATCAAGTAAGATGCATGAATCTATCCTAAGTTTCTCTAAATCTAACACAACAAAAACATATAACATTAAAAACCATCATAAAATAAAGATCTAGATATTAAAAACAAAGTTGTAATCTATATGTTCTTAGATCAAATCCCATTTGTTAGAAAAAAATTGGGTTAATTTAACAATCATCCTAGAGGGGGGTGAATAGGGTGATAATTTTTTTTTTTTGAAAATTTAATTTATGTGAATGTAAAGGACAATTATATGCAAATATGTAATAAGACAATATAAAAACAATTGCATATAAAGTAAAAGAGTATGAAAGAGAAAATGCAAACACAAGATTTTTATAGTGGTTTGGCGCAACCTGACTTACGTCCATTCTCTTATAGCTTAAATCCCAAGCTTGAGATTCTATTAATTCAAGGTTTCCAAATCAAGCCTTCAAGCAATACAATTAGATTATGATTTCAATCCATCATTTTGGACTTTAGGCTCTAAGCACTCTTTACAATCTTTAAGAGATACCTCACTCTTGAATAACCCCTCAAATGATACCCCACACTTAAGAATTCCTAAGTAATGTCTCACACTTAAGACTTTTCTTCTCAAAGATTTATAAATGAAGATAATAAATAATCTCACAAAATCATAGTACAAAATTTTAGGGTCAAATGATGCAATAAAACTAGGATTGAATGGTGCACTAATGATATGTAAGTTTTAGAACAATGGTGCACTAAAAAAACACTCTCCCAAGACTCAAATATATTCAAGAAATGTTTGGGAAAGTTAAGTTATTGAAACAATGAAGATTAAAGTCTTTTTATAAACGTAAAAGGTCAAACTAGTTGTTGGGGGTTCTTCCGGTCGAGCTTCGGTTTGACCGATTCACTAGCCGTTAGCAATTAATGCATAACAAGTGACCGTTGGACCTTGACCGCCCCTCAACCAGATCTTGACCGATTGAGGTTCAATCCTTGATCAGTCGAACAAACATTATGGAAGAAAGAGAAAGTTTTTGCACCTTTCGACCCGTTGAGCTAAATAGGTCAACATGTTTCTCATCCGGTTCAACCGGTTAAGCCGTTTTTGGCTTAACAACCATTATTTTCAACTTAAAAACCTTTTAAACATGATTGGAAAACATTTGACACAAGATTTTAATTGAAAACATCAAATCATCAAATTTTAAAAGATTTAAAACAAAATAATTCTTTGATTATTTTGGTGCATAAATAAAAAATGTAGTACATGAAAAACTTAGTGCACCAACAACCTTACAAAGCAATCCTATGAAGCTTAGGTCTTGAAAAATATTTTTCTTTGAGGTCTTCTTCTTCTTATTGATTTCCTTTTGACTTGATTTTATCTTTGTGATTGCTACTTTAGAAATCTTATTGACTAATCACACTTGAAATATAATCATTAGTTCCAAACCTTGTTTTGTTATCATCAAAACTGAAATTAACCAAACATTGGTTTCACACTATTTGATGAAGATGTCGTGAACATCATCTACCCTGTGCTCTTTTACCTGATCACTCTCTCAATAAATGTTTAACATGAGAGAATGATGGGTTTCTCTTTCTCTTTATCCTCAAGGGTGACTAGGATTCTTCTTTCTGGAATTTCAAAAAAACTGAACTGGAAAACTAAAACTCTAACCCCTTAGGAATTTATACAAGTTTTTTTGTAAACTTAAGTAACTGAAACCCAAATTGGGCTTGAGTGACCGAATCCAGTCCACTTTGGTCAAAATTAATTAATTATCCATAACAAGATCCATTTAATTAATTAGCTTATTCTAAAAAGTTAATTCATATGATCTATGCAACCTAGAGTTTTTTTTTTTAATACAAAAATGATGTTTTTGCACACTAATGTGTTTCATACATAAGATATCGCCAAAACATGTATCACCATAAGAGCTCGAGCAGGGATTATTAGGACTCTGTAGGAAAATACTAACTCCCTTAGAATCCAATTCTAAAGTTGACTCAATACTCCAGTAAAGAGAATCAATTGCACTCCAATATCCTATGAAATTATAATGAGACAAAGTTCGAGTCTATGACGTACTATTTATTGTATGCAAACTCCTTATGCATTAGTGTTCTTATTCTAATAGGGTAGTGTTATCAATCCATCAAGATTACTTCTCTAATCTTTGAGTTACAAATCCACCTATTATGAGATCAATTGATACACTCTAGCTAAAAGAATCATATGCCAAATTTCTTTAAAGAAATTATTGTGGCAACAAATTTCATGATTATATGGCCTTTGGATCACCCAAAGGGACACTTGTCTCAATCTTATAAGATATCATCATGTCTTTATTAAGAATACCTGTTGTCATCAGCCTTTATCAATAGTGACCTAATCGGATGGGATATATGACTTCAATAAAGTCTCACTCATAGGTCAAAGCCTCTTTTTTATTTCAACACAAAATCAACACCCTCTCAAGTTTGAGAATCCATGCAACATAATAGATTAGTGAATTATAACAATCCGATAGCCTTATATCATGATTCACCGTAGGTTTTGTTTAATTTGTAATCCTACACACTAATGCACTCATAATGGTAACTCTTAAGAACCCTTTATTACTCAATTTCCAAGCCTTGGATCTTGTAGCGTGCATGCATTTATCCCTAGGGTGCTCTTGTTCTAATGCAGTGTAAAAATGATGACTTCAAAAACCATTTTAGAATAAAGATATGGAGATTTGAAATTCATACTTGTGATTTGGATGTTCTTAGATTAAATCAAAGTCATTAAAGAAGAAACTTGCAACTTGTAGAAGTCTTTTGTCTGATGACTTTAACTATGACTTTTGCACTCCAGATGGTGGGCTTTGGAAAAAATATAGCTTTGTCTCTCTTTTTTTCTCTCTCACTAGAGGTGGAAGACTATATAAAAACTTTAACCATTCATGGGTTGTTTATAGGGTCCCTTACTAGGCTTATGGGCTTGAGTCACTTAATCTAGCCTAAATTGAGTCCTAATTGACTCACCATATAAGGTTATCTAATAAATCAATCAGCTCAATTCAAATACCTTGTTCACTATCCCATGTCCAATGTTGTATGCTTACCAAAAGACCTTTGTGCACAAAAGTGAACCTAGAGTCAATCCATACCCTTATAAATCGTGTCATCATAGTACATAAGCTCATAACGAGGACCACTAGGACCTATAAGAGTACTGACTCCCTTAGAATCCAATTATGAAGTTGATTCAATATTTCGCTATAAATAATCAACTACACTCCAATAACATATATAAATGACAACGAGACGAAGATTGGGTCTATAACCTACTATTCACTGCATATAGACTTCTTATGAATTGGTGTTTGTAATATAACAAGGTAGTGTTATCATCTATCAAAACTACCTCTCTAATCCTTGAATTACATATCCCACTTATTATGTATTTAACTAGCATACTCCAACTTTAAAGAATATATGTCAATTTCCACTAAAAGAATTTCTACGACCATAGATTTCATGATTACATGTCCTTTAGATCACCCAAGGCATTTCATACCGTTTCATGCAACTTAGAAAACTCGGTTTATTCTTTAAGACTTCGATTTCATTAAAACCCGAGTTTTAACAAATGTACCTTAGGCAAAATGTTTTAAAATTGGCATAATAATTCATCTAAAAACATTGTCTAAGTGTTAGAAAAGAAATGAATTGAAAAAAATGGGTTTTCGGGGCCAAAAGGCTCAACCGATCGAGGCTATGGCCAACCGGCTCAATCGGTTGAGGAATCGGTCGACTGGTTGCCCTTGTCCGGTCAAGGACCAGTCGAGGGATGCACAAAACTTTCTCTCTCTCCCAATGGCCTTCTTTTTCCAGTCGAGGTGATTCTCTTCCCGATCGAGGTCCGGTCGAGGCAACAGTAACCTATTAAGCATTAAATGCTCCAACGGCTAGTGAACCGGTCGACCCTTTTTGCTGTTTTTGACTCTCGAGCTTAGAAACCTATAAATTGAGAGCTCTACTTCATTTATTGACAATAGAACACTTGCAATCAATTGTCTACCTACCTGTGCTTGACCAAAAAACCCTCATTTCCTTCTTAGTGCATTAAATCATTACTTGCATATCCTTTAGTGCACTCTTGTCTGTCCTCCTAACCTTGTCTTGTATTTGAGCTATCCTTAAGCTAGGTTGAGGGATTCTTTCTTGTAAAATCTGAGTGTTAAAGCCTTCAAGAGGTTTGAATCTTGAAGAGATTGTGTAGGAGCCCATTGGAGCCGGAATCCAAGTGTAAGAAGATTGGAAGCTTGGTTGAAGCTTCAAGTTAGTGGAACCCTCACTCAGTTAGGAGATTGAGGAGAGTGGACGTAAGCAAGGAAGTGTCGAACCACTATAAAACCCGAGTTTGAATTCTCTAACTCTATCTCTTTATTTTGTTTATATTATGTTTGAACTTGTTGTGATTGAAAAGATTTTAAAAACTCAATTCACCCCCCTTCCCCCCTTTTGGGTGTTTTTCTTAATTAAACATAACCTTTATTTTCTAAGATAGTTCGGTAAATTATGACAATTGATAGTCTCATGTCATGATTTACCATAGGTCTTATCCAGTGTGCATCACATACACTAGTGCACTTACCATGGAAAATCCATTTAAATGGTCAAGACAAGTCATTCCTTCAACTAGGAGGCAGTACACTTACAAAGAAATCATGAATTGTATCCTCTGTACAACTCCTAATGCACTTAAGTCATGTACAATGTAAGAGATATGTGTTGAATGTTCAAATCAATGCCAATGCATAAAATGGACAGTAAGAAGACAGTCAAATTTGACTTTGTTACATCATGTCTTACTTTTAGGGGATCAATCCTAACAAGAACCCTATTCCAACAGTCAGACAAGTCATCCCTCAAATTAGAAGGTAGTGTACTACAGTTCCTACTGAATTACCTAAATCTAAGAACTGGTTGTGAACAACTTATCATCTTGCAAATAACCCATATGACTTTATATACACTGTGCAATTAATGCACCCAGGTCATGAACAATGCAAGTGATATGAGTTAAATGATCAAATCAGTGTTAATGCATAAAAGGAATGACAAGGGGAAAAATAAGTTTAACTTGGTTACATTATGTTTTGTTTTTAAGAGTCATAATCATCATGAACAAAACTAAAACATCAAAGGGAGATTTGATGAACCCATTGAAAGCACCAAGCAACCAACATTGCCAATAACATCTTTCCATAGCATCTTAAACAAAGAAAGATTATAAGAAAGAAATCCCACTAAGAACAAAATCAATAGCAAAAGACCTACTACATGCCAAACGAATATGAAGAAATGTAAAGAATGAGAAATATCCAAACTACCATATTGAAAAATCAATCGACTAAAATAACCATGAGCAACTACGATATTATAAGTTTCGTCATCTTGATCGAATTTGTAACCTTTATTAGAAAATTCATTTTTTGTGGTTTTTGTGATCAAACTAAGGGTCACCAAGAAACCATGCATAACATTGAATAAAGACTCATCAAATACACCAACTACACCTAACAAGTGGAATGGGTACATAAGGATGTTGTGCTCAACCTAGAATACAATCATGAAGTTGAAAGTATTAGAGATTCCTAAAGGCATATCATCATAGAAGCTTTCATGAGATCAAATTGTAATTTGATTACAACAAAAATTACTATTGTTACTATACTATTAGAAAAGGTTTTAGGTACTAAAAAGTTACCTATTTAACTTTTCATCAAATTTCATGAAAAGTGTATTATAAAATTTAAATTATTGAATGAAAATATAAAACAAAATGGTTGAGTACAGAGTAATGAGAATAAAATATAAAAGATGATAAAAAAACATATAAGAATATGAAAAAGTACAAAATAATGAAATTAAGATCCATAAAAAGTAATAAGAAACTGAACTGTATACTAAATAATGAAATCAAACTAACAAGGTGTTTAATAAAATTTAATACTTATTATTTAATAACTTAAATTTACTTTAAGTTAAATTATATTTAAATTATTGAGTTAAAATTTATTACTTAATCCTTACTTGAAATATTAATGTTATTTGACAAAATTAACTTCAAATTTATTCTAAATAATCAAATTAATGTATTTATCCTTATAAATTATACTTAAGGTAAAAGAGGTCAAGTAATAATGGAAGTCGTGGAGTAAAATAGAAGAGCTTGTAGAAGTAATTAAAACAAATAAGGATAAAAAATGTAAAATGAAGATGTGAAATCCAAAACAAGTTAATTTCTTTTATTATTATTTAAATTTGTTTTTGACTTTAAATCATATATTAAGTTATTTTGTTAAACATACTTAATTAACTTAATAACTTAAATTAGGTTATTAAGTCAGTAAATTGGTTTATTAAACATATACTTAATATAAAGTAATAAAACCAAAATACATGGGAAACATAGTTGATCGATATCTAGCCATACCTTCCTACTATTATTATTATTATTTTTTTTTTCTAGTTCGTTTTCTTTAAAAAAATTTATGCTATTAGTTATAATTAGAATTTAATTTTTTTATTAAAACACACGAATAGCCATGTGATTGTACTTGTTGTGTAGCTTTTGCGCAAAACAAGCCGCATGCCTTTTCAGCCTAACACGGTCCTTGTCCGCTACAACAAACCACATCACGCCACGTCATATAAAGTAATGGCAGTTTCGTCATTTAAAATAAATCAACGTGAGATCAGAGAAACTACAACTTAAACTGGCACCCGGAACCGCGCACACTCGATTCAAGCCTCCTCTGGCGCCTGCGCCGCAGCAATGTTGAGCTTCTGCAAACTGCAACTTCAAAAATAGTCAGAAAAACTAAAAATAAAAGAAAAAAACAGGAAAATCGAATTCTAGGGTTTTCAAATGTCCATGGCTTCTCTCCCCCACATCGATGATGTAAGCCCATCTCCCCCATCTCTTACCTCTCTCTTTCTTATGACTAGGGTTTCTCACGATTTTGCTTTTGCGAAACACAGGATGATGATTTCGGAGGCGATTTCTCTGGAGGCCACAATGGCAGGCGTTCAGGTTTTTATTTTTATTTTTGGCAACCAAAGACCTATATTTTTGTAGGATGTGGTTGCTCTTATGTTTTAATTTTTGTTTTTGTGTGTTTTGTGTTGGGGGAATGTTAGGGAATAAGAGAGGTTTTGGAGATCTTGAGGATGACGAAGACGATATTTTTAGCAACAAGAAGGTATCGTTTTGTATAATTTAATTTCTGGTTTTTATGTTTAAAAGTTGGCGCGTGGAAACGTTATGTGGGTAGTTTTGGTAAATTGCGATCGTCAGCCCTAACAGTTTGTTTGGCTGCTGAGAAAATTTGGCAAAGGAAAAGAAATTGAAATTCTGAATGAAAAATTGAAGCAATGTAATGTAGTAGGAATTTGTTTTTGACAAGGCAAATGATAATGTGTAGGCATTTTTTTTTTTTGTTTTCTCAAAAGTGGCTTCTTCATTGAAAGGAACATAACCTATTCTGATGAGGTACCACCGGAATTGGTAATGGAAGTTTGTTGTCTTAGATTCTGACACAAGTGAGGACTCTGTTTCCAGGATCAACCAGGAGATAATAAATTAAGTGTCACCACTAGTTTCTTTTTTTGGGTGTATGCATTTAGTAACTCTGAAATTGGCCTTTCAGGAATTTCGGATCCCAGTAGTTGGGTAGTGCAACTTTGGGATCTGATGGTGGAGAAGATTTTTAAGCATTTGATAGGATGGGAAAAAGAGCATTCTTCAATTTGTGAATGCTCATTCACTCAACCTAATTACACATTCCTATGTTAATTCTTTCTATCTGTAGGGCCTTATGATAATGTTCAGTGGGATAAAATGAACAAATAGCTTTGTTGGAGAAGGAAAACTAAGTTGAGGTTGTGTTCCCATCTGCTCATTCATGGGCCTATGAGTTTTAAATTTTCAGTGGGATAAAAGGAACAAATAGCTTTGTTGGAGAAGGAAAACTAAGTGGTGGTTGTGTTCCCATCTGCTCATTCACGGGACTATGAGTTCTAAATTTATTTATTTTTATTTATTTTTTATTTTAGAGGCAAAGAAAGGTATGTATAATATAATAACTAAAAAAGTACACCGAAGTACATAGGATGTATATAAGAGCCACCTAAAAGAAAGGCCTCAAAAGAGATGCCACAAAAAAACCATTCTCACTCTTAAGAAGACCCCACCCAATCTATTAAATTAATGAAAGACGTCAAGCTTGCTCTTATGTACATGCTAACCCTAATTGAAAGATTGCAAAGGATCAAATGTTTTAACTTTTGGTTAGTCTTTTTTTCGTTTTCAAATACTCTTCAATTTCATTCTCACCAAATTGTCCAAAATAATGTGGAGAAGAGCAACTCTCTATACCTTCTTTCTTTTTCTCCCTACAAAGGGGTTGTGCCAACTTAATAGAGTTTCTTTCACCGAAGAGAGGATCACCCAAACTACATTGTCTGAGGAGAACAACAAATGCCATAGAATCATTGCGTTGATATGGTGAGATAGAATATACTTAATAGATTCCCTCTCAAGTTTACAAAGAAAAAACCTATTCACTAGTGACCACCCTTTGTTTTGGAATTGATATGAGGTCCAAACTTTTCTCCAATTGGCTTTCCAAGCAAAAAAAGTTCACTTTGGACAGGCCCTCTGGATTCCAAATGATGTCCATTGGAAAGGGGATTGACCTCTTGAGTTCCAAGACTGAATAGAAAGATTAAATTCAAAACATGTCCTTCGTAGAATCCTCCCAGACGACCCCATTGTTCTCTTCTCTCCTAACCAACTTCACTAGCGATCTAAAAAAAAAAGTCTTAACAATATCCAACTCCCAATCATTAAAGTGCCTAGAAAAGCATGGATTCCAATGACCCCTCACTCTTGAATCTTCCTAGATCTGTGACCCAAGCCTCCTTAGACGAGGCCATCGCATACAAGGAAGGTAAGGAAATACACAAGGGCTCCTTGCCACAACATTTGTCCTTCCAAAACTTAACCCTCTTACCATTACTTGCTTTAACGAAGGCTCTACTTAAGGAAAGATCCCACCCCTTACAGCTTTTCATACTGCAACATTGAAACCATCTCACTTTGCTAGATTGTCAATCCGCTCCTTCTTTCTGTACTTCCCCTCTATAATGCCTAATACCTACTTCCTCCTATCCAAGCAAACAACTGTACATATGAGGCTTTTTCTCCAAAGGTTCAACCCCCCATGGAAAATGCCTTTGAATCTTTGCTAACCTCAATTTGACTTTTATAGGGATTACAAACAAGGACATGTAATAGTTTGGTAGGTTGAACAACGTGCTTCTAATCAACGTTGGCCTCTCCCCCCTTTAGAAATAGATTGGTGGGTTTTGATTTGGAAAACAAAGCTCTTTGGGAATTTGGATGTGGATGTTACCACGAGAACAAACTTCTATTTGGCACACTGATTAAGAGTGTGTGCCAGATTGGTTGAGGTCTAGATGCATGCATATAATTGGTTTGAATGACCTATCCTACCCTACTTCCTTTGGAATTCACTTTCTTCAGAAACCCTGAACTTGTGATAGTCAACTCTTCTCATTTTTAAGTTTCTCGAAGAGTAGACTTATTCATGCCTTTCCACTATTCCAGTTGTTAGAGTCTTGATTTGAGCATTACTTTCTCAAAGACTCTTACTTCTAATTCTTATTTGGCTGTCTTTGTGAATAATTTTCTTTTTTCCTTCTTTTTTTTGTAAGAAATGACTTGGAAGTCAAATTTCTCTTAAGTTTGGACTTTTGTTATGGTCAATATGCTTCCCTTGAGGAAGCCACAATTTTTTGATCCCAAATACGCATCATGCATGAGTTCTTGGTCTATATATCTATTCATCTTTTTTATTTTTTTGTTTCTCCATCAGTTGTTTGTATTTGTTGGGGCTGGACCATTCTCTGATATATCTCCTCTCTGTTAGATCTTTTCCTGGTTTTGAGTGAGTAACAAACTGCTCTGGGTGCCTGCAATTTTCATTTTCATGTTTGACAATATATATATTTTTTTCATTGCCATGTTTGTTCATTTTTGTGAGATGAATTGTAAATTTCTCAAGGCAAGTATGAATGAATTGCATCTGTTTGGGAGGAGATTTGATTTAAAAAGTAGTATTTGCAGCACGTCGGAGGAGTTGACTAGAGTTGATATCTATTTGCTGTTTGACCTTTACATGGTGTTCTGTTTTTTGTTTTGCTCTAGGAGTCCTCTGCAGTGAAATTTGAGAATTGACTTCAATGGGCTTTCTTTACTTGTTTAGGCAATCTTGGTGAAATTAGGATTAGTGGGATTTTCTGAAAACCATGATAGCATTTCGTCAGCTTCAACTTCTCTAAAATTTGAATTCTTGTTTGGGTAAGGGCAGCTAGGAATTGACCTGTTGAGTAACAATGTGGAAGTTGACTTTTTAATTATGTCAGATGGACAAATGCAATTTGCTGAAACTGAATGTTGTGCAAGAAAAGCCCTCGATGCTTGGCTCAAGTAGTAAGGAGTTGAGTGGGATTATGGCAGGTACCAGGTTCGAGTCCTAGTGGGAGCAAAAAAGGAAAAAAGAAAAAGAAAAAAAAGAAAAATTATTTACCTATAGAAAAAAGGAATATTGTGCTACACAAACTTCAGAATGACTAATGCTTTTTGTGTGAATGGATTTGTTAAGAGTAATTTGGGAAGCCAATTCCTTGGATGAATACTTTCGAGGAATATAGGGAGCACTTCTATCATTCATAGCAACTATGCATCTTGATTTGGTGTTGATGCCATCTGCAGGTCCTTTTTTGGTTTGTTTTTGTTGAGTTTTTGGGGCTTCTGCTGTGTTGTCCACTTTTGTTAATTTGTTGATGCCTCCTGGTATCTTCTGTTTCTTCAGACAGAGTACTTCTTGTTCTTTGCTCTGTTATATATTTAAGGAGACTATTTTATCTATGACAAAATGAATAATTGATGCATGATGTATAACTGGCTTCAGGTTTTAATCTTTTTTATATTTAGGTCTACTTAGTATTAGTTTATGTTTTTTTTTATGACATTCAAGTTCTTATTTGCCATCTTTAATCACTCATAGTTATTTGCTAGTATATAATCCATATGAACCTCAAATATGTGTATATATATTTCTCATGTGTGTTAATGAGTTGCAAAAATGTCTTGTTTATAATGCAGGGAAGCTTCAAACTTGAAGAAACTGCTCCTGGAGTTGCGACAGGAATGATTTTGTCTCTCCGTGAGAGGTATTATTAGATGGAGGAGATTTTTATTTTTATCGATTAAAATTCTTAGTATGCTAATGTTAATTAAAACTGCAATTAGAGGTAGTGGACAACCATATAATTGCAAATATCTAACTGAGGACTTGGCTTTAAATAGAGTTGGATGGATAAAAAGGATTCTTGTAGCTGATCCCAAGTAGTAGGGGTTCAGAGGTTGTTGAGTTGAGTTTGACTGTAATCAAGTTGGTTCAATTGAATCAAATTTTTCTTCAATTTCTAATTTCCCCCTGTTTGATAAATTTTTTCCCCCATTTTGTGATTTCTCTTTTGCAGTCTTCAAAACTGTAAGGATACTCTAGCAACATGCCAAGTATGTATCAGCTTCCTGATTTATATTTCCTTTTTGCACATTTGTCATCTTTTTTTTCGTTTTTTTTCTTTTTAATAATGAATATTTTATATTTTGCATGGAAATGTTAATTGTTATTTTCACTTTTGTGTTCTTATATTTTATTACTTTTAATTATTATTTTTTGTTCGCTTGCTACTTTAGCAGGCCTCAAAGGTATTTTCAATTTTGTTTAAGAATACAGTAATAGAGCAACCTCAGTTTCCTTTTTCTTTTTTTTTTCCTCTCTCTTGGTAAGAAAAGAAACTAAATTAAAAAGCGGGAGCAGCGCAGCTGGGTGGGGAACCCATGTATATAAGGAGTGTACCTTGAAGAGAGCCAAAAGAGATGAAATACGGGAAGAAAAAAGAAGATGCAAGATTACACCAGTTAACAGAGGGGAAAAACCCAAAACAATTGACCAAATCCCCGACGAGATGTCTGTTGCCTACTAAAACACCCTCAACGGAAGATAGATTGCAGTTAGTACAACCATACTTCTTGAGCTTTGGAGCAGCAGGCTCAATCCCCAAAGGTTTTCCTATTCTTCTCTCTCTAGATGCACCAACGTACACAATGTGTCGTCCTTTAAACCTTTCTACTACTTTCCTTATAGGATGACCACCTACTTTTCTTGATAGAATGACCATGCTAACTGTGAAATGCCTTTTCTGAAGATTAAAAAAAAAAATACATCTGAAACAAATAGAAAACCATAGATCAGAACCTCCGAACAACTAGGTGGTGGATCACCAGATGATTAACCAATTCTGCATCCCTCCTACCATGACAATTCCTCTAACTATACGTGACCCTGTTGTCTTGAGATGGTTCAAGGTCAGAATTCTCTTTCACACCATCATCCACACAAACAAAGTCACCCTTGATGGTGTGACCAACATTTGGAACTCTTTAGTGGTGAATTTTGCTCCCTCTCAAGGTTTCACCAAGAATTCTGCTTCTATTTGATGTACAGTGGGTGATGCACTTTTTTTGTGAGAGGGGTGCTCTTGAGTTGGGATGGTTCCTTAGTTGCCAAAAAAAGGAGAAAAGTTTGGAATATTGCTTCTTTATGCCTTTTTTGGTCCATCTGGAGGGAAAGAAATAGGAGAACTTTTGAGAATTGTGAAAGTTTAGACCAAACAATTAAAAGTTCTTTTTTGTATCTATTTTGGGCATAGTTGTGAAAGGCGCGCCTAGGCTCGGGGCGACACGATGCCACCCTCCGGCGCCTCGCCTGAAGGCAGGCGACGCCCCTTCAGGAAGGCGCCGCTTAGGCGCGCAAGGCGCTCGCCTCCGACAAGGCGTGAGGCGCTCGCCTGAGTCGCCTCCGACGGTCCGACCAGGTACGCACCCCTCTTTCTCCTTCTCCTTCTTCTTCTTCTTCTTCTTCTTCTTCTTCTTCTTCTTCTTCTTCTTCCTCCTCCTGTCGGGTTGCAGAACTCTACACCCTCAGCCCTAATTTTTTTTTTTTTAATTTGTGGGACCAAACGATGTTGTTTTGGCCCTTTTTAATTTAAAAGGAAGGGTCCAAAACGACGTCGTTTTGGACCCTGTTCCTTTTAAAAAAAAAAAACAGGCCAAAACGACGCCATTTTGGCCTGTTCCTCCATTCCAGCCCCCTTTTATGGTCTTTCTCAACCCGAGACCACTCCCAATCGTGCCCTAGCCTCAGCCGTGCTGGAGAAGTGAAGAAGAAGAAGAAAAAAATATATATATAGGGGAAAATAGGAGAAAATATATAAGTAAATTAGGGTGCGCCTCATTTCACTAAAGCCTGCGCCTTAGGTGCGCCTTGCGCCTCAGGCTCCAGGACTACTTTGCGCCTTGGTGCGCCTTGAGCCTTTTAAAACTATGATTTTGGGATTGGGTTAGATTGTCCATTGGGGATGGTGTTATGTCACCGTTAGATTTTTTGGATTGGTTAGGTTCCTTGTAGGATGTGGTTGCTTATTTTTGTGTATTCGCCTCTTCTGGTTTTTGTTGTTTTGTATGCATTGTGTATACTTTTTATTTAATATAATATTCTCTTACCTATATATATAAAAAAAGAATTCTGCTTCTATTCTAGTGTTCCATTTCATTCCATCCTTCATTCTCATATGGACTGCATTCTTTTTATAGATTTAAAAAATACTCGCATGGCATCTAACTCTCAGTCCTCTCTCTCTTGCAAATCTTGAGTTTTTAAGAGGGTGTGAGCACTAGCACATTCATGGTGCTCCTAAAAGGTGAAAAAGGAAGGACCCAAAAACAAGGCAAATAAATTTTTTTCCAATATATTGAAAAGTGTTTTGTAACCACCAACATCCTTTATGAGTTTTCAGTTTCCTTGAAAAATAAAGCTTAGTTGTGCTTGCAGTTCAAATTTGGATATGCTTGCACTTCCAAATTTTGATATTGTGTTTTCAAGCATTTCTCACATTTTGGAAGATAATAGTATCCTAATATGTAGTGTAAACTTCTTCTTTGTGGATGGTCAGATCTTTTCACATTTTGGATGAGGTAGGCGTTCCTATGATAGTTTAGGTTTTACCTCATAATTGATTAGTTTTATAAGTTGCAGTTAAATTTATGAATATGGTAAATTGAGCTTGTCAGGGTGTGGAGTTGGTTAGGGCGAGTGCTAGGATGTATGGTAGAGGCACATGGTCCTAGGTTCGATTCTGGTTGTTGTTTGAATGCCTTGGATTACTCGGTGCTTATTGTGGCGGGTATAGTCAACACCTCGAGGCTTGGGTTTTCCTATGGAGAGTTTGAAGGGTTCTATCACGGAAAGTTTCCCAGTCATCAAAAAAAAAAAAAAAAAAAGAATGTGGTAAACTGAGTTGCCTGCTTATGCTATTCATATTAAATCTATCTTTTTCTATTCAGTGGTGTTAAACATTTGCACTATGGAAGCTTGCCACTCCATGCCCTTCATGTGGTGGTGAGAGATGTAACAGACTTGTGCACAACTTTCTCATACAAATTTAGGGCATAAAATTGTGCCCATATAATGGAAAATTGTTGATCGAATGATGGATGTGGAGCTTATATATGTGAGAACGCCAACAGAAAGATGGGCGAATGCTGTGAAAAAAGTTGTAATGGTCTTTACTTTAATGATGGATGTGGCCCTATGTTGAGCATAGCAATGAAAAAGAATCCATGTAATGAAGCTGTGTGATAATCTTTGACTTTGGATTAGACTTCAGCCAATAAGGAAGAAGAACACCAACACAGCCTTAAATTGAACATAAATCCTTGGCCACTATTTAGCCATATGTAGTGCCATGTTCTTTAATTAAAGACCACATCTTTTAGGAGTGGCTTTATTTTTTCTGTTCGTTTCATTCCCCAAGCTTGTCAAATTCAGAAAAGCCAGTTTTAAACAGAAAATCATTGTCCAAAGTTTGTTTCCAGACAATTACACATAGGTCAGTTCCAGGGTGGTAATCTGTTTACGATTCATGGTAATGTAATAAAAAAGTTTGTGGCACAAGAAAACAAAAATCTTAGATCAACTGAGTTTCTGTGCTTCTAGATGGAATGAAAGGAAAAGGAAGTTTTCATTGGGATTTCAACCCATTTCTCACTTATTTTCTCATTTTTGACTGGGTTATTATCCATATCAAAGTGTTTGTTTTTTTTTGATAGGGAAATGAGAATATATTAAAAGCACCAATAAAAAAGGGACAGACACTTAGGATATGAGAAGTATACATCTAAAAAGAAAAAGGAAACAACCAACCGCCATAGCCTCATTCTAATTACTTATGGCACAACCACTCAATGAAGTCTATGGGGAACCAGCTTGAATATCAAGGTGTTTCTTTTTATTTCTTTTCCATTATGACTTTCTTCACTTTTCATTAATGCCGAAAGAGAACAGAACAAAAACTGGGTGGGGTTGGGGTTTGCCTTTTCATTATATTTTATTTTGTAGTCTAATAACACAGATATAATGTTCAGAACTTTTTAGTTTTCTTTGTATTTCTCTTAGCAATTTTGGAGTGGTTTTCCAATCTTGTTTGGTGTTGGCCATTTCGATTTTCTCTTTTTCCTGGTATAAAACTGATAAATCTAAGAATCTGGCTTGCAATGTCAGCCGAGAAATGGAGAAAAAGGTTAAAGAAAACAAAAATGAAAATGGAAAAGAAAATTCAATCAAATCCATGTTGATTTTTTACCATCTCCTGTCCAAAATCATGTTCCAAGATGTTCCAGGTCAGGCATGCACTGCTTATACCAGACTGTTATCGGACTCAATACTAACCATCTTATATTTTTCCATCCCTACTTTTCTCATTCCCTTGCCTCAATTTCCCAGTTATCCTCCTGACGTTTGAGTGACTTCAAAATCCTGGTTGAGGATGTTCTCTATTCGAGATCCCTGCCTTTTCTTTTTCTCTCTTTTGGGTTCCTACTTGGAGTCAAACCTTAAACCCTTTCACATGCCCATCCCAATTTCATACCCCACTTGAGTCACAGCCTCAAGGGCTCTTTGCCTTGCAGAGAATGCATATCGAGCAATTATTAGACCTTGCTAGGAAGTTCCTTAAGTTGTAATTATCATGACTGCTTTTTTGTTTTGATCCTATTTTGTTTCTTTTATGCACTTCTGCTACCTTTTGATTTAAATATTTCATCTTCTGTTATTTATTGGAAACAAATTAAGGTTCCTTTTAGCCCAAGAATGCTTGTGTTTTTGAGATGTTTCAAGTAGTCATCCTTGTCCGAGTATACGCTAGTATTGTTTTTTGGGAATTACTGTGATTACATGAATGCTACCATTCCCAATTTTAATGTTAAAAAACCTTGACCCAATGGGTTGAAGCTTTGCTTTGTGGCTTATCCTTTTACTATTATTCTGCTCTTCCTCATTTCTTCAAAATATTTTATGGATGACTGAATTACGATTGCACTGATTTCAGACGGAGCTTGAAGCTGCAAGGTCAGAGATTCAAAAGTGGCATTCTTCATTTCAGAATGATTCCTTCATACCAGCAGGCACATCTCTTGGTTAGGCTTTTCGTCAAGTGTTTCAGTTTCTTTCATAATATATTTTATCATGTATTTTGGCATAGAATTGTCATGCTGTTAGAACTAAAGCTGTTTATGATCATATGGTGTGCGTTTCATTTGCTTTCTTAAAAAAGTTATCCTCTTTTCTCTTTGTAGAACCTAAACTAGTGGTCAACTATCTTCAGACTCTGAAATCCTCTGAAGAGTCATTGAGAGAACAGGTTTCCTGTCAAATTTTATTTTGTCTTTTTTAGTTGCATAAGAAGTCATCATGCTTCATGCAGGATTTAATCCATGTTTTTTTCTTATAATCAGCTAGAAAAAGCAAAGAAAAAGGAAGCTGCTTTCATTGTAACATTTGCTAAACGGGAGCAGGAGATTGCAGAATTGAAGGTTATCATTTTTAATTTTTTCTGTTTGATCCTTATTCTATGTTATGTGCACAAGGTGTAATTTCATGTTACAATCTTTGATAGAATTATCTAAAAGAAATGTATATACCTTAATTCTTTTAACAGGAGCAAAATTTATTTGGAGAGGAGCCATTTTTTTTTTTTTAAATGTTTTTGATTGAAACAGGATATTTATTAAATTGAATTGGAAAATACAAGGATGGGCTATCTTTCAAAAATTGCAGACTGAACAGAAAAGAGAAAAGTTTACAACCAAACAAACTCAAGAAATACCACGACATCAGAACATCAAAGTCCTAGAAGAATCCTAGAATACATAACGGAAATGAAGTACCAAACACACTAATCTTGCATTGAATCTCTGACCAAAAATTCTAGTAGGTGTTTGTATTGAAATCGCTTGACCTTGCTCTCAGTGAGCACAAATCATTGTGAAGTTGAAACAATCTGATTCTGGGTTAGCTATTGAAATACAAGAATGAGAATAAGCAGAATTTCTTCAATGGTTTTCAAAATTGATGCCTGAATAGTAACTTATATTGTACCGTCTCCTCTTTTTTTCTCTCTGTCATCTGGTTATCCTTTGATCATATTGTTTTGTAAAGATTTGTATTCTTTGCTTCTTCAGTTAAGGACATTGGATTCTTGAATGTAACTGTGTAATGTCACCTCTGTCTGATACCAAATTCATTTTTAAATTCCCAGTCTGCAGTCCGGGATTTGAAAGCACAACTGAAGCCACCATCAATGCAGGTATTATAAAATTTTAATTTTGTTCCTTATGGGGGCATTAAGTTTTTGTAGAGGTGAAAGTTCAGAGACTATGGATAATATTATTTTCCTGTTTCCTGTTCTTGCATTGTTTATTTATGATATCTCTAGGGTCTTGGTCTTAGATTTTTCTACAGATTAGGATTCTAATTTAAATTCCCTTTTCTTAGCCATATATATGCCATTTACACTTGCTTGCTGCCTCACACATGACATATATTTTTTTTTGATAGATAAATAGGAAAATATATTAGAAAGGGTTGCCAAAAAAGCAGCCCAAGGTTTACAAAAAGTATACAGCTACCACCAGCCTCCACCACAATAAAACCAAGTTACAAAATAAAAGGAATACAACCAGCCTGCCCTCACCAATGACCCGACCAATCTAGCAAGCTGAAAAGAGTTAGAGGAGCATCATCTAAGCACCCCTTTGCTTCCAACCAAAGACAAGAAACAAAAGAACTTTTTAGCCTTTGGATAGAGAGCTCTTCCCCCTCAAAGGCAATTCTATTTCTTGCCTTCCACACCATCCAAAACAAACATAATGGTCCCGCTTTCCACACCTTCGTACGCCTTCTTGTCCTCAAACGGCCCATGCCACTACACATGACATGTATTTATGTGCATAAATACACACATGCATACTTATACCTTTGTTAATGGGACTTTTCCTTGAACAAAAACAATTTTTTGATTGGACCTAATTTCTTGCTATGTTGACTATCTTCAAAATTTTCTGAGTCACTATTTGAAATCCAACTATTATACAATTTCACCATGTCAACATCGGAATAACAAAAACCTGCTAAAACAAGTACATGATAAAACTTCTCATTATTCTCAAAAATCTGATTTTTTTTGTTCAAATATTGCTTTATTTTTTATTTTATTTTATTTATTTTTCAAATTACCTGAAGAACTGCTAGGAGAGGTATATGACAAAACCTTTATGCTTGGGCCAGAAGCTCTTGATATCCATTAATCCAATTTGAGACATTCTTACTTCATTGATGCAAACCATTATGGAATTTAAATCAATTTATTGAACTGGTACATAATGTTGTACCTGATGCCTATGCACACAAACACACATGATGTTGCACTTGATGTCTATGCACACACACACACACACGATGTTGTACCTGATGCATTATTCTATTTTCTTTTCGCCTGAAATCCATCAATTTTTTAGAAAGAAAACAAGAATGGATACAACAGAAGGACGAGGGTGCCTTCTCACTTCTCAATGAGGGAAGAAGCTTTTTGATAGCTCAAGGGGATTGCACTAGGGTGACACCCTCTTGCCTTTTCTCTTCATAATAGTGATATATCACTTCCCATTTTCTAGATTACTGATTGAAAGTACATAGAATGGTGAATAGTTTTGCTAACCTGAGAATTGCCTTCATCCCTCAAACCCCTATCTTATTAATGTACAAGATTTTGCGGTATGCTTTAGTTCTCTGCATTTACAATCAATTTCTATTAAGCCATGAAGGGGGCTTTCCATGCTTTTTGCAGCCTTGGACAACAAGAACAGTGCTGAGTTTGGTTATTTACTTCTCTCATTATCCACCCTTCAAATAAGCTCATCATTTTTTTTGGGCTTTTGGTTTGGTTTTGTTTTGTTGTCTGTGTTGTGGTATACAGTAATTCTAGAATTATTAGCCCCTATTTATCTGAAAATTCTCAGGTCCACCCTAAAAGTTTTGTTACTTGCCCTGCTTATGATTAATACATGCTGCATTGATTGGTCCTATTATTTTGCTACTGATGTAGTTTGCTATTGTGATAAATCCAACAGGCAAGGAGGTTATTACTAGATCCAGCAATTCATGAAGAGTTCACACGTTTAAAGGTGCATGCCCGAAACTTATGATGGAAGCCTAAATTATTTTGCAATTGATGCTTTATATGTATATGTTTTCTTCTTTTAATCAGGCTGGATCTAAGAGTTCATCCCTTAGAAACTTAATATGAATTTTTTGCATGCTTTGGTTGGATATGGATATGTACCATCCAGGCTGAACATCCCAAGTTTTTAGGTTCATTATGATGTGGCAATATATTTCTATGGTTAACCAGCTTGTAAAGTGTTCAACTTGATCCATTATGGAAATGGAGTTAAACTGTTGGAAGTGCAAGAAATAAAACTCTGAAAAATAATGTAATAATTTTTTTCTTAGCTAATTCTGGTTTGAAAGTTGTCATTGTATTCTAGGAAGTTGTACATTGATTTTGATTACACAATGGGATAAGCATGGAGTTTTCAAAAAATAAAAAATAAAAAATGAAAGGTTTTTCTCAAACTTTATGGTCACTTTCCAACTTTCCTTTTTTTTGATATGCAAGCACAAAAATATATTAACAGCACCTATCAATTAACACACCAAAATACATAGGAGGTATACAAGGGAACTTTCTGCAGAACATTTTTTGTCACCTGGAATGAAATAAAGCTTTTCATATTTAGGCTTTCCATTTCCTATGTTATCTATTGTTGCCATCGTGAGTATGAAGAGTGGAAAACGAAGCAAGAAGTGAAAGTGGAAACAATTGAGGGAAAGCATGGAACAAAAAAGAATTGACCAGGGGGTCAATTTTCATGGAAATGGTATAAAAGGTGCACGGGGAAAGGTGATTATGAAACTGGTGCAAGAAGTGCATAGTGAAAAGCCCATAGGAAAACTGTTTATGCAATTTCTGCATTTCTTTTATTAGCAAACTTCCACATAATAACAAATTGAGCTTTCACAGCCCTGGAATTCAGTGTTCTGAAATTGTGGGAGTGCCACTTTAGAAGAAGGATCATAATCTTTTTTTTTTTTTTTTAAAAAAGGAAAGGAAGAAAATAAAGACTCCCTATTCCATAGGCCAGAGCATTTTATATAGTTTTTTTTTTTTTTTGTGTGAATAGTCATTTTTAGGCTGGGTTTGACTTTGTTGATGTGCTGAGCTGTATGTGAAGTTTTGGGGTACTTCTGGTTCCTTTTCTCCTCTCTCTGTTTTGCTTTTTGTTTATTTTATTTATTTACTTTTTTTTTGGTATCTCTGGGCTTTTTTTATACAACATTTTTATACTTGGGTTGCACCTTTTTCTTGGCGCTTTAATATATTTGATTTATTTTTATTTTTTAAAGTAGCTCAAGGAATTACTTTCAATTTTCACTTGACGATCTTCAACATTATTCAAGAGTGTCATTTTCATCTTTTCAAGTGTTTTTGGTCTATCCTTTTTGGCTTGTGTGTTACTTTGGTTATAAGTCACATCTTCATCTTTCTGACTGGATATTTTTGCTAATGTAGTTTCAAAATAAATGATTATCGTGCTTGTTTTTTCATTTTGAACTTTCCTGCGCACAGGGGTTTTCAGATTCTAGATTTGAAGGTTGATAATTTATATTGTTTCATGCTGTATTTGAGATTAGGTAGTGGTGATGAATTTGTTTTTGAATAGCCTGTTCACAATGTTCTCATGCCATGCCAGAATTTGGTTGAGGAGAAGGAAAAAAAAGTGAAGGAGTTGCAGGATAATGTTGCTGCTGTCAATTTTACTCCACAAAGCAAGATGGGGAAGATGCTAATGGCAAAATGCCGAACCCTGCAGGAGGAAAATGAGGAAATTGGAAATATAGCTTCTGAGGGAAAGGTGCTGCTAGTACATTAGATGAATTTCTTGTTACCTATGCATTTAATACCATGTATTACATTTCCTACTTTAAACTTTTTTGAAAGGGTTTATGCTCTATGATCTTATATTTTGTTTATTTCTGCTTATGGAGCTTCAAAGAGACAGAAGAAAGAAGAGGGCAATCTTTTTAACTTTTTTTTCTTTGGTTCTATTTTTTGAACATTACTGAATTTTGACATGTATAACATACTTGCACTGTGCATGAAATGAAAACTGTACATAAAATAAATATTATTATACTTATGATTTTGGAACTTATGTTTTTTCTTTATTTAAATTTCATTTTATGGCATGAGGTTTGATTGATTGTTGTTTGTTCAACAATGTTTTGCTGGCAGATGCATGAATTAACAATGAAACTTGCTTTGCAAAAATCTCAAAATGCAGAGCTCAGAAGTCAATTTGAAGGTCAGTGGTATATATTCCATCTCTCTTTCACTTGCTATGGGTATTTTTTTTTTATAATGTTAAGCCTGCACTCTACATGTTTTTGCTGATGGCTTCTGAAGAGTGCTTCTGGTTGGCAATGACTGGCCGCTCAAACGGACTGATATGCCCCCAAAAATCGGTTGACATTTTGATTTTGAATTTTTTTTCTTTTTGAATGAGGAATTATATCATGTATGTTCTATTAGATTATATGGAAAATATGTGTATACCTTTGGAAAAAGAGAAAATGCAGTATGTTGTCATTACCTGTATTTTTATCCGAGCAACTGATCTTGAGGGAAACAAACAATAAGTTTGACGAAAAGAGACTTACGAGTTGTATGGAGAGCAGCCATTTGTATTCACTTTCAAAAGGAAACCTGATTCATTTTTTCTCACTTTTCCAATGCATGCTATGCTCCAAATTCTGTTTGTTCTTTTCATTGTCAAACACTTTCATTTGCAGATTAATTTTGTTAGGAGTGGAACATTTTGTTATTCATGCCATTGGTGTTCATTTCATCCTTAAGAAAAATAAAGGGTGATAGTCAAGGTTAAACCTTTTATGTTGTCAAATAAATATTGTTGTTTTGTACTATATTTTCCATTTTGTTCTATCAGTTTTTATATTATTTAATGATGCCATTTTTTACCCAACCTATGTCATTAAATACAGGACTGTACAAACATATGGAGGGACTGACCAATGATGTGGAAAAGTCAAACGAAATGGTTTTCTTCTATCCCTGCATCTCTTCATTTTCTTTGTTTACTTGAAGTGAGTCATTGTTTTAACTGATGTGTAAAGCTTAATGCTCCATGTCGTTGCTTTATATTCTAGGGAAAAAAAAAATCAGAATCTTACTACATTCTTTCCAACCCAATTAGTTGCACAAGACCTAGTCTTCTTTGCTTTCATCCATTTCAATGCAACCAACTGGAGATTTCTGGCAATCCCAAGAGACATTCAAGTCACATGTCCCCAGTGGCCCTGAGTAAATTTAGTAGTTTTGTCAGGCCTACATGTGTTAGAATGGGATGATCCTGTGAGCTGGGTGAAGCCTAATTTTGCAGGACTGATTAATTTTTGGACTGTGGCTTGAAAGTATAAACCTAACATTGCCAGGCTAATCAGTTTCCCAATTAAAAATTTTAAGTTAAAAGAAATTCTTTCTCCTAGCACATGTTAAATGCTATCTCAGATGATAGATATGTGGCCTCTGAGAGGGGCTTGGTTTGGCATATCAGTAGTCTCTGAGTGGGGGCTACTTGAATCTCGATGAGCAATTCAAGCATTTTTATATGCAATCATGTTATGCCATGTGGTCTTTCCCTGATAATGCCATGTGCCACATAGCATTATTGTTACTATTAGTATTATCTTTCTGTTGTTACTATTACTAGGAGCACTAGTGGTGGCCTCTCCCTGATAATGCCGTGTGCCACATAGCACTATTGGTTGTTTTTTTTTTTTTTGATAGGTAGGATCAGAAAGTGTACATATTAAAAAAGGAGATGCCAAAACAGCGTCCCAAAGTATTTAGGAAGTATATACCAGCCACCTAAAAGGTCACCTAGAGGGAGAGGGAGAGGAACAAAAAACATCACCTGCCTTCACTTAGAGCCTAACCAATCAATAAAGCTAACGAGAGAAAAAGGGTCCATATCTACAAATACCTTAGACCAAGACCACAAATTACGTACAAAAGAATTTTTCATCATTTGGATCGAGAACTCTATATTATCAAACGCTAACATGTTTTTTTCCTTCCACACTGCCCAAAAGATACATAAAGAAGCCACCTTTCAAGACTTTTTGCGGGCTTTATCCACAAAGAAATCATGCCACCCAAGGAGTGTCTCCTTAACCGAATAGGAGAGAACCAAAGTCACCGTAAAGAGAGAAAACAGAAATTGCCAAAGAAATCACGTCTTTGCACATAGTAAAGAAGAATGTGATCAACTTCTTCTTCAGAGTGACAAAAAAAACATCTATTTGCCAAAGAATACCCCCTCCTTTGGACCTGATCCAAAATTAAGGCTTTCCCCCAAGTCGCTTCCCATGCGAAAGAAGTCACCTTAGGTGGTGCACAAGATCTCCAAATGATGTTTCTTTGGAATAATAGAGTCACCTGGCTCCAAAACAGAATTGAGAGATTTAACCGAAAAGTTCCTACTCAAGGTCGTCCATATCACCCTATCTTCCACATCCCTATGCATCCTTTTTGCTTGGAGCTTCATCAAAAAGCACTCCACACTTTCCATTTCCCAATCATTAAAGGGCCTAGAGAACTGAGGAGCCCAACAACCCCCTTTACCTTCGGAGTTTCAAACATCCGCCACCTAAGCTTCCTTAAATAAGGATAGGGGAAATAAGGAAGGAAAGGACCATGTTAGGACTGTGCATATGGGTACATATGCGGATGTGGGTCAGACGGTGGTCTACAGGGCTTGCCCAAATTGGTTTGGCATTGATCATGTCGTACATAACTGAGTCACAACCAGTAGCAGTAGTGTGGATAATGATGAAGCTGGTTTCCTAAGTATTTCAATGGCAGATAACATCAAGTTCTCTTGTTTCTTTGGTTTTGGGGTGTGGCAGGTGCCTTGTAATTGTAGTATTTAGTTAAATGATTGACTTTAAGATGTCAATGACCTTGCCTTGTCGTGGCTGGACTCTTTAACATGTTTTTTGTTTATTAGAAATCCACAATTTGGCTTGGTTGGCTCAAATAAACGGTGTTTGAAGAAGACTACAGATCTAGAATATTTAATTCATTGTAGTTTTGTGTTTTGTTTAACATCAGATGATGAAGGAGAATCAATCCTCAATTGTGTGGTTGAGATTTACTGTTCTTGTTACGGTTACAGTTTCATAATAGAGATTTATATTTAAAGCATCTTTTTATTGCAGGTGCTAATCTTGCAAGAGCAGTTAGAAGAGAAGGATTCGGAGCTCAAAAGGCTGAAGGAAGAGCTGGAGCAGAAGACGCAAATGGAAGCTGAAAATAATGATTCAGCTTCCGATAAGAAAGTTAGTGATGATGCAACGATACCTGTGGAAGATGGAAACTGAGCTTTAGGTTTGACTGAGCTGTTAGGAAATTTCAAATTTTTGGCCTCGCTGTCTGTACATTAAACATTAATTTGGTTCTTAGCTCAAGTGCACTGAGCTATTAGGGAATTATTGAATTTTTGTTCCCGCTCATTGTCTGTACATTAAACATTAATCTGGGATTTTCATTTGAGCATGCTTCTTTCACTTTTTTCATTTTTTATGATTGAATAAAAGTGACAAACCTTTGACATTGCATGTTGAGCTGCGACATTGCATGTTGAGCTGCAGCTTTGCATCAGGTAAAGGGGCCTCCAGGGTAATTATATTCCTCGTTCCCTCCAGAGTCCATTGTTCTGCAAAATGTGAATGCGGCAGCTGGCACGGATTTGTACCAATGAAGCATTTTGGAGAATGCTGTTCAAGTTTCTTCCTCAACCCAGCCACATAAAGCTGCTACCTGACCAATTTGCATTTCAAATACATCTGGTTTTCTGTGGGATAGCTGATGTGTATTTGGAAGGTGTTTGATACATCAACTTAATGACTTAAAATGACACGGTAACTTAATTTTAATAAAATAATTTAAAATCATTACTTGAAGTCAAAAATGAGTTTTGAGTTTTAAGTCAATACAAACCTAATTGAATCATAATGATTAGTGTGGTATGAATCTCATACGCTGCTTGCGACACAGGCCACCATTTAAAAAAAGCCTTGAATAGAATCATTTGTTCCCTAATCTACCACATACAAAATGAAAGATCTTACATGCATCATTAAGTGCAGCAGCATTTCCCTTCATCAGATGCTGGGTCATGCGGAAATTGCTTTGTGAACTATAGGACAGGACGGTACATTGCCATGTTAGCAATTTTTTTGCGTATGAGAAAGAAGAAAAGGTACGGTCTTTATCTCTGAAATGTTCCAGGACAATACAACAAAGCAGCACCGCAAGCAGGTCCCACTAAATTGCAGAAGTCCATTAAGTTTACCATCTCCCCCATCATCGAAGTCTAAATGACAACACCAAGTTCAGATAACACCCACTTGCATCAGTTGTGTTTCATTCTGCTATGGATCCAACCCAATCCAGCATTTCCTCTGTTTGCAACTGCTTCTAATGGTTCCAGTAGACCCTTTGCGGTGTTGCCAAGTGCCTCTCCCTACACATTAAATTTGAGAGGGAAAATATGTGAGCAGTGTTAGTGAAACAGGAGCACACATATGTCATCGGTCAAAATAATTAAGAATATCAATTCATCTATCCCCACCATCTATTTAATATAATCAGGGGTCGTGAAACCTACAAACTCCATTGAATTTGAAACCATTTTTTCACTAGAACCAATCACATCTTACTTTGTTTGCTCCAGTATTTTGTGGTTCAGTTAAAGGTCTTATGCTTAGATCTATGCAATGGACTTCATGTGCCTGAAATGGGTTTTCTACAGGATATATACGGCCAAAATCAACCACATTGCAGAATTGACGCTTATGCTGTTATCTGCCTAAAACAAAGGGACACCACCTTAACTTCCATTACATAGCATCTCTTTCTTTAAAACAAAGCTTTAAAATTTAAGAAATACCTCCTTCCAACCCATGCTTTCTAGAATTCTTCTAGCATAACTACCAGCTCCAAAGGACATGTTCAAGGCTTCAGCTGCAGCTTCTTCTGTTGAGACAGAAACAGGAGATGATGGCATAGCATCTCCAACAACTAAATTCTTTTGTCCAGGACCCACACCAAAACCTCCATGCAAAGTTCTTCTCTCTGCAGCTCTATCCCTATACACATGGCTTTTATGCTGGCAATAAAACAGGAGATAATTTAAAAGGAAAACAAGGCAGATTGTGAGACAATACATATATTCCACAGAATAAATTATAGAGTTCAATGTGATGATAATTTATGATTGTGCAAACTTTCAAGCATTCAAAGAACATGGCCTGTAAAGTCAACTTTAACTTTTCATTTATTTTTATTTTTTATTTTTTAAAATTTTTTATTTTAAAAATTTAAAAAGTTAAGGTTACTGGCAAACGACTAAAACATAAAGAAAATAAAAATAAAAAATAACTTTTTATTATATTATAAAATATAAGTCTTAGAACTATTGGCAAATGACTAAAATATCAAAAAATAAAAATAAAAAAAAATTCTTTTAATATATTATAAAATATGTTTTAAACAAAAATAATTTTATACGATAAATTAGAAATACAACTTTCAATATTTTAACAATTTAAACAAATTAGCAAAAAAAAAAAAAAATTGTCAAATAAATTTTTAAAAGAGATTTTTAAAATGAAGTTTCAAATAAAATATTTTATATAAAATCTTGATTAAAAATTTCAAATGACTTAATTTTTTACTCAAAATATAATAAAAATGCTTCAATAAAATTAATAATTTCATTGGTAGGTTTAATTTTACTATATATATATATATATATATATATATATATATATTGTGTTAAAAAAATTTAAAATTTTTTTATCTTTACATTAACATTAAGTATAACACTTTCAAAATTCATATTTCTTATCAATGCACATCATATAATTGTCCAACATCACAAATTTTATCATATATATATATATATATATATATTGGTTTTTTTAGAAAGATTAACTATAATTTTTTATTTATTTTTTATAGTATGTGTATTATTGCTCATTTTATCATTTTTTTAGCATTTGTTTTTTTTCCGACATTTTCATCAGTTTTGATTAACTTTCATCTCACCAAATTTTTTTATAGAATTTCCATATGATATTTCCGATATTTCCATAAAATCAAACTTTTAATATATTTTTTTTATCAAACAAACTTTTAATATTTTCATCCTTGATTATAATTAATCAACATCTATTTTCTTGTCATCAAGGCCAATTGCCCTCTGTTATCAATCATAACACATATTTGGAAAGTTGAAAGCAATTGGATGGGTTGTGCAAAGAGATGTTTCATATACAATTATCACATATGGTTCTCTATATTCTTTTTTCTTAGAAGGCATTTGAACACTAGGGGCATATGACCATACAAGAAATGGTACTATTTCAGTGTCAAACTCCAAAATTCTACATTGCACAGCTGAAAATTACCTTGTCAGATGCAGACTTTGGATCCTGTAGCACAGATAAATCCTTCTGAATAGCAACACCATCTGTCACTTTGGATTCACTATTTCGGCATTTAGATAGAGGAAGCATATTCTGATCAACTGACAATTTGGGAAAGCTCCAGTCTTTTGTTGGGTTGGAAGAATCATAAATTGACAAGGAAGCTAAATATCTTGAGCTAGGACTCTTCAACCTATAAACCTGCCCTGAAAGAAGAAAATTTCAACAGCTATAATACTTCAATATAATTAAGAGTAAAGCGCACACACACACACATCCCCACACATGGACACCTGCATTGGGTAAGAAGGGGTGCTGTGGGTGAATTGATCCTGTTGAGTAATATAGACGAGAAAATACTAAATCAGATTACTCAGATTTATAAAAATTAGGAGAGTAGATCAATACAATTTAGTGGCAACTGATATTCTCTTTTTGGAGTGGTTTGGGTAATGCACTCTTCACTTAGAAGGAACCTCTTGGGTTGGCATCACTCTTTTGTGGGGAAGAAAGAAAAACACCCTAGAGGGCTGCTTCTTTGTGCTTGTTTTGGACTCTTTGAAAGGAAAGGAACAAGAGGTCTTTTAATTATGTCAGGCGGTCAGACCAAGCAATTGAATCCAATTCTATGCATGCTTTTGTGAATTGAATTAGGGTGGTCATAGAGGATCACACAATGACTTTGAGAGATTTGGTACATTGGTTGAGCTTCAAGTAAGGAGAGGCATTTAGTTGTTTATGTCATTCTCGCCTACACTAGGGCATCCATTGCATACATCGTGTGTACTATGTTAAACCTCCTCTTAGACACTTTTAATATATTTTCTCATTTTCCTATTCAGAATAAGAAAAGGAAAAGGACAGAGAATTTAGTGGTAAAGAATAAGAGATTTTAAATCAAAGTATTGTACCTATCATGAGCACGCTATTTCACATTCATAAAAGCTGAGAGTAGAATAACAGGTTTGCCAGGAAAAGCCCGCAAAACAGTCTATTGATTTAGATGTTACTCTTTCAATTGAGGATCTTCAGGGCTATTTACAAAACTACATAAAGGCTCTTTTAAAGTCCTTCCTGTCTCCTCCCTCAGAAATTTCCCTTATTTTAGGTTGGGTTCTTATATAGATGCAAAACTATATAGCTTGGTACATTTACATACTTTCATCTAATACAAGTATAATTTCTTATCAGAAAAAACAAAAAATAAATAAATAAATAAAATAAAAAATAAAAAATAAAAATCTCGGTAGTTATTTTGAGAAATGAAGAAAAAAAGCATAAAAGAAGGTCAAAGCTCTCTCAATTTGTCCTTCAAGTGAATTTAGATACACATGTGAAAATCTCTCTTTAGCAGTTCATTATAAAGGCATTGCTAAGAAGACCTCATTAAATTTATTATCCAGAGATTATATGATTTTGAGGAATCCGAAGTCTCCTTCTTTGGGCTGAAGTAGCACGCTGAAAACAAATTTTAACCAACCGTTTGTCATTCTTTTTTATTTTGGAGATGATAGGAAAAAATTTTGAATGTTGCAGCAACAATTCGAAAACCAATCAGGTATAAGAAATTCAATTTCCCTTCTTCATATCTATTTCTCCATTCTCAGCAACGAAAGGGAGCATTTAAGAAAATACCAAGAATCACTGTGCTATAGTGTACATAGATTGTAATATAGTCAATTGCAATAGAGAACAATCCAAACCTGATGTTACTCGTACCAGATCAAGATGCACTTCACATATTGGGGCAGTTTTCATAAGACCACCACCAGAAGGCATAGAGGGATGAAGCTTAGTGGATTGCCTCACTAGCCGCCCAACCAACCTGGCCACTTGTCCTTTTCCATCCTTTTTGACACCTGACACCATTGCCCAATCCCATAGATCCACAACTGGGAAGTTTGGAATGGAATCCTCAGATTTAATAACTTGACCATACTGTGCTCGCCAGTTCTCTTCATCCCAGGAATCACCTGCACCAGAGATGCTTAAATGAATCAAATAAAATCTATGAAATTGGTGAGTAGGCCACTATTTCAATGTTTAAAGCTCCATGCCCCAAAAATCACACAGAATACAAACAGTCTGCTCAAAAGAATAAACCATAGAAAGGATGAGAGCATGAAAATGAAAATGAAACTGGTTTTACAGTCTCTGGAAATATTTTCATAAACTGGACCATACGGATTCCTATAATTCTTTCGTTCACAGATCTCAGGTTGACTCTTGAAAAAAAACAATCTATTGATACTTTATAGGATATAACAAAACCTTTAATGTACATATAATTGAAGCACATCTATGGATACCAATAAAAAGTGAGGAAAACATGAACCAAATCAGTATTTTAGAATTAAAAATGTTAATAACCAATAAAATGGCAAAACCTTCGGCTACAACATTTCCAATTGAATCTGTTACACCATGATGATCCTCCGGAACGCATTCGCCTTCTAGCTCATGATCATCACCATTTCCTGCAACTCAAGAAAACAGACCCATTTAAGTTCCATTCCACCTAGAACTATCTCTTCCTCTCCACAAATTATAGAAAAGTTTGAGGCAAACCATGAGCTGACAACTTAAAGTTATCCCCCTCATCTGTTTCCAAAGGCATCCTCACTTCATCGGTAGCATTGATTGCTGTTGTGGAATAACCAGACAAATATAGATCAATAAGTGTGTCTTCTAGCCTAAAAACAGTAAATTAACACTGTCAGTAGAGATATCTACATGTTAACAGTGACAAGAATAAGGGCATGCAATGTCTAAACAAGCATACCATTCTGATGGTGGGGGTGGATTTTCTGCATCATGACTGCTAACACATGTTGTATGCCCTATTGATAAAAGAGAATGGTTAATTGATCAAAGTCACTGCATTTAAGGAAAAATTGCACGTTTGAGGCCCTAAGAGTATGGAAAATCCATCATGTTAGTAGCGTCACATCAATGCTTAAATGAATTTATTGAACAAAGCATGCAATACGTCTTACACTATACTGGTGAAAGCAGCACAAGAGGTAGAGGTGGTACCGGTGGGGGGTGGCAGTAATACATTCAGATTAAGAAAGATTGAGAAATAATATAGACAAAATAATAGAAACTTGTCTTGTATCCATGAATTTATCATAACAAATGAAAGGCACAGCAGGGATCATCTGAATCAAAATTTTTTTTTTCCTTCCTTTCCTTTCATGGAGGCAACTTAATCTATTAAGTCTTATTACAGCAGTGTTCACCTGAAGTGCATTCATCAGCAGCAGTTCCCATGCCCTTGGATTCATCTCCCTGAAATGAAGAGTAATACTCATCATTCCGGCAATATGAATTTGTACATTGCTCATCCTGAATGGTATTACCAGGAAGAACTTCGCCACCCTCATCTATTGCACATTCATCACCCTGAACCTGAGATGTTGATAATGCACCAAATCCAGGATCAATCAGCCTAAAAAACCTAAAACCTCAACAGAATCCAATAAAGATAAGCAGAAACAAGCGATACCTTCTGAGAATCCAAGAGGACATAATTCCCATCCTCAAATTTGTAGTACAGACCGTCTCTACCGCTGTAGTACCATCCAGCATTCGGATCATGATAAAACCCACTACTGCAGCAATAAACACGAAAAAACTGCCATTAACAGAATTTTTGAAGTTTCTCTCGCTCAACATAACTGATTTTCAAATAAACCGAAGAATAATAAAACTATCCCAATTGACTCATCAAACTACAACTAGAATTACAATTACGATTTCAATAATTTGAATTTTAAGAATAAAACCTGGACGCAATTAAGAAAAACAAGTTCATCATACATATAAACACAAAAGAAACACTACAGTGAGGGGTTCCATTTTTCGCATATTATCAAGAGAGATTACAACCCTAGAAAATTCAACAAAAGAGAAGAAAAGATTGAGTTAGGAAAAGAAAGAGTGAAACCCTAATTCGGAAATAGAAAATGACCTGGCATGGAAGTATAGTTGAGATTTTTCGTCCCACTTGAAGATGGTTTCATCGTTCTGATAATCCGGCTCTTCCGCCATTTTTATTACGATTCTCAACAGAAATTTGTACAATTCATCATCTCCAAACCGAAACTCTATTAATTTTCCAGACAATTTCACATCTCAGAATCTGTATTAACTTCTTAAACATTAATGCCGCGTTTTGGTTCCTCCCAAATAGTAAGTAAACATTGTTAGTCATACATCGTAGGATTGATCAGGGACAATTATTTTCAATATTTAATTTAAGATTAGGTTAAGTTTTTTTAACTTGAACTCAATTTGAATTGGATTTGGACTTGACATCGAACAATCCAAATCTAACCCAAACCCGATTTAATATTTTTATAATCTTTATAACATATATTATCCTATACAATAATACTAATTATTTTCTTATAACTCGATCAATTTAAGTTTAATTTGATCAACCCGAGTCTAACTCAATCTTAATTTAAACATAGAAAAATAAAATTAAATTGAGTTTAAATTAAGTGCTTGGGTTAGAAGTCAGACTGGATTAATTATTTCTTTATTTAGATTGAACTTGGGTTAGTCATTAACCGGATGAACCTACCCAAGTTATAATCTACTATTAATAGAATAAAAAATGGAAAAATATTTTTTTTAATTATGTAAATATCCTTTAATGTTTTAATTATATATATATATATATATATATTTTAAAGTAAAAATTAATTTTATAAGAATATAATTATTATAGATCATCATAATAATATTTTATCAACCTGATGAACGTGCCCAAATTATAACCCTATGATTAATAGAATAAAAGATGGAAAAAGATTATAAATTTGTAAAACTAACAACAATAACCCGTTTTTTATTATTATTTAATTATGTAAATGTTTTTAATTATATATATATATATATATATATATATATATATATATATATATATATATATATATATATATATATATATATATATATATTTTAAAAGTAAAATTTAATTTTATATTAATATAATTATTATAGATCATCATGATAATATTTTATCAACCCATGAACGTGCCCAAGTTATAACCCTATGATTAATAGAATAAAAGATGGAAAAAAGTTTCAACTTTGTAAAACTAACAACAATAACCCCTTTTTTTTAATGTAAATATCCTTTAATGTTTTAATTATTTATTTATATATATATATATATATATATATATATATATATATATTTTTTTTTTTAAAGTAAAAATTAATTTTATATTAATATAATTTTTATAGATCATCATAATAATATTTTTGAACAATGTTTGCGTGATGTTTAAATTAAGCATCTCTTTCATATAGCCGTACAACGTCTTATGAGTTAAAGGCAAAAACAAAACTTCGTAACTTACCTAAAGCCAAAAGCACAGATTACTTTAATGATGGGTAGGAAAAAGCCCAATTCATTGGGCTAAGCTGACCCAGAAGAGCAACGAATGTTGAAGTGGCCTACATGTAATTACGTGCTGTCCATGTAACCCAACGTGGCATCTCTCCGAGTATTGGCGAACCTTCTGGAAAAAGTGGTTGATGACGTGTCATCACGACACACACGCAATACTCACATGTGGCATTATGGGCCCTCCCTTCAGCCTTGTATCCACGATGGGCTGTCTCCAAGTATTAGCGAAGCTTCTGGAAAACGAGAATGACGATGTGTTATAACGAGATACACGCAATACTGACACGTGGCATTCTGGCCCCTTCTCCCGTTCTCTGAACCATGCCCCTCAGGCGTTGCTCTTGGAAGATGACTCTTTTTCGAAGGATCCAATCACATCTCTACAAGGCAAAATCAAACAGATATATGAAACAAGCCTCTGTTTCCACGTAAATATAATTTATTTGAAACTTCTTTATAACTTAATCTTATTATTTATATTTTTAAAAAATTTAATTTAAATATGGAAATATTTTCTATTTTTTAAAAGCTATTTAAAAAAATTTAAGATATATTTTTTTTGAAACCATTTTAATTTTTTTTTAAAAATATAATATAAATTTGTACATTTCTTTGTAAAAGAAATAAAGGAAAAGATGATTGCTATGGACAAATTTAAAATATTTGAATATATCATGATCTCTAATATATCCAATATATGTGGATTTTGATATGAAATTCAAAAGATATATCAATCAATCGATATTTTTTTTTGATATTTTATTGATATTTAACTGTTTTTTCAAATTTTTAATTATTAAATAAATAGATTCTAATTATTTCATTTTTATATTTGATTTAATTTTTTTTTACCAAAAATAGAAAAAGTAAATTTCTTAATAGATATTTTTTATATAATCTATATATTTATTAAATATAAAAAATATAAATATTTAAAAAATCATACATATATTATTATTTATTTGATATGATTGAATACATTTAAATTAAAATAGACCATAATATTAATATTAAATATATTTTAAAATATGATAATATTACTGTAAAATGATATATAATATAACTTAATAATAAATATATATTTATAAAACTTATATTTTGTACCAACTTAGAGGATATTATTATTGATATGACAAAATATGTATATCAATTCTTTTTTTTAATATAACTTTAAAATATCTATTTTTATTTCTTATATAATTTATTAGAAATTTTCTTAACATTTATAAATTTTTATTAATTTTTATATTGTTAAAATATTAATTGATATACCAATAAATAAAATGGAAATATCAATATATCCTTAGTAGAAGAACTTCTCCCTTACAAAATTCCATACCAAAAGCATTGTATTCGCCGAAGCTAAAAACAAAAGTAGCGGGATCAGCGGTTAATGTCGGTGTAAAGAATATCAAGCAAAGGAAAAACATAAAACAAAAGAAGAAAAGAGAAGTGAGGAAACATCCAGAAAAGGGACCAAAGGTGGAGAAGGGCAAGCTCTAGAAGTGGAATCTAATAAAATCCTTTAATTTAAAGCCGCTGGGGTCACGATGAAGTTGTTTCACTGGGCCATTCTCCACTCGGTTCACTGTCTCCTCTCTAGTCTCTACTAATACGCTTCTCATATCAGACATTAATTTCAGGAATTGCAGTAAGGGGGAATGATCGAGGGGAATGGACCCCAATGTGACCCCAAATAGCGGGGTACACACCTCTATTCTTCACTGCTCACATCATCAGAAGATACTAAGATACTAAACAATTTCCTGTTGGAGTCTTTGCAAAAGCTGAAACAGTGAAATGGCATGTCGCTACTCATGGGTCTCCTCACTAGGAATGACCCATGAAAGCTAATTTCTCTCTAACTTTATCGCGTTCCCATGTCTTAGCTAACCACAACCCTGCTTTTCTGTATTCCATTGCCCCTTTCTTCTCTATATAAGTCCTTCTCTTCTGGTTTGTTTTTTCATCCCAACTCTTACTTCATAACGGTTGTTAGTGCTTTAATTTCTTGTCTGCCTTTTCATTTCCATGGCTCCCAGCTTGAGCAAAGGTGCTCCGGATGTAATGGGGTTGGAGGACGGTCATTCATCGTCATCGATCACCCTTCAGGGTTCTGATTTTTTGGCTAATGGCCACCCAGTCCTCACGGAAGTCCCTTCTAACATTGTGGTCATTCCATCACCCTCTAGTCCTGGAAACAAGGCCAAAACCATGGTGGGGTGCTTCGTGGGGTTCGAGGCCGGCGAGGCCAAGAGCCGGCATGTCGTCCCCGTCGGGAAGCTCCAGGAAATACGGTTCATGAGCATATTCAGATTCAAGGTGTGGTGGACCACCCACTGGGTAGGAACCCGCGGAGGAGATGTGGAGCACGAGACCCAGATGATGATTCTGGACAAATCGGACATGGGTCGACCCTATGTTCTCCTCCTCCCACTCATAGAAGGTCCCTTCAGAGCCTCTCTCCAGCCGGGAGAAGACGACAACGTCGACATCTGCGTGGAAAGTGGCTCCACCTCCGTGCGCACCTCCGCCTTCCGGAGCTGCCTCTACATGCACGTAGGAGACAACCCTTATGAACTAGTGAAGGACGCAATGAAAGTGGTGAGGGTCCATCTGGGGACCTTCAAGCTTTTGGAAGAGAAGAGCCCTCCAGGTATAGTAGACAAATTTGGCTGGTGTACATGGGATGCATTTTACCTTAAAGTACACCCCAAAGGTGTTTGGGAAGGAGTGAAGGGCCTAGTGGAGGGTGGGTGCCCTCCTGGCATGGTCCTAATAGACGACGGATGGCAGTCCATCGGTCACGACGATGAACCCATCTCCGACCAAGAAGGCATAAACAGAACCGCCGCGGGTGAGCAAATGCCATGTAGGCTCATAAAATTTGAGGAAAACTACAAGTTTAGGGAGTATGAGAGTCCTAGGGTACCCCAGGAGAAGGGTATGGGGGCATTTGTTAGGGACCTCAAGGATGAGTTTAAGAGCGTAGAACATGTGTATGTGTGGCATGCCCTTTGTGGATATTGGGGTGGGATCAGACCCAATGTCCCAGGCATGCCCGAGTCTAGGGTCATCGCTCCTAAGCTGTCACAGGGTTTGCAGATGACTATGGAGGATTTGGCCGTGGACAAGATCGTCAACAATGGTGTGGGGCTGGTGCCGCCGGAGTCGGTGGCGGAAATGTACGACGGCCTCCACTCTCGGCTGCAATCGGTTGGCGTTGATGGAGTCAAGGTTGATGTGATCCACGTAAGCTCTTGAAACCTCCAAAAAAACTTACAACTGTTTTCCATTTAATGTTTCTTTTTCTTTGATGCTTTACCACGTGAGAATATGGTAGGGCCTTTAGATTTGGTGTAGGGTAGTTGTGTCCCACAAGTCCAATAACGGTTTCAGGATCACCTGGCGGCCCTAATCCACTACGTGGCATGTGTGGGCTTCACCAAGTGGTCACACAAGCCACGTAGTCATATATTTTTACTTTTCAATTTTGTTTTACTATACTCCCAACAAGTTCGAGTGAAAACCCACAAAACTCAATAGACAAGCGTAAGAAAACTAGTGCTTCAACTTCCGCAGGGTGTTGGGGTTGATATTTACCCCAAATCCAATCTAAATTAAAGAAAAAACAAATTCAAATTCAATTCAATCTACCTCTAATTTGAGACATTTGATCCAAGTCCAATATAACATCATTTTTTTTTTTTTAAATTTGAGTCTAATTCAAATTAATCAAATTGATCAGGTTGAGTTTGGGTTAATCTAGTATATAATTTAAAATCCATCAATAATATTTAATTTTTTTTTATCTATTTATATAAAAAATTTATTAGTAAATATGACAAAATTTTAAGATAGATAAAAAAACAAAAATTTATATGTTTTTCTTAAAAATGTAAAAAAAAATATTGTTATATAGGATAATATGTATTATAAAAATATTAAATTGAGTTCGGATTATGTTTGCGTTATTCAAATATTGGTTTGAACTTAACCCAAATTAAGTTCGAATTGAAAAAATTTAACCGAAGTTTAACTTGAGTATTGATAATGAATGCTTAAACCCGTTCAAACTTTAAGTTGGGCTAATGTTGAGTTGTACCAATTTGTCCAAATTACACCCTTAATGAAAGCATATTAATTACAAAAAATTTAAATATTAAATATATAATATTGAATCGATGATATAAATAAATCAGATCAATGTATATGGGTATAAGCTCAATGAGATTGGATATAAAGTTATAAATCGAAGATGTAAATATATGATAGTAGCTATTGATGGTAAGATGTTCATATTGTGGCAAGAGCCTTACATATTGTTTACCTGAAGTCACCAATTGCTAACCCCAACTGCTTTATTGAGCAAGTAATTGGTAATGTGCAGTTGCTAGAGATGGTAGCAGAGGAGTATGGTGGGCGAGTGGAGCTGGCAAAAGCCTATTACAAGGCACTGACTGCATCTGTGAGGAAACATTTCAAAGGGAATGGTGTAATTGCTAGCATGGAGCACTGCAATGACTTCATGTTCCTGGGGACTGAGACCATCTCGCTCGGCCGCGTTGGTATGTTAATTTCCCACAACCACCTTCAGAAATGCCAGTAATATTACCTTGTTGGTGGCACTCAAATTAATTTAGCTTTTGATATGTTGCATATATATAGGGGATGATTTTTGGTGCACCGACCCGTCCGGAGATCCGAACGGCACATTTTGGCTACAAGGGTGTCACATGGTGCATTGTGCCTACAACAGCCTGTGGATGGGCAACTTCATACACCCCGACTGGGACATGTTTCAATCCACCCACCCATGTGCTGAGTTCCACGCCGCTTCACGGGCTGTCTCCGGGGGACCAATATATGTCAGCGACCACGTCGGGAAACACAACTTCCAGCTCCTGAAAAGCCTCGTCTTGCCCGATGGGTCGCTTCTGAGGTGCCAACACTACGCCCTTCCCTCAAGAGATTGCCTGTTCCAGGACCCATTACATGATGGCAAAACCATGCTCAAGATTTGGAACCTTAACAAAGTAAGACACTGCAGGCTTCTTTCTTGCTTGAAAATTATGCAGTATTAGAAACTTGTGGGCGATGATGATGAGTTTTCATTTGCCTTCCCAACAGAACACAGGAGTTTTAGGAGCATTCAACTGCCAAGGAGGAGGGTGGTGCAGAGAAACACGAAGAAACAAGAGCGCCTCCGAGTACTCCCGCACCGTTTCATGCTTGGCAAACCCGAGTAAAGACATAGAGTGGAGCGCCGGGAAGAGTCCCATCTCCACCAAAGATGTGGACCTTTTTGCAGTGTACATGTTTCAGGAGAAGACGATGAAGCTGTTGAAGCCATCAGAGAGCCTGGAGATCTCACTGGATCCATTCAAATTTGAACTCCTCACAGTCTCTCCTGTGAAGGTGTTGCCCAGAAATAATAACAATTCAATTCAGTTTGCTCCATTCGGACTGGTGAACATGCTCAACGGTGGCGGGGCAGTTGAGTGGGTGGAGTTGGATGAAGATGAAGACGAAGATAGGGTGAAAATTGGAGTGAAGGGATGTGGAGAAATGAAGGCATTTGCATCTGAAAAACCAACTACATGTAAGATCAATGGAGAGGGTGTGAAGTTCAGTTACGAGGACCATATGGTTGGGGTTCAAGTTCCTTGGCCTGGTTCATCACAAGTGTCAATTGTAGAGTACTTGTTCTGAATTCCATGAATGGGTGGCAATATTCTCATCCAAAATTCGTCACCAATCTGGTTGTGGTTCATGGGATTTGTGATATTAATGAAGTTTATGTATCTCTTACCAAATTTTAACCCTCAATTTAACACTTGTTTGAATCAATTTAAAAATTAATAGTAGATTAAGAAAATATTGTTTTTTATAAAAGTATTTTTCACTATATATTATTAATTTATCATATATTAAATCTTTTAACAATTATAATTCCGACTTCGGTCATCGATTAATTTTGTTCAAAAAATTTATATCTTAAAAAGAAAAAAAATTGAAAATATTTGATAAAATTTCAAACAGAATTTAGTCGAAAAGAAATTAACGGATTTATACTTTTACATCAACTTTCAATTAACAGACCAGCTGAAGCCAAGAAACTACCAAACAAGCCCTCATTTTGATATACGAGTGGGGACCCCCTTCCAAGCCAAAACAAGCAAGGCATTTGGAATATTGGAGTGGACCGTGAAGTGAAGAGGTCGCAATTTCGCTGTAAGTCGATTCTCCGATGAGCTTTCACTTGGGTACACCACCAAAATCTGTGAATTAATTTCCTCAAGAATCTTCGTATTCTCTCAATTTTACCAATTTGTGAAATTTCAAATCTCGGAGATTCACTTCGCATGAATCCATCAAAGTTCATGGATAAGCAAATCACCGAGCTTTCTCCTTCCACAATCCACGATTTTCCCTACTTCTCAGACCTTCATGAAGAAGAAGACGAAGAAGATCACCTCTTCCCCAGCTCCAATTTCCTTCCAATTCGCCCCCTCCCAGTATGCCTCCCTCTCAAGTTTCTCTGTGTGTGATTCCTGTCTGTTTTGTAGGTTACTCATTGTCAATATTGGTGGGTTTAGTAAAAATTTCTAGGGTTTCAAGTGGCTTAATGATAATTGGGTCTGGGGTTGATGAATTTGAAGTTTATGGTCACTAGTTTTGGTGGGTGTATTAGTTTATAGATATTTTTGTTGGTTTCAGATGGATGCATGATGCATCTGTGTTGATGGTGTAGTAAAGATATATGTCGATTTTAGACTGATCCCTTGTATTGGACTTGCTATGAAAGTTAAATTGATGTCATTTGGAGCACAACAATATGTGTTGATATTATACTGTATGTGGAAGACTTCAACATTTTGTGTTCCTTATGAAGGTGGGTTCGACCCCAGGTGGTATGAACCCCTTGAGACTTCACCAATCATCAGTGAGATGTTTCAAACTGCTACTGAGGATTTTTGGTGATCACTGTTGCTTGGTATGTGTTATTGGGTGTGTTTGGAATGCAACTGGAGAGGAGAATCAGTTCACAGAGTAGATTCTTAGTAATATCAAGCATTTTATGAATTGAGGTGGGACAGCAAGGACTTACTATTTTCTGTGTGAGGTTGTGGATATGTTGTATTCTGTTTCTGCATGGCATTACGGTTTGTGAACTTGTGCAGTATTAACTGGGCTTCCATGATTGTATACAGAATAGCAGTTCCATGGACTGCTTTGATTCAGCAAAGGCTGCTCATGAGAAAGTTGGAACATCCTATGATGGAGCTTTGATTTCTGTGGTTGATAAAAAGATGAAGGAGCATACAGACACTTTCCTGCATGTTGTGGATGGTCTAATCACACGATTATCTCAACTGGAGAGCAGAACTCGCAACATTGAAAGTTATGTTGATGAGCTGAAAGCGTCCACTGAATATAATCATGGGAGAACTAATGGAAAGCTGAAGCAGTTAGAGAATACTCTAAGAGAGGTACTTATCACTGCTTCAATGCCCTTAAGTAGTATTGAGTTGTTGTTCATCAGTTGGGATATGAATTTATTTTTATTTTTTGCATTAATCTTCAAATATGCTATGACATGTTATACTGCAATTTCACTGAATTTGGTTTGTTCCAGAATTCCAACTCTATGGAATTTGAAAATCTTGCCTTTACTGTCAACTTGATATTGGGATTTTGGAGTTCAAGGAGTTTAAATCCAATTCTAAATTTATTGGTATGTAAAGCGACCAAACATTGGATTTGGAATTGGGGCCTTTGGTTCCAATTTCAATGCCCCTAAGGTAACCTTAGTTATAATGAAGTTTCAGAATGTGCCTTGGACATAGTTGACAGAAAGTGTTATGATAGAATTTACAAGCAAATGGTATATTAAGGAACCACAAGAGTGCAAATTTGTAGGCCTCAATCTGTTAATTGTGAAGTATATCTTACATGGGAATTCAACTGATTCATTTATGCATTTTAATATTTACATCATTGCAGTGTGATGTAGTTCATCTTGCTGTGGCATCTTTGTTTATGGTATTGTAGCATTAGTGTTACTATAACCATATTGTAATTCGATACTGTTCACATTGTTCTGAAAGTGCTGTTTCACATTACCATAGATTTAAACTAGTAAAACTCTTTTATTTTGTTTCCTATTGTTTTACTTAAGAATCAAGATTGAGACTCATTTTGGTTTATGATAGGCATGAAAAGTGGAATGCAGCTTGCATGGACAGTAGGCAATTGTTTGTTGCTTCCATTTGGCTTGTCAATTCATGGTATTTGTTAAAGAAGATAATAAAACATGTTTCTTTTGGGCAGTTTTACGGTGGAAAAGTTATATTCTTGTCATTGATATTTTGTTAATTAGAATTTGAAAGATTTACCCTACGTTATTATTATAGAGCCCAACAGAAACCACTAAATGGGAAAAGGAAGCCATATTTTAAGATTTTTCCTTTTCAAATGGGAAGGTAAATGGCATTGTAGACATAAAAAAATTAGTGGATTAAATTACCACTATTCAAAATGAATAAATTAAAAAAAAAAATATATATATATCCTCTTTTGGATAAGTTTCCCTAATCTCCAACTATAAAAAGGATAATAATAATAATAATAAGAAAATTATTATTATCTTGTTAGTAAAACCTTTCGGGAGAAGAAAATTTGATAAAATCAAGGAACTAAATCCCTTGAATTAAGCAACTAAAATTTGGGAACTTGATATTCAAACTGCGTCAGGGGGACCCCCTATCCCCGTACCTTTTCGTGATAGGAATGGAGGCCCTAAGTAGGCTGATCCATAGAGCAGTGGGGGGAGGGTTCCTATCAGGCTGTAGAGTTAATGGAAGAGGCGGGAATGGGGCTTTGGTCTCTCACTTGCTGTTTGCCGACGATACGTTAGTGTTTTGTGAAGCTTCTGAAGATCAGATGGTCCACCTAAGCTGGTTGTTGATGTGGTTTGAAGCCATATCAGGTTTGAGAATCAACTTGGACAAAAGCGAAATTTTGCCGGTTGGTAGAGTGGAGAATTTGGAGAATTTGGCTCTTGAGGCTGGCTGTAAAGTGGGCAGGCTGCCTTCTACCTATTTGGGGATTCCGTTGGGGGCGAATCACAAGTCCGTGGCTGTTTGGGATGGGGTGGAAGAGAGATTTAGGAAACGGCTGGCCTTGTGGAAGAGACAATTTATCTCCAAAGGAGGGAGGCTTACTCTAATTCGGAGTACATTGTCAAGTATGCCCATATACTTGATGTCTTTAATCCGAATGCCTAGAGTGGTTAGTCTAAGGTTGGAGAAAATTCAAAGGGATTTCTTGTGGGGAGGGGGTGCTTTGGAGAGGAAGCCTCACTTAGTTAATTGGGAAATTGTTTGCATGGATAAAAGGAAGGGGGGATTGGGTGTTAGACGCCTCTCCACCCTTAATAGGGCCCTTCTTTGCAAGTGGAATTGGCGTTATGCGATTGAAAGGGAGAACTTTTGGAGGCTTGTCATTAGGAGGAAGTTTGGGGAGGAAGAAGGGGGTTGGAGTTCTAGAGAAGTTAGGGAGAGCTATGGAGTTGGTCTTTGGAAGGAAATAAGGAAGGAAGGCGCCCTTATGCAAAATAAAGTGGCTTTTGTAGTGGGGAATGGTAGAAGGGTAAAGTTTTGGAAAGATATATGGTGGGGGAATCTCGCCTTATGCAATTCTTACCCCTCCTTGTATGCTTTTGCCTCCTCTAAGGAGGCTTGGGTTGAGGAGTTTTGGGACACTTCGGGAGGGGAAGGGGCTTGGAGTCCTAGATTTTCTAGGTCCTTCAATGATTGGGAGGTGGAGGAGGTGGAGAGGCTTCTTTTGGCAATCCGAGGTGCAAGGCTTAGTCCTCTTATGGAAGATAGACTGATGTGGAAGGCGAATTCGAATGGGATTTTTTCAGTTAAATCGCTCTATAATGATCTTTCTTCAAGAAGAGCTGGTCTTTTCCCTCACGGTGTGATATGGAACCCTAGAGTGCCTTCCAAAGTGAGCTTCTTTGCTTGGGAGGCCTCTTGGGGTAAGGTGCTCACTATGGATCAGCTTAAAAAGAGGGGGTGGGCTGTTGCTAACAGATGTTTTTTGTGCTGTGAGGAAGAGGAGTCAATTGATCATATCCTTATACATTGCTCCAAGGCAAGAGCTTTATGGGATTTATTGTTTGTCCTTTTTGGAGTTTGTTGGGTCCTCCCTTCTTCGGCTAAAGAGACCCTTATTGAATGGGGGGGCTGCATGTGGGGTAAGAAGCATAGAAAAGTATGGAAGGCAGCCCCGTTGTGCCTTTTTTGGACGATTTGGTTGGAAAGAAACAGGATTGCTTTCGAAAACGAGGACTTTTCAGTTCATAGGGTGAAAAATTCTTTTGTTTGTAATCTTTGGGTTTGGACAAAATCAATTGTAAATGAAGGTTCTATTACTTTACCTAGTTTTATTGATTGGCTAGGCGCTAGATGAGGGTCGGGTTTGTATTTTCTCTTCTTTTGTGTGTGCCTTAAGGGGCCTTTTGTATACTTCCTGTATGCTATTGGGTTTTCCTCTTGGTGCCCTTTTCTAATATATTGTTGCCTTTGCCTATCAAAAAAAAAAAATATTCAAATTCCCTATCTTCACCTATAAATAGAGGTGTCTTCTATCAAGATAAAAAAAAAGGAGAAATCAGAAAAATCGAGAAAGGAAAATCCTAAGGAGAAAATCTAAAGGCGACTTCGTACTGGAAAAGAAACTTTACAACAAAAGAAAAAACTTCGTCAAATTTTCCTGCAAGTTCGATAAACAGTAAAAGAACTGCTACATGTGTTCTTCGCCATTCAACGAGTTCATTCGGGAATAAGCCAATTGTGATCCTTGATTGATCTTCGAAATCCAAAAAACGTCATCGTCATCTGCCAAAGTATGATCAAGGCAAAAGAAACAGAGGGAAAATATTCTTTTGGAAAATAATATTATTTTTGAGATTGTACCCACAATATTTTAATTTCAATAAATATTTTGTTTGCATTATTTTCCTATTTTGTTTTGCTAATTTTGCAGGACTAAATTCACGAAATTTGTGCGTACAAATTTCTGGCACGCCCGATGGGACCTCTTTGCCTCTCATCTCTTTTATTAGAAGATTGATCTCTATCACGTCGATGACACCCAAAAAAACTCTAGTTGTGCATGTCAACAAGGGCAATGACAAGATCATCATTGCACAATTGACACATGACACTGCTATGGGCCCCATGACTCGTAGCGAAGCAAAATCGACATCTTCACTCTCAACAAAACAAACAAGTGAGTCTGCTTATTTGCTAAAACTGGTAAGAACACATGATGAGCACCAACCACTCATTACCTTGGCCTCTCTGGGGGCAAAGAGCCATAATCCTCATAGCAGGGGAAAACTCCCTTTAGCACTAAGGGACTTTGGGGATAAATCTCCTTGCTCTATTACCGATGCTAACTCTAGCATTAGCTCACACTTTGGATCACCAACTGGAATGTCAAAGGAGGAAAACTACTCTAATCGTTTCGACTCTTTTACTTCTCCTTTCTCGATGACTATGCCGGTAATGGAAACTGGTACTACATCCGTAGAGGAACAATTAACAAAGATGGCTCGTGTCATCGCCAAACTCACCAAGACGGTTGAGGAGAAAGATATGTAGATAGCCTCCCTCATAAACAAGGTTGAGGCACAAGTACAAAATACGGGTGAGTCAAGTCAAGGACTCAAGTGCCTTCCGAATGTTGCATCTCCCCTTGATGATGCACCACATACGTATAGGACAATGCAAGTTGAGAGACAAACGACGAAATCTGCCTTAGTGATGTCATTATCTGTCCAACAACTTTAAGACATGATAACTAACACCATTAGAGTGCAGTACGGTGGACCCTCACAGAGTATGCTCATGTACTCTAAACCTTACACTAAGAGGACTGATAACCTATGTATATCTGTGAGTTATCAACCTCCAAAATTTCAATCATTTGATGGGAAAGGAAATCCAAAACAACATGTTGCCCATTTCATTGAAACTTGTAACAATACAGGTACAGATAGTGACTTATTAGTTAAACAATTCGTTCGTTCTCTCTGAGGGAATGCTTTCGATTGGTATATAGACCTTGCACCTAAGTGTATCTATAGTTGGGACCAAATGGAGCGTGAATTTCTCAGCTGTTTCTATAGCACCCAATGAACTGTAAGTATGATGGAACTTACTAACACTAAGCAATGGAAAGACGAGTCGGTTGTAGACTATATCAACCATTGGCGTTCTTTAAGCCTTGACTGCAAAGATAGATTATCTAAGGTATCAGTCGTGGAGATGTGCATATAAGGAATGTATTGGGGTATCTTATACATTCTCCAAGGGATACGACCCCGTACCTTTGAAGAATTAGCTACCCAAGCACATGACATGGAACTTAGCATAGCCAACCATGGTTCTAAGAAGGACCTTACCGTTGATTGGCAACGAGAGAGACATGATGGGAAAAGGAGTGACAAGACCTTGAAGAAACCCATCTAGGAGTCAATGACGATAAATACGACTCCCGTCAAAATTTGAGTAAGGGATAAAAAGAAGGAAGTAAAAGAGGTTGGACTAATCCAAGAAAATAAGAGGCGTTGATTTACCTTGAAGGAATTAGAGGAGAAGAAGTATCCTTTTCTTGACTCTAATGTGCCTAACATGTTGGAAGACTTGGTCCAGAAAAAGGTTATCGAGTTACCTGAGTACAAGCGTCCAAAAGAAATGGATCGTGTTAATGATCCAAACTACTGTCATTACCATCGAATTGTTAGTCATCCTGTGGAGAAATGTTTCGTTTTAAAAGATCTCATAATGAAACTTGCAAAGTAAGGAAGAATTCATTTAGATCTGGATGAAGTAGTAAAGTCAAATCATGCTACAGTCACATTTGGGTCATTTGATCCTGTTCCATTACATGTTCGCTAGTACCATTCAATGCGAGTCACCGAAACCGTAGCAAACACAAGTGTCATGTCAGGATAGCCTTCTTCGCCTTTGCTCTGATAATAAATCAATGTCATATGACGAAGAAGGTTGGACATTGGTGACGCGAAGAAGACCTTGCAAGAAGCAAGTGTCGCATTCATACCCTAACCTTCATAGGAGGGGACGACATGAGTGGAATACTTGTCAATACCTAAAGAAGAAAGAAAAAAAGAATCCTGAAAGAAAACAAGCGATTGTGGAAATAGATGACCTTTTGGTCCAGAAACCCATCACCCCTATCACCTTAGGGGAATACTCCCCCTAGGGTTCTTTGATAAAAGGGTGACAATATCAACTCATATGGTCTCTTGCAATGAGACTTTAAAAGAAGAGGGGTTAAGTGAAGATGAAGAAAGCATTCGTGGTGTTGAGTCAAGAAAAACTAAGGAAGAAGAGGGGGTAGTAGCAAGCTTACAACACCCACCCTCACCGTTTAGTAGCCATGAATGCTACAACTTCCTAATGAGATGCGAAATGCGTTGATTCAAGTACTTAAGAATCTAACACTCTATGCCAAAAAGAGTTGAGGATGAAAGCCACAACTGTGCTAAATGTTGTGCAACCATCACCTTTACCAATGAAGACCTTCAGTTAGGGTCAAAACTAAATAATCAACCTTTGTTTGTTATCAGGTACATATGGGAACAAAATATCACTCGCATCTTAATTAATGGAGGGTTTGCAGTAAATATCATGCCCAAAGTAACAATGAAACGACTTGGGATTGCTACGAAAAAACTAACTCGAGTCGCCTAATGATCCAAGGCTTTAATCAAGGGGGACAACGAGCTATTGACATGATTCTCCCAGAACTTGTTACGGGTGAGTGGAGTTCAAACACATTGTTTCATGTAATCGATGCAACATCTTACAACGTATTACTCGGGTGACCATGGCTTCATGAGAATGGGGTAATTCCTTCGACACTACACCAGTGTTTCAAATTCTCTATAGGAAGGGTAAAGAAAGTAGAGGCTGATACTAAGCCATTTACAGAAGTCGAGTCTTATTTTGCTGATGCTAAATTTTACATAGAAAATGATGCTATAGAGGAAGTCCTTCATGCTAAACTTAAGGGAAAAGTTGAACAATGTAAGTCGACATTAGTAGAGGAAATTTCACAACCAATGATGACTCGAATTGAAGAAAAAGAGAAATCTTCAAAAAAATCGACACTGGACTTGACGATTGTCACTACTTCCCTAGCTTTTAGGTACATCCCAAGATCTTGACGAAGTGAGGGTCAACCACCTTTCATAGAAGACAAAAACAAAGTACAACCTAGAAGATTGGAAAATGGGGACCTTCTGGTCTTGAAAGAAGATGCGACCATTCCCCTTCCAAACTTACAACTTATCTCTAGGGATGAGACACAAAAATCCGTCAAATCCTCAAGAGATCAAACAAAACAAGAATTCTTTCCTGGTAAAATAATAGATGAGGAGTTCAACCCTAAGGCTTATAAGTTATTAGCCAAGGCAGGGTATGACTTCACTTTGTCATCACGATTAGGAAAACTTTGTCCCGAGACTACAGGTGAAAAGATGCATGGCCTTAATGAAACTCAAAAGAAGTTGAAACAACAAGGATATGCAGTCAAACCTTCTAGGACAGGTTTAGAGTTTGTACCTTTCGAGCTTATCAAAATTTCAGCTAAGACTAAGAAGACTAAGGCAAGTACACAACATATCACTGTAGAAGACATGAAAGAGAGTAGTGGGTTAAATTCTCCTTCTCGAATTTCAGTATTTGATCGGATTGAAGCTCCAATTACACGAGCTTCAGTGTTCACTAGGTTGGGCAATTTTAACCAAGTAGAACGAAATTTAGCACATATCCCACAAAGGTCAATACAACAAAGGATTGGGACTCTACCCCGAAAGTCATGGCGACAAAATCCCAATAAGAAGTAGTGTATTGAACTAAAGGAGGATGCAAAGACAAGAAGTTTAATCCCATCAAGGATGAAGCGCCATTCAACTTGGGAAATTTGTACTAATGGTTCGTTAAAAGTAAAACGACATACCATTGTAATCACCAAGTAGTTAGACAAGGGATGCCCCAAAGATGTTGAAGAAAGTTCGACGCACACTAGCTACCATGTTACAGTGCAAGTTGACTCTAATTCAAAATTTTAGAAGATGAACTAGGGGAAACTCCTCAAGTATTCGAGGACGGGGGGGCAAGCCACTATAAATGAGTTAAAAGAGCTCAATTTAGGAACAAATGAAAACCTAAGGCCAATCAATGTAAGTATGCTTCTAAGTCCTTCTAAAGAGAAAAGTTATTTTGGGTTGTTACTCGATTATAAAGATGTCTTTGCATGGTCATACAAAGAAATGTCAGGTCTTGATCCAAAAGTTGCAGTAGATCAACTTATGATGAAGCATGGTGTCTGACCGATTAGGCAAACCCAAAGACGATTTCGACCAGAACTTGTTTTGCAAATAGAAACCGAAATTGACAAATTGATTGAAGCTGGTTTCATTAGGGAGGTAAAGTACCCGACATGGATTGCGAACATCGTTCCAGTTAAGAAAAAGAATGGGTAGATCCATGTTTGTGTGGATTTCAGAGATTTAAACAATTCTTGCCCAAAAGATGTCTTCCCATTACCAATCATCGAGCTTATGGTTGATGCAACTACTGGTCATGAAGCTTTATCCTTCATGGATGGATCATTGGGATATAATCAAATACGAATGACGCTAAGGGATGAAGAGCTTACTGCATTTCGTACCCCAAAGGGTATTTATTGTTACAAAGTGATGCCTTTTGGAATAAAGCATGCAGGTGCAACATATCAACGTGCTATGTAGAAAATCTTTGATGACATGTTCCATAAGAATGTCGAGTGCTATGTTGATGACCTAGTTGTAAAGTCTAACAAGAGAGAAGATCACCTGCAAGATCTCCATACGGTGTTTGACAAGTTAAGAAGGTACCAACTCAAAATGAACCCCCTCAAATGTGCTTTTGGTGTTACTTCTGGTAAGTTTCTAAGGTTTATTGTTCGACACCGTGAAATTGAAGTGAATCAATCTAAGATCGCAGCCATTCGAGATATGCTAGAGCCAAGGAATCTTCAAGAACTTAAAAGTCTTCAAGGATGTCTTGCTTTCATTCGACGGTTTATTTCTGAAGAATTTCTGAATTCCTTTATTGATACTTTAGGTACACACCATACACATATATATACACAAATGACTGAATAAGAAAAAAATCAATCTAGCTTGATTCTCTCCTAAAATTAGGAAACTGAATCATCCTAAATGATCTCTCCTTTTTTATTCCTAAAATACTTTCCTAAATTAAAAACCCTAACTTTGAATGCCAAATTTCAACACTCCCCCTCAAGCTGGAGAATATATATCATATAATCCCAGCTTGCAAGTTAAGTCTTCAAAGTTAGGCCTAGGTAAAGCTTTGGTGAGGATGTCTGCGGTTTGGTGCTTGGTAGGAACATAGTTCAATCTAACCGTCTCACTAGTCACCTTCTCTGTGATGAAGTGTCTGTCAATCTCAACGTGCTTGGTCCTGTCATGATGCACGGGGTTCTTTGCTATGCTTATAGCTGCCTGATTATCACACATCATCAGAATTGGAGATGAACTCGTTTGCCCCAGTTCACTAAGAACCCTTTTTATCCAAATCCCTTCACAGATTCCCTGTGCAAGAGCTCTGTACTCAGCTTCTGCACTACTTCTGGCTACAACTGATTGCTTCTTACTCCTCCAGGTAACAAGATTTCCCCAGACAAAAGAACAATATCCAGAAGTGGACCGCCTGTCAATGATGTTTCCTGCCCAATCCGCATCTGAGTATACTTCAGTGTCACGGTTCTCTGTCTTTCTGAAGAATAGACCTTTCCCTGGTGTCATTTTTAAATATCTAAGAATCCTGTAGACTGCTTCCATGTGTTCCTCAGTGGGGCTGTGCATGAATTGACTTACAACACTCACTGCAAAGCCAGTATCTGGCCGAGTGTGTGAGAGATAAATCAAGCGCCCGACGAGCCGCTGATATCTCCCCCTGTCTACCGGTGTACTTTCTTTCTCGATACCAAGTTTCTTCTGACTATCCATAGGAGTATCAATTGGTTTGCATCCAAGCATACCGGTCTCCTTAAGAAGATCGAGTATGTATTTTCTTTGAGAGACTACAATTCCCTTCCTTGATCTAGCCACTTCCATACCAAGGAAATATTTCAAATTTTCCAAG